>NC_044038.1:52867561-53177991 GCF_901765095.1 Microcaecilia unicolor
GACATCTCTGACCATGTCAACCACTGAGGTTAAGAAGGTAAAGAAATTTCCATTAAGTTTAAATGAGACAGTACAGAAAAAAAAAGTAAGATTTCTTTATTAACACCATTACTATATCTTGAGGGATTTCCTCTGGGAAGGCAAGAAGGGTTCTTGTTACTTAACCTTCTATTGCCCCAGGTATAAAAAGAGATTGAGAGTTCTCCAGGGACAGAGAAAGTACCTGCATATAATGTGTACAGTGCATCTAGTAGCATTGTAGAAATGATTAATAGTAGTAGTTTAAAGAAGAGAATGACATGGGGACTGGGACAAACTTTGTCCTGATGTCACTTTCATCTTTGAAGCCTATTAATGAACTGGACTGTTATTTATGTTTGATTTATGCAGACGACAATATTTTTATTTTTTGGAAAAACAATCAAACATGCTAGCAAAAGCTAGCAAAATTTGAATGAGGGATCCTGTACATCCTGCTACCAGCACACATCTAAGAAGACATTGTCTATTGCATGAAGGACTGTGCGGAGAGCTAGACAATCTTGAGATTGTTGTTGACTTATTCATCCACAGATTTAAAAAAATCATAACAGTGCTTCATAGGGCATATTTCTCCCCTGTAGGGCATACAGAACAGGTTGTATTTTGTACCCCTGGACATTTTAACAACACGGTGGATTAGGATTCCTTGGGGTAGTAGAAGTCAGTTATTGTTGGGGTTGGAAGGGTAGAGGGTGGTGGGAGGGTTTAGTTGTAATTTATACACAACAGTTGCACAGCATATTGTTCCTTTTTATACTTTACTAAAAAGATTTAACTATAAAATCATAAATGTTTGAGGCTTCTGCAGATGAGGACAGAGCCCACGGGGATGGGGTGGGGACGGAGACAGAACCCATGGGGACAAATTTTATCTCCGTGTCACTCTCTAGTTTAAAGCAGTAGGACAACTGCAACATGGGATTTTCTCCTAGTTTATAGGTGATGCAGAAAAGTATACATTTACAGAGTTAAAAAGAACAGTATGATTTGAGACACTGCTGGTAGTTTATCCTTTGAGAGGAGATAACAGCCTAACAGAGGATTTTACACCTTTGGAATGTACCTATCAAGTTAGTTAATAGATACTGCTATTTACAAAGTAAGAGTTTTAAGTAATGTTTATTAAATAACGTAGCCATCTTTACATAATTCCTAAAAGACAAAAGACATGTACACAATTCAACATTTCTACTCATTTTACCAAAAAACTAATCCCCTCCTTCTCCAACAGCAACGTTTAACTAGTGGAAGTCTCACCACAAGCAGATTAGATCTGAATGGGTTGATCAGCATTTCCAATTCAGTTACAAGTATCTGCAATTAAAACTACAGGGTCTGAAGTTTAAATTAGTACAACAGCTAATTTTCTGTACTCACCTTTCACACAAAGCTTCGAGTCTCCTTCCCCTTCACGTAAACAGATGTTATCCTGTATTTAAAAAAAAACCAAACCAAAATTGTTGGGTTTTAAAATAATGCCCAATATGAAAGTGAATTAGGGAGAGGAAGTGATGTGTGTGGCCTGAATGGTAGCTTAAGTCTGTATGCTCCTTCCTATGCTGAGGAAATAAAGCAAGAACAAAAGCATTTCCAAGTACTGGGGTCCCAAAAGGAATGCACAGAAAGCGAAAGGTAGTGGAAGAATGGCTAGCAAGGTGAAACAACTGACAGGTACGAGATGTGGTCAGTGCAATGAGGAAGGCCAACATTGGCAGCTCACTCACCATTAGTAAGCATGGCGCCAGACAGAGAGCAGCAGCCGTCAGAAGCAGAGTACACATTGAGTAAAGTGGGCACCTGTGCTGCAAGGTGATAATGCTTCTCAGATCAAGACGACATTAATTTAAAAAAATGTGCATGGCAAAAATCAGGAACCCTGGAACAAGGGTGGCTGAGTCAGGCCACGAGACAGCAGTGATTATTTCCCTCATGTTCCTCTATGAGGCTTAAAATGAACAAACTGGACATAAAATACATAATTTTGACTTGGGGATACATGAACAACCTATTTAGAGAAGTGCCAAAGGAATGAGGCACTGATCATGTGGAATTAAGTTGTCCATGAATGTTGTAAAGCAAATAACTCAGAAGGTGCCATGGCTGGCTGGGTACCAAAACCCATGGAAAGAGCATAAGAGTGCTGGGGAAGCCATCAGTAGTCAATCAGATATTGTGATACAATTTAGAACTTATATAGACAATATATATTCTAGAAAGCAAGACACAAAAGGAAAGTGTCCTTAAGGGAGCACCAGTACAGATTCCAGGATCTCTCAGCACTCATGTTGAATATGGCTTAATCTCACCTCAATCTTTTCACATCCTAAATAAACAAACAGATGTCTGACTCAGCTTGACAATTTAAGGCAAGCAGACTGCAGTTTGAGTGTAGGTGGCTTGGCGAGCCCTCTGAATGCTGAGCTTGGTGGTGAACAGCAGCTATATAAAATGATGGGATCTAAGATGACAGCGAAGTGGAAGAATGGCAGGGAATACCAGAGAAAAGGGAAAACATCAAAAACAGAATATTGAACCACAGTCCTCTGGCTGGAGGACAGTGAGCTGGCACCTACTTACTTCTTCTAGGGCTTATAACGGAAGGCAATATGGACACTAGTGAAAAGAAAAGATCTTGAAAGACTTGAGGAGGGGGGCTAAGACAACAGCTGGATGAAAGATTTGTTTAAGACAGGTCTATAGGCCCAAGGTAAGATCTGGGTTAAATTAGTGGAGAAAAGCTGGACTGAGATGACATTATCTGGAATATATGAGCAGAGGGGACTTAAAAGCATCCTTTCCTTCATGAACCTGCTCCCAAACTGGGGCAAGGGGAGGACAGACTGGTTGCTGAAAGTCACCAAGTCAGTTCTTTATGCTTTGCCATCTAGGGAGTGTAGCCCTAGCACTGGATGGGATGGCCAGCTAAGGGGCTGGGGGATCTGAGTGAATTTGTTGCATGCTATTGTGAAGGGGAGCTGGGAAACAGCTGAATCAGGGAGCAGGAAACATGGAGGAAGCTAACAAGAGCTGTTGAAGTATGAAGCTTGGCAAAAGGGTTAATCCTTGAGAAAAAGGCATTTGCAGCTCTTAAAAATTTCTACCTCTCTAGGAGATGTGATTCTGGTGCAGGAGAAATAATTTGTAGGGAGGGGATAAAGGTCCCTTGTTGGCCTCTGCCAACACAAGGTTTAAGAAAGGGGGTGGCAGTCCAGAGATTGTCAATGGGGAGATACAAATCAGTAAATGTCTGCACTCGGGCAGTAGTGTACACTGTATCAAATGTTTATGGGCCCGATAAAAACTGGATATCCTCTTAGGAAACTTAAAAGCCTTCCTGGCAAACTGTCAAAAGAGCTGATATTGAAGGAGTGATATGTTGATATTGAGCTTTGAGGGGATCTCTACCAGTGTAGTACATAGGTCATCATTGGGACATTGGGGGGGACACGTAGAGGAGAGACCTGGGCCAGGGTTGGACAAGCGCATCAATCCCTTCAGATCTGAACTTTGCCACTGAAGTAGTGAGCCACTTTAGAACTGGACCTGCGTGCCATCAGATCTATCACAGGAACCCACCAGTGGGCCGTGGGCTGTGATCCGAGTGAAAGCTGGCTGAGAAAGCTCCCATTCCCCCAGATCCAGCTGGTTCCAGCTGAGGAAGTCCGCCTGTACATTTAAAGGACCTCACAATGTGTGCTGCTTACAGAAGGGACAGGTGTTTCTCCGCCCAGAAGTGATGCTTCCTTCGCGAGCGGAGCACTCAGTGTGCCCCCCTTGCCTATTGACATATGTGACCGCCGTTGCGAGGCCTCTGAAAGGATGCGGGCTGATAATGCTTGGCTTCCCTGAAACAGGAGCAGTGCTGCCTCGAGGAGAAGCTCATCCTACTCCTATCCTCCAGCAGACATTGGCCTTTGGGGAAGACCTAGAGAAGCTATGTTAAGGCTCTGGGGGACCCAAAGAGCAGCTTACCTCAAAAGGGTAACCCAGCCAAGGCCACATCTGCTGCCCAATGTCTCAACCAAATCCAACGACAGGCAGTCAACGCTAGGGATATCTCCTTGGCTGATTACTGAAGAATATCAAAGCAGGTCTGTCAGATACACCAGGCCAGATTCCACAGCAGACAGGGATTCAATACGCTCATCCGTAGCGGACAACTTCTGGACCCACGAGCGAAAAGCATGTGCCACACAGGACCCGCATACAGATGCCTGGAGGCATAAGGTCGCCACCTCAAATGCCATCTTAATGGAAGACTCCAATTTCTGATCCTGTGGGTCCTTAAGAGCTGCACCCGTTCCACTGACAGAGTGGTTATTTTAATGACTGCCATAATCAAGGAGTCCACAGTCAGCATACAGGAGTCCTCAGTCAGCATATGCAGGTATTACGAGTCCTCTGAACACAGGAGGTAAAGGCGTGCCATAGCCCATGTCACTCGTAGGCAAGTATCTGGTGCATCCCACTGTGCAAAAATGAGGACTTTCATGGCCTCATGAAGATGGAGGGACTTTGAGGGACTCTTGGACCCTGACATAATGGAAGGGGTAGAAGATGCTGTGGGAACTGAGTTGGGGGGGGGGGGGGGGGAAGGTTCAACACCTCCAGCATCTGGACAACGAGGGAGGGTAATTCTTCCTTCTAGAACAGGCGCTCTGCTGTGGGTCGTCCCCGTCCTTTGGCGGCAATTTCCCCCTCCTCAAGTGCATCAGAGGCAACCTGAAGGGAGTCCCCTGACAGGTGGCCCAACTGCATCATCTATGGCCCGGGGGCCTCCACTCTGGTCTCTTAGGCAAAAAAAAAGGAGGAAGGATGGCCAGGGACCCCTACACGGACAGGACCATAGATTCCCCTATGCACTTCAACAAAAAGGTTTTGTGCATTAAAAGCACAAATTCTGGGAAACACAGGGCAGCATCGGCCCCAGAAATCTATCACATGCCACGAAGTTCCTGCCTCCACCAGACCCAACACGAGAAACTGTCCTGGCTGCATTCCCGTGGTAAAGGCCGCATGCATCAGTCCAGAGGGTGGATACAAAATCGGTCAATGGTCTTGTCCCAAAAGTATATAGGGACAGGCTTATACATCTGAACATGTATACTCTAGAAGAAAGTCAGGAGAGGGGATATAATAGAGATGTTTAAATACCTTTATGGCATTAATGTACAAGAGGTGAGTCCTTTTCAAATGAAGGAAAACTCTGGAATGAGAGGGCAAAGGATGAAGAAGAGGAAACAGGCCCATGAATAACCTAAGAAAATATTCTTTCACAGAAAGGATGGTGAACATGTGGATTGGCCTGCTGGTAGAGGTTGTGGAGACAAGGACTGTCTGAAAAGGAGGAGTTAGTGGTTACCGAGGATGGGCAGACTGGATGGGTCATTTGGTCCTTAGAAACATAACAGCAGATATGTATTCTATATAAGTGCACAGGAAGACACTGAGATGGTCACACATTACAATAATTCAACTCCTGAAGATTTTTTTGCCAAAAAGGGAAAAAACAACAACTTATGTTTATATGAAACAAAAGGGTTTTCCTCAACAGTAGGCTACAAAGACATAGCACAACTAAAAGGCTAAGCACAAATTATTAAGCACTAACCACTGTCTATCCACTGTGGAGCCTACAGACACATAAGAGTACCCTCTGCTTACACCCTTTTCTATTAAGAGTTTTCCTGGGCATCGTGTCAACATTGTAAGCAGCTTACTACGCCATAATATCTATTTGAATATTTTTACAGCTCAAATGGTCCAATGCCTATGTCCAAATTGTTCTTGCTGTAACATCACCTTGGGTGATTTTGAGTTTTTTTTTTTTTTTAAAGAAATTGTAATTAAAGCCTAATAAAGGAAACTAGGATTTTGAAGACATTAAGTGTAGCCATACTGGGTCAGACCAATGGTCCATCAAGCCCAGTATCCTGTTTTCCAAACAGTGGCCAAGTCAGGTCACAAGTACCTGGAAGAAACCCAATTAGCAGCAACATTCCATGCTACCAATCCTGGGGCAAGCAATTGCTTCCCCATGTCTGTTTCAACAGCAGACTATGGACTTTTCCTCCAGGAATTTGTCCAAACCTTTAAAGCCCAGATACGCTAACCGCCGTTACTACACCCTCTGGCAAAGAGTTCCAGAGCTTATTCGTTGACTGAAAAAACATTTACTCCTATTTGTTTTAGAAGTATTGCCATGTAACGTCAAGTGTCCCCTAGTCTTTGTACTTTTGGAACGCGTAAAAACGATTTACTTCTACTTGTTCCCTCAGGATTTTATAGATCTCAATTATACCTCCCCTCATCCATCTCTTTTCCAAGCTGAAGAGCCCTAACCTCTTTAGCCTTTCCTCATACGAGAGGAGGTCCACCCCCTTTATCATTTTGGTTGCTCTTCTTTGAACCTTTTCTAATTCTGAAATATCTTTTCTGAGAAATGGCAACCAGAACTGAACACAATACTCAAGGTGCGGTCGCACCATGGAGCGAAACAAAGTCATAGTATTTTCGGTCTTATTCACCATCCCTTTCCTAATAATTCCTAGCATCCTGCTTGCTTTTTTTTGGGCTGCCTCTGCACACTGAGCAGAAGATTTCAGCATATTATTATCTATAATGCCACCTAGATCTTTTTCTCAAGTGCTGACCCCCAAGGTGGGACCTAGCATCAGGTAACGATTCAGATTATTCTTTCCAATGTGCATCAACCTTGCATTTTTCCACGTTAAAATTTCATCTGCCATTTGGATGCCCAGTCTTCCATGCAATACTTCACAATTCGCACTTGTTTTAACAACCTTGAATAATTTTATATTATCTGCAGATTTAGTCACCTCGCTCGTCATTCCAATTTCCATATCATTTATAAGTGTTAAATAGCATCTGTCCCAATATAGATCCCTGCGGCACTCCACTGTTCAACCTTCTCCATTGAGAAAAATGACCATTTAACCCTACCCTCTGTTTTCTGTCTAATAACTAATTCTAATCCACACCAGAACCTTGCCTCCTATCCCATGACTAATTTTCTCAGGAGTTTCTTGTGAGGAACTTTATCAAAAGCTCACCTTTATCCACGTTTTTCCACGCCTTCAAAGAAATGAAGCAAATTGGTGAGGCAAGACTTCCCTTAGCTGAACCCATGCTGACTCTGTCCCATTAAACCATGTCTGTCTATGTGTTCTGTAATTTTATTCTTTATAATAGTTTCCACTAGTGTTACTGGTTGCTTTTTTTTTTTTTTAGTTTGGCTTATCCTACTTTCTTTGGGCTTCCAGCAGCAGTAGATCTAGAAACTATTGTCTCAAAAAGCCATCAATTAAATAGTCCAGCTCCCCTCCCTCCATTTTTCTTTAAGAAAAAAAAAAAAAAAAGAATCTCCCTCTAGTTATTGCCACAACAGTCCATGGCTTGGCATCACACTACAGCTCCTGCCCGAGCTCAATATGCATGCACCCAGAATTTGGCAAATATTAGTTCCGAACATTGCAGCCCCAGCTATCCTGAACTCCAATCCTATATCTGGTTAAAAAAGTTTGGACAAGTTCCTGGAGGAAAAATCCATCGTTTGCTATTGAGAGACATGGGGAACACACTGCTTGCCCTGGGATTAGTAGCATGGAATCTTGTTACTATTTGGGATTCTGCCAGGTACTTGTGACCTGGATTGGCCACTGTTAGAAACAGAATACTAGGCTAGATGGATCATTGGTCTGACCCGGTATGGCTATTCATATGATCCTTCACATAGTGCCACCACAAAAGTAATTTGTATGTATAATGAAACAGAAAATTAAGCACACTTGTTTTTATTCATTGCCATAACTGAAGTGTTGCTAATATACCTTGGGTTTATTCGGGTGTGGTCGGACTGTGGCTGCACCACATTCTGTGTCTCCAAAAATGTTGCTAGTCTTTCCACCAGGAGGATTAGTGCGCTTACGAATATGTACAGGATCAGGTTCCTGAAAGATACCGCTTTCTTTTCCTCCTGAAATAGACAGCAATGCTACTTGAAAGCAATTTAAAAAAAAAAAACACACACACAAAAAAAAACCCAAAACAAAAACACACACGCAGATTTCTCTAATTACCAAGAATACAAAAAATATACCATTTATTCTTAGCAGTAATTTTAGCTTCAAGTTTGGCAACTAATGGCAAAGCAACTTCAAAAGGAAGCCAACACCAAATCTGCTCACACAGTGCATGGAGAATAAGCTCATGTGTTATGAAATTAAATTATACCCACCATGAAAGTAGAGATATAGGCACAGGACTCACTTCCTGGCCATTTTTTCCAGCAACTGAATAGGAACGCATGCATGCAACTGAACAAAACAGCTCTTTATAACTCAAACTGCATTAGCCCATCTGCTTTTCTTTTTTAGAAAAACCTTCATCTTTGACACTGCTGAAAGGGAACCCATACATTCCAGAATCTGAAAACAGCAGGGAGGTAGAATTAGGACATCCCAATCACATTTCAATTCAGATTCTTACTACAGGTAGACTAATTAACTGGATACAGAGGTCCTTCAGGTACCTCTGTTAAGTGCTCAACTCTGTTCAAAAGATCTATCTACATGTCTATACACTGAAAAATCAAATGAGAACCCCAAAATTGCCACTATTCAGTTACCCTTCTGGAAAACACTGGGTAAGAAGGAAATTGAGTAAAGATTATGATGCTGCAGGAATAAAATTTTTCAACTTCATACATTACTAGAACTCATGAATCTATGTCAGACCAATAAAGTACTACCTACAGCTTGTTCACTATTTCCATATACCTGTGGGGATTAACATAGCAACCACGTTAATGCATGCAAAAAAACAGGTATCACAAAAGCATTTGTTAAGTTGTTTGACTGTCAGTGGCTTGCTAAGTAAGATGTCAGCATGTAGTCTTGCAATTCTAACCAAACTGAATTTCTTCTTTTATTCATTTTCCATCATGATGCCGTTAGATTCAATATTTATCTACATCAGTGTAAATGAACTGAGCTCTTTTCTCCTGAGGCATTGATTGTCAACCCTTTCCTCAGGGCACATTCAACTAGTTGGGGTCTTAGGATAACCATGATAAATATGCATGAGACCTATTTCCATACTAATAAGGAAGTGCACGTAGTTCTTTCATGCATATTCATTGTGGATATTCTGAAAACCCAACTGCCTAGGTGTGCCTTGAAAAGTGAAACAAAATGCCATATCTGTCATTTACTGCTTATTTTTGGAAAACAAATCTGAATTCAGCTCCTTCTTAGAAAAGCAGGATGTGTATATTTTCAAATTTCTGTGCTCTGGCTCCAAGATATTATAGGAACTATATTCTGTGAAGATATTAAAAGGGGAAGCTGAGATGGTTTTAGAGCTCAAAGCTAGGCTTCCATTTATTACGGCGTTAATGTCAGGCACTGGCATACCAAGGGCAAGGTGGTCCACCCCAGGTGCACGCTGCAAAGGGTGCGCTGTGCAGCTGTCGGCTCCGCCGGTTCCCTGCTCCCTCCAATGTTACTTCTTGTTCCGGGGCAGGGAACCAGAGGAGCCAAAAGTCATGCGACTGCTCCCTGCACCCCCCGCCACAGGAGGTAAGAGCAATGTGCTTGGGGGGAGGGGGGGTGTGGAGGTGCACAGTGGCGATCCACCCCAGGTGGCAGCCAACCTAGGGACTGATGTCAAGCCATTATGTTACATTTGTAGAATTTGCATGCAGAGCATATTCATGCAGTACATGGTGGAGATCTACAATAATTCGTTTGTGAACTTGCCATCTTCCCTAAATACAGATCTCAAATGTGAAACTTGAAGTATAGGCAAAGTTTCATATTTTGCTTTATATATATATATTTTTTTTTTTAAAGGAGAAATTAGGTCTTATCCAATAATTTTCTTTACACTAGTTCAGAACCTGTGGGATACCTGTGTTCATGAACCAGCAGGTGGTGATAGAGAACTGAAAACTGAACCAGAGACATCTTTTTGGATCCAATCCAGCTCCTCTATTCTTACTCCTTGCCTAAGTAAACACTAATGCAGAATAAACACAACCTTAAACAACTCACTAACCTAACACTAACCAGACAACCAAACAAGTGTGGACCTCTCATCTCTGGACAACTTGTAGAGAACAAGAGATGCAGAAAGCACCATGCAAGATGTCATTATCTGACCCATTATTTCACTACAACAAAGAGTCCAAATCTCCCGTAAAAAAACACAAGAAAACAACAAAAACAGAAGATGTCCAGAAAGACCAAACTAAAATCACAGATGTAAAAAAGCCCAATTTGTTTATTAAAACCCTACATGGTCCGTGTTTCAGCCAAAGAGGCCTTCTTCAGGGGTCTAAAACAAGAATACAACGTATATAAAAACATATCTCATACATGGTACAGAGGATAATATGCAAAAGTGACATTAAGATAAAAATTATAAATATTTAAGACATGTACATTGCCACTGTGGACATGGCGTACAAAATGGAGGCCACAAGTAGCCCGTTCCCTGCAAGAAATCAAGCAATATCTGGGTGAGCCACAAGAGATGGCTTCTGTAAATTGGCCCTCAAACAGGCCAAAGCTGCAATATGAACTTTTAGAGAAGCCAAACGCCAATCCTTTCTGAAGACCTGCCTGGAGAAATGCTAAGATTTGTGCGATCCAAGCAGAGAAGGGAGAAAGTCTGCACTTAGAACACCAGCCCTCGAATGTCCTCCATACCGTCACATGACCCATGGATGTACAGTATTTGAGCCTGAAGAAAGATAGCAATGACTTAATCAGAATAACCTTTTCGTCTCAACTGAGCCCTTTCAAAAGTCCAACTCATAAGACCAAAACAGGCATAGATTCATCATGAGCACCTGACCTTGCTTCAGTAGGCTATGAACCTGCGGAAGATGGAGAGGACCCCCATTCACTACTACTACTTATTTCTATAGCGCTACTAGACGCACGCAGCGCAGTACACTTGACATGAAGAGACAGTCCCTGTTCAACAGAGTTTACAATCTAATTAAGACAACAGGACAAATAAGGGATAAGGGAATTACTAAAGGTGAGAATGATAAAAAAAATAGGTACTGAACAAGTGAATAAGGGTTAGGCGTTAAAAGCAGCAGTTGAATCAGGTCTGTATACCACAGCCAATCTGGAGCTCAAGAATTATTTGACACTGGTGCAATACGATCCTTTTGAACATATGGCCTATCATGAGCCAAGGAAGGAAGACATACAGTAGATGCATCTCTGGTCAGGGATGCAGTAGGCATAATCTCTATTCTTTCTATCAGCTGAAAGAACTTGGGCACTTTAGCATTCCTTTTTGTCACCATCAAGTCCAGAAGTGGAAAACCCATCAGTCCATTATCAGCTGAATCCCCTGGCTAGATAGTTCCCATTCTCCTGGGTCCAAGGAGTGACTGATGAGAAAGTCTGCCTCCATATTCAAGGATCCCATGATGGAAGTTGCTGACAAGTAGAAAAGATTTTTATCCTACCACTTCATAAGGGAGGCTGCCTCTACCACCATCTGTAGGAAAGTGGGTCCCGCCTTGCTTGCTGATATAAAACCATCAAAAAGACAGAGGCTTATGGTATCTAGGGAAGGAGGGGTAAAGTTTTTATTGGGTAAGGCATATATTGTTGGCAAAAAAAACAAACAAAAAACCATTGTTAATCATTGGTTACAGATGGAGGCCCCTTCCTTCTGGTATTGACACTATAGATTTCATTCTTTATTGTTTTGGGAGTCTATACTTTAAAGCGACAAAGAGCATTTCCTTTGGTATGGAGTGGTTACCTTTCTCTGTTAGTACCCAGGACTCAGAGTTTAGTTTTAAACATTTAGGGACACACATTTGGTATTCCTCTAGGATTGGAAGTTTTCTCTTTGAACAAGATAGGGTGAGTGATGATAGGCAGTACCTTCTTGGAGGTTTACAGGCATAGTGGGAGGTAAAGTATATTGGTTAAGGGTTTTTTTTACTCTGTTTTTGATGCTGATAATTTGTGTTCAGATATTATGTATACTATTGCCTCCTGTGGGTATGATGATTCTTTGATAAATTCCACTTGGGTAACTTCACTTGGTTTAAGTGGGGGTCATGGGGTTGTTCCATGTTCTCTTATGGCGGGCTATCAGAATCAAAGCCCACTACTTTCTTTTGCTCAGTTCTGGAGGGGTTCTAGTTTGACGGCATCACATGCATTTATATGTCTTCATCAGTTCAGCTGTTTATCTATGGATAATATAACAAACAAGATTTGCACCTAATTAACAAGAAGATTTAACTACAGGGATGGGTGAGGGTGAGAATGCAAATTATAAAAAAAAATGTTGAACTACTTACGTATTTGTTTGATTTAATGTATTTTTATTTATCTGTTCAACAAAAACAAAGCCACCGACGTCGCTTTCTCAGAGAAAACTCAGACCAGGGCCCCTGACAGAAAGCAGTCACTTAAGGCATTGTGCACTGCCCTGAGCTCCAAGTGATTTAATCAATCACTAAGACTCCTGTTCCGTCCAGATGCCCTGTGCCAGACTGAACTTGTAATAAGCTCCACAACCTGACTTGCTGACATTCATTGTCACCTCCTCCCATTGTGTTATTGGAAAGGGAGCTCCGACCGTCAAATTCCTGGGTGACAACCACTACATACTCCGTTTAGTACCAAGCGTCCAAGGAGGATGAAAGGCATACTTCTGTGACACTGGAGTCCAGCGGCTGAGAAGAGATCCCTGTACTGGCAGCATATGATCCCTTGCCCATGGCACCACTTGCACACTGCCGTCATTGACCCCAGAACCTGGATATAGTCCCAGACTCTGGCCTGCCTTGACCGAGAAGACAAGTCTATTGAACCAGCTTCAACCTCCTCTGCTCCATGTAACTGAAGAAAGAGGTGGTTTAGGACCATATAGCCAAAAAAAAAAAAAAGGGACCACTGATTGTCACACAAGTATTCACATATGTCCTTCCAAAAGGTTTGGGGAAATGATAAACAAATTCTTATGAAGACTGAAAAAAACATTATAAAATAAAGATATAGAATGTTTATGTATTGGTTAAGCATTTAAGACTCAAGAGTTGAGGATAAAATTCTTTAATTCCAATCCTGAACCTTTCAAAGCCTGATGTAAAAAGAGTACCAGTTAAAAAAAAAATGCGAGTCAGACAGACAAAAATCACTCTGCAATGGAGAGAATTTTAATTCTGTCATTAATTGAGAAATTAACCAAATATTATTAGTATGCCAATTGTGCTAAATCAACAGGGGCATTACCAATGAGAATCTTGAAATTCTGCCATATGGGTAAATCATAAAAAAATTGAAAAAAAGAGGTGGTATGTTTTAAGGTGATTACATGCATCAATGGTAGCAATTACTACAGAATAAGAAACAAACGCCCATGTTTACTAAGGTGCGCTATGGGCAAGTTAGCATTTTTAACATGCAAAAATGGTTTAACCCGTCTTAAATTTAAGGGCATGTTAGAAACGCTAACGCACCTTAGTAAACATACCCCAGATTGTTTAATTGGAGTCATTTCATCGATCGAACAAATTGGGATAGTGTGTACCATATTATTTTCTAATACCAAACGTGTAGGTGTAATAAGCATTCATGAATTAAGATATGGTGGTGGAGAGAAAACAAAGCAGTGATAAGGGAGTAGAGTAGCCAACAGGACACTTCCAAAGAAGCACGAGGAAGACCTAGAAAAACAAAACCATTCAGAACCATGATTAAGAATAAAAGAGTTGTGATAATGGAGTGGAGTGACCTAGAGGCATATTTTCAAAGCACTTTGGGAGGCTAAGTTCCATAGGTTTCTATGGAACTTTGGGAGGCTAAGTGCTTTGAAAATGAGCTTGCTAGTGGTTAAAGCACCAGTCTTGATATCCAGAGGTGCCAGTTCAAATCCCATCGCTGCTCCTTGTGATTTTAGGCAAATCACTTAACCCTCCACTGCCTCAGGTACAAAATTAGATTGTGAGTCCTCCTGGGACAGAGAAATATACAGAGTACCTGAATGTAACTCACCTTGAGCTACTACTGAAAAAGGTGTAAGCAAAATCCAAATAAATAAAATAGATGAAGTTTGGGAAATTAACTATATTTTAGCATTTATCAGTATGGTCAACATTTTTTTTTTCATTGAAAGACAAAAAAAAGTCACAAATATCTAAGTGGCATGCTGCATCACAGCTATCTAAAAGTCTACATTAATTTTCCAGAACACAGCATTACATCTGCTTTATCTTACATGACTTTGGAGCAGGGCCACTGCAATGTTGGCAAATTGGGCAATTGCACAGAAGTCAAGCTGAAGAGGGGTGAACAAATATTCTTTAAAAGGTTAGTCGATTTAAACATGTAAGCCTGAAAAGCAAGAGAGGCCATATGTAACCTATGTTTAAAGTAATTTTCTTCTGATTTACGAAGTACACGTCATATTCCTTCCCAATTACCTGGAGGATTTGATCTCTTGGGTACATTCTGAGGTTCTACTGGTGAGCCAAAGATGTTGGATGCCATCTTATGTGATTTGATAAGTGGTAGGTCGTCTTGAGGACTCCCAAATAGACTGCTGGAACCTCCTCCAGGGGGTTTCAGAACCCTGCTGAAACACAATGTATGGTACACAATAAGCATTGCTTTAGAAGTTAAATGTACAGTTATCAGACTTCCTGGGCCTGTGGAAGAAAGTTTCTCATTTCAACAAGGTAATTATGCTGCAATATATAAAGCACCACAAAAAGGCAAGCAATGTGTTTCCCACACTTTAGAAACTCACACCTCAGAACCAGAAGCTGTCCTGTTGACTAGAATATAATGGGATATACAAGAGCAGAAATTGTAATTCCAAACTCAAATGTTCATGTCCCTCACTTCAAAACAAGAATCAAGAGAACAAATGTCAACAGTTACAAAAAGCTATACAGACATCCTACCAGTAGAATATGTAAAAACTTAACAGAAAAAAAAGTGAGGGGAGGGCAGAGAGGAAAAGTGATGCAGGACATGATACTGGCCCTGCAGAAGATGCAGCTACACAAGCCTTCCTAGGTTGTGTGGGTGGTAAACTACACTTAGTGGGCTTCCATCTCTAGTGCACAGTTTGCCACATACACAACCTGGGAAGGAGCACAACATATCAAGATTTGTCTAGCTACATCTTACTGCCAGGCTGCTCTGAACATATAATCTATACTTTTTTTTTGGTGGGGGGGGGGGGGGGCAGGGAAATATTAGGACTATAAGGGCAGAGGAACAGTGGGACAAGGAGATGCTTGGCATGGTGGAATCATGAGGGAGAGACCATGGGGGTTTCTCAAGGAGATGAGGGAGAGGAGGATGGCGAGTACAGAGGGTAGAAATGTAATTGGGGAGTGGATGAAAGAAGGGAAGAGAAGGCCATGGAAGGACTGAAACAAGGAGATGGAAACATGATAGTAAGTGAAAAGTGGAGGACTGAAGAGAGTAGGCAGACAGAAGAGAAGAAATACATCAGAGGTGGATGAAGTAAGGGTGCGGAAGATGATAGGAGAAAAAGTGGAGGAAGAAAGTGGAGAAAAAGGATAGCACCCCCTGGAAAGCTAGCAAAAGACAAAGCAGAAAAACTGGGACCAATATGCTTGGAAAAAGTGTTATTTTAAATGTATTAGGTGGAATGTTAGCTTTGAGAAATATGCAATATTGTAATACATGGGATTGAAGGTCAGCTGGGGATGGAATGAGTGGAATGTTTTGGCTGTAATTATGTGTTGATATTCTCTGTTATGGGAAACAGGCTAGTTGTTTAAGGGATGCCAGCACCTCTGGGAAAGGCACCTTCAACCTGTGCAGGTCTGGGGGAGTTATTCTCTGTTATGGTGGTTGTTTAAGGGATGCCAGCACATCTGGGAAAGGCACCTTCAACCTGTGCAAGTCTGGGGGAGTTATTCTCTGTTATGGGAAACAGGCTGGTTGTTTAAGGGATGCCAGCTTGTGCAAGTCTGGGAAAGGCACCTTTGTTTCACACTATAAAAGAGGGGGGAGCACGGGACCTTCTTTAGAAGCTTGCCTGAACATAGGGACGCCTTGTTCAGTGAAGGGTATTTCCCTGCAATCTCTGAGGAAGAGCTAGTGCTTCCCTGGTGGTCTTCCCAGATGCTGACTGAATTGCGGGTGCTGTAAGTATCTTGGTGTATGTGTTCACATATGTATCACCAATAAAAGCGATATACCGCATATTGTGTCTGGTGGCTTTTGTGTTGTCATAAGCACAGCGCCCCCTAGTGTTACAAATATAGATGTCTTTGCGTTTTGTTCAGTTGAACAGGAAACATATTTTTTTTGCTAAGCTGTTTATGCCTAGTTTGACTTTATGTCTTTATATTTCTAATTTGTGACCCCCTTGATCTGTAGTTAGCTAGGAATTGTGTCTGTACATTGTGTGAGACCAAGCTATGGTATTGTTTGTAGCAGTCCCACTTGTTTTCCCAGTAGTAGGTATATTAGTGTTCTAGGGCCCCTTGTAATATTTGTAGTGCTGCCTATTCTTGAAACTGGGTAGGTTCGGGTAAAACGTGGATCCTATGGACCCCCGAGGATCTAAAACGCACTGGTCTTTAGCAGCCAGATCTGTCCCGGCGTCTACTACTTACAGCCCCCCCCCCCCCCCCCCAAAGAGCCACAAAGGCTCACGATCACGACATGTTGTCTCCCATTATCAAAAACCTCCTTGTTTAGGTGCCGGGACTGCTGTCATTCTCTCACGGGCGCAGGCACCCTCAGATGCCAAGTACACAACCGGCACCACAAAGATTTTTAAGATCGTGTGTTTTAGATCCGCGAGGTGCACAGGATCCACGTTTTACCCGAACCCAAACAGTGTACTTAAGCTTTACTAAAAGAGCATGTTCTCTCCCTTTTATCTTCCCCTCTCCATTTTGTATGCGATATGGCACCTCCCCCTTAACCCCCACCCCTCAAGTTCATACGTAACCTGAGGGTCGCCCACTAACAACCCAACAGCTTTCCTTCAACGGTGCCCTGTGTCCACATGATACAACACCAACTTCTCCCTCTATATCCCGCCTGCCAGACACAGGAAGTTGCGTCAACGCAGAGGAGAGCGCAACATCAAGTCCGAAACTGGAGATAATTTGGGAGTTGGCAGACAATGAGGCAATATCGGATCACTAAAAGTATGCAAGAATACCCGCTTACAAACATCTATGGGGAAGCTCTGTGAAGATGCGATTTTGTACTAGCCAAAGTCCGAAGACGAGCTGTGTCATGAGAGATCTACATTTTCATGGGAACAAAAATAAAAAAACAAGCAGCGACAAAGTACGATTTGTGAATGGGTTGCCAGATAGCGTTAAAATTCCCCAGCCTAAAAACAGCGATATCCCCATCTTGCTCACCTATGTGCTCTGCCTCTTCCTCCACGTGTGGGTACTACAGTGTACTGCTGCGCTGCTTAGCTGGCCAGCCGGGCCCTCGTTCTGCTCCCCCCCTTTCCGTTACGTACTTGATGACGACGATGTCACGTGATCCACCAACAACATTCTCTTCTATTTGAGCCCAAGAATGGCCTTGGAAAACGACAATATAATCTATTGGAGCCCCAGAATGAGGCTTGAAATGCAGAAGGGGCTAGAACTGGAAAAGCCTATTAAACCTCCTTGTTGAAACCAATTAGGTTAATCTCTGTTTCCACCCCATGCAGCCGTCATCCAGTACACTCAAAACAAAGCAAGCAAACCTATGAGCTGCTGCTGCATTCTCGTTGTTCTTTATTGTTTATTTATTTATTTGTTGCATTTGTATCCCACATTTTCCCACCTATTTGTAGGCTCAATGTGGCTTACATAGTAGCGTGAGGCGATCGCCTTCCGGTATAACAAATACAGAGTGATATTATGGTATAATAAGGTGCATGTGTGACAGACACATAAGGGAATAGAAAGGAGGAAGCGTTTGTTGGTAGCATTTCCCTCTAACCGGCCACACATAGGTGACCACCTTCTAACCAGCCACATGTAGCTAGTTGCCTTTTACCCGGCTTCCGGTAGCTGGTTACAATCTAGCTGGCTACATGTGGCCCGTTATAATCTAGATTCTCTAACAGGCTACGTGTAGCCAAGAAAAAAGGTAACCGGGTACATGTGGCTGGTTACCTACCAACCTTCTTACCCTCCATGCTCTTCCCAACTTCTCCTTTATCGCCCCACCTCCTTACCTATCCCTATTCTTTCACATCTCTTCTATTCCATTTACTCCTTATTCATTTGTCCTATCACATACCTCTTTTGTTGATTCTGATACTACGTAGGGTTACCATACATCCGGATTTCCCCAGACATGTCCTCTTTTTGAGGACATGTCCGGGGCGTCCAGGGGGTTTTGGCTGCCTGCTCATTTGTCCGGATTTTTGGACAAGCGGGCGGGCGGGCGGCGCCATGGGTCTCCCACGATTGACAAGTTAGCAACTGCTGGGGATGATATCTTGCCTTTTTGAAGTAGCCTGTTGCTTCTTAGTAGGATTCTAAAAACGAAACAGGGTGCGATTTGTATTGAGTTTAGAACTTCCACTCGATCTGAGAAAGAAGAAAAAAAAAAGTCCAGGACGCTGACAAGTGAAATAAATGTTACTTTACAACCCTCAAGTGCCTACTACCACTACCAAAGCCACACACAATAAGTTTTATCCCCGCTCCTCCAAAATCTTGATTGGTTAGCGTCTATATGACGGTCTGCAATTCTAAGCAGTGATTGGTTTTAGTAATCGGCAATCTATAGCTTAGATCCAACCGGTGACAGTGAACGCCTTTTTATCCCACAGGAGCATAATGATTATGTAAATTAAACTGTAGCTGTTGTAGTGTTGCAATGCTCGTTCTCAGGTTCTCTATGGAACTGTCCTATCAGTCGATAAAGACAGCATATCAAACACAGGAAGCAGTAAGTAGCGGGCGGGGAGCAAAGCATTTAGGCTGTGATGTGGGCGATACTGCTTTCGACTTGGGCTTAAAAGCGGCTCTTAGGTTGCCCTTCTTTTTCCCGTTAACCGAGCGATGTTCTGTGCATAAGGACAGTCTGAGAAGCTGGAGTATCCGGGCAACCCTAGCGCGTGACATCAGACTTCAAAAGGTCTAGTGCACGCTGCTTGTCAAGTTTATACCAATAGATGGGAAACGTTATGGTATTTCTGAAATTGCGAAGCCACCTGTTAAAGACAGTGCATTCACTAGGTGTAAAGTTTTATGTTGTTATGGCAACTTGTTTGAGCCGTAGTGCATGCGCTCGCTGATTGACTGATTGGGCCTGCTGGGGTGGGAAAATTCATTTGTACATGCGCAGGAATTTGTTCCTTATAGTACCGGGCAGGAAATAAGGAGAGGCAAATGAAAAATTGAAGGTGGAAAAAATAAAGATGTACATTTTTTTTTATTTCATAAAAGATTGGCTATGTAGAAAGGGGGTGGGGTGTGTGGTGGGGTGGGGCGGAGCATGTGTCCTCCTTTTGGGGGGACAAAAAATGGTAACCCTAGATACTACAGATTGTATTCTCTTGTTACTATGTAAGCCGCATTGAGCCTGCAATGAGCGAGAAAGCGCGGGGTACAAATGTAATAAATAAATAAAAGTACAAGATTATTAGAAATAATGGACTGCCTATATGTGGTTTATCTGTAACAAGTCAAAAGCTGTTCCAGCTGGATAGGCAGTGCCTTCAAAATTGGAGGGCAAAAAGTTTTTTTCTTTTTTTAAATCTATTTTAAAGATTGTAGAAAAAAATGTTTTGCTAATATAGGGTTAATCATTCGTACAATTTTTAAAATAATAAATGTAGGCCCTCTGAAATGTAGATTCTCTGACCTTGTACATTGCAAGTAGAATGGAATGTGCCTAGATATGCTTGGGAGCCAGGCAAGCTGACTAGTAGCCTAGAAATGTAACATGTTAATTGTGTTGACAGACACACAGGCACTAAGCTTCCTCTGTGTCCTTGAACGTAGAAAAACTTAGAGTGGAGGGGAGAAATTTTGAGTCAGACAACTTTCTGGCTGCAGTTGGATCTGTCTCCTTGCAAGTAAATAAAGATGCTTAAACCTGACTTGGTCTGATGGTATTCATGAGTATTGTTAAATAAAATTCTTTTAACAGTTTGGTCCTTCGAGCTCCGGAACCAACATCTTTGTGTGCACTTGGATTTTGAATAAATCCTTTCAGTCAAAGTCCCCCAGGCCAAATATTGCCTGTCAAAAGGGGCCAGGTCTTCTGAGACTTAGAAGAGTGATGTTTTTTTTTTTTGTGTGTATCACGAATCTCATGGGACCAACTTAGGTAATGTTGTGTCTTGTTTGTCTTTTTAAATTAGTGTGTCTTTTAAATTAGTAACTGAGATTTGTAGTGAGGACTCTTTTCACTCTGGGACTACAATAGTATAAAAGAAGTCCAAGGTCTGAGATCCACGAGAGTGTGGACTCTTTTTTTGTCTGAGACTGCTATAGTATAAAAGAAGTCTGGAACCCACTCCGAGACCATAGCCCGTGTGAGAAGGCTACTGAAATAAATTACTCCGTGTGCATGTTAAAAGAGAGAGAGAGTTGGTAGGAATTTGGAATTCCTAAACCAACAGTTTCATAGCTATGAGAAATTTATGTTGTAAGCTTGTTATGTGTGCATGTCCATGTTGTGTTTTACGAGAACTCCAAAGCAAGGGATCCTTTATGGAGACCCTAAGTTTATGCATAAACGTAATCCAGATACTGTGTGTATTTAAAGAAATGGAAAAAGAAGTTTGGATTTGATGGTAAATTAACTGTTGCAGCATGTTAGAAGTTATTACAAGATATAGGAAATTATGAGATCACTAACCCTAAGCAGCCCAAGACTGCTTCCTAGCATCTTGTAAAAAGGAAAAAAAAATTAATTGCACTGTCCCTGTTTTACCAAAAGCTTTGTATATGAAGCACCTGAATTTCATTGCTGGGGATAATATTGTTTATTTTTCTTTAATCTATTTGTTAAAGAAATATGTCACTTAAATTCCTATTATGTTGACAATTCATTCGTTCCAGTATTCATTCTTTTCTTTAATTCTTTTGGGTATATTACTGGAATTATTACTAAGCTCAAATACTTTGCATTCCATAATTAGAGGTTGTTTTCCTTTACAGAAAAAAAAATAAAACTCCCTTCAAGAATGCAGCCTTGGTAGGATTTTCTTTTTACAGCTGATTCTGTCACGTTACGTTGAATTCCAATTGTGTGATTTACTGAAAGGTGCATGACAGCATTTTCTGAGGTTTATATGGGAAAGAAGGAAAAAATCAATAGGAACTATTTAGCTGAGTTTTTGGATTGTGTAGTTATTATAATTTTTATAAACCTTGCATCCATAGTCCCTAAATTATGTAAAGAAAGCCACAGAAGGTATCCCACACCCCAAAAAGTTAAATAATTGGAACTGTAATGACGCTATCCTTGCCCAAGCATTAAATAATTTACTGGCTCATTGGCTCGTATTAGAACTAAATTTATACCAAGGGCAAATTAGACTGTTATAAATTAATGCATTCAACAAGAAGGAGAAAATGTAGAGCCATAGTTTCTAAATTTTAAAGGGAACCGAGGTAGAGGTAGAGGACCATGTCTTGCCTCAGATAACCCTCATGGTCAAGAAATTATTAAAGAAAGAAAAATAGAAGTTTTTCAGCCTGAAAGTGGTAATGTGATTGTTACATTTTTTCTAACTAAGCAAAAGAGAGAGAACTTTTTTTCCCCAGACACTGCGTTCTTCTGCTATGTGTGGGTGTGAAAAAAAGGTCTAGTTTGTGCTTTCCTTCAGGGACATATCAGCTGCCTGTAGCTATGTTCCTTTGCTTTTGATTGGGTACACGAACCTTATGCAAGTCTTATGGGTTTAGCCAGCTGTACAAATTACGGCTGCTTTAACCAAATTTATTTTCCTCCACTGCAGAGGAGGGATGCGATTTCCCAAGTTATTCATAAGACTTGCTGACTATTTCTTGCCTAATCTCTGTATCTACCTCATTAGGATTTGTACAATAAATGTCTATCTATGTATGCTCTGTACCCCAGGTAACTGAGATTTCAGAGAAATAAGTTTTAGGTTTTATGTGCCTTGCCTGAAATGGGTACTTCCTGGTTCAGTTTACTTCCACCATGCAGTTGCTCACTTATCATCAATATTTACAACCTCATGGCTATTGTGTGGCAGGTGGAACTTGCTGCTGTGGCTGCTACCCTGTTATTCAGCAGAGTTTTTTTTCCTCCTTCCTTGCTGGATGATGTCACTCTTCTTTCTTATGTTGATGACTTGCTCCCTCTGCTGACCCTTGTGTGTATTTCACGCACAAGTTCACATGGTAAAACTTTAATTTGTGCTTTTCAGGACCTCTTTCTCAAATTAAGCTATCCAACAACTGTTTGGCAATTGTGTGGCTTATTGGGACTTTTTAATTTTTATACCCTGTGGTATTGCATTAATATTTTCTTTTACAGCTTGGTGCTTTTCCTTTGAAGGGGCACTTTTGTATTGTCATGAGCTTCTGTATATCCTTGCATTTTATTGTGTTGCTAGCCATTAAGCCCGTAACAACAGGCTAGTTTTTTGTTTTCCTATGGCCTCCCCCCCGTCCACCAACCCTGCTCTCTCCCCTGCCCTTCCCCCACGTCCAGCAACCCACCTCTCCCCCCTCCCATCCGCTCCATCCACCCGTGTTCATCAACTGTTCTCTCCCCTACCCTCCATCCTCGGGCTCCCATCCACCGCGATTGTGACCGCCTGTGCCCTGCCGTCCCCGCCACTGCCATTTCGCCATCCCCCCCCCCGGCGTCACGCCCCTCTTTCCGCCGTCGTCATGTCGTCAGTTCTCCATCGCTGCGTCTGTTTCCCTCCTTCCCTCCCTGCTTCCTCCTCCTCCGATTTCCATGCCCATGTCCAAGCCCTCCTCCCTATTGGGCTATACTGCTGGTGGAGGTGGGGCTTGGACTTCTGCACTCTCAGTGTTCTGACTCTACTGCGCATTTGCAGGTGAGTCAATTTATATGTTTGATTAGTAGCAGGAAAGAGTTAATATTCTAATGTCCTCCTGTATTGGGTTTGCCTTGTTTACATTTGCTGTTTTTCTGATACAATTTTCACCTTTGTGATGTAGTTTTGTACCATATTATCAGCTGTACCTTGACAGTGCAGTTCCTCTTAACAGGATTTCCCGAAGCTAGCACTGAAAGGGAATGGATTCTTATCTGCAAATTACAGATTTTTGTTTTGATAATGTGATTTATGCAAGGAACCGTTTGTCTACTAAAGTACTTAATGTGTTTAATTCATCATGCTCGTGATAAACATATATCTGTGTTACTGTACCTCGGGTAATTGAGACTCCAGAGATATTGCCCCCCCCCCCTCCAGGGCAAGTGAATCCAGCTGAATGTTCAGATTAAGAAGTTATTAGCATTTTTAATGTACCTTGAATTAAAATGCTTTGTGCTGCTATAGCACATTTCTAGGCAACTGCCTACTTTGCTGAAATCATCCTTTGTTCTAATTCTTTTCCATAAATAAAATGTGCCTCTCTCATGATTTTAGGCAGATGCTTAAACCTGGTTATCCAGAGAGGTGAAATGTACCATAATAAAGATTAAATGTGTGTTTTGAATTGTAGGGAGTCACATCGTGAAGAAGATGGAAGCAATTGCCCAGTCATTCTTAGGTCATTCTATGTGACAGTTTACTACTACTACTTAACATTTCTAGAGCGCTATAAGGGTTACGCAGCGCTGTACAGATTAAGAAAAGGACAGTCCCTGCTCCAAGGAGCTTACAATCTAATGGGCGAAATGTCAAGTAGGGGCAGGCCAGAATTCCTGAATACAGGTATGGTGGTTAGGTGCCGAAGGCGACATTGAAGAGGTGGGCTTTTAGCAAGGCTTTGAAGATGAGCAGGGAGGGGGCTTGGCGTATGGGCTCAGGGAGTTTGTTCCAGGCATGGGGTGAGGCGAGGCGAGGCAGAAAGGGCGGAGTCTGGAGTTGGCGGTGGTGGAGAAGGGTACCGACAGGAGGGATTTATCTTGAGAGCGGAGGTTATGGGTAGGAATGTAAGGGGAGATGAGGGTAGAGAGGTAGGGAGGGGCTGTAGATCGAGTACATTTGTAGGTTAAAAGGAGAAGCTTAAACTGTACGCGGTACCTGATCGGAAGCCAGTGAAGTGACTTGAGGAGAGGGTGATATGGGTGTACGGTTCAGGTGGAAGATAAGACGTGCAGCAGAGTTTTAAATGGACTGAAGGGGGGATAGATGGCAAAGTGGGAGGCCAGTGAGGAGTAGGTTGCAGTAGTCAAGGCGAGAGGTAATGAGAGAATGGATGAGAGTTCGGGTGGTGTGCTCAGACAGGAAGGGGCGAATTTTGCTGATGTTATAGAGGAAGAAGTGACAGGTCTTGGCTATCTGCTGGATATGCGCAGAGAAAGAGAGGGAGGAGTCAAAGATGACCCCGAGGTTGCGGGCGGATGAGACGGGGACAATGGGGGTGTTATCGACAGAGATAGAGAGTGGAGGGAGAGGACAAGTGGGTTTGGGAGGGAAGACAATAAGCTTGGTCTTGGCCATGTTCAGTTTCAAGTGGCGGTTGGACATCCAGGTCGCAATGTCGGCTAAGCAGGCCGATACTTTAGCCTGGGTTTCTGCAGTGATGTCTGGTGTGGAGAGATAAAGATGATATTGGAACCCATGGGAGGAGATTAGAGAACCCAGGGAGGAGGTGTAGATTGAGAAAAGAAGGGGTCCAAGGACCGATCTCTGAGGAACTCCAACAGCAAGCGGGATGGGGGTGGAGGAAGATCCCTGACAATGTACTCTGAAGGTACGGTGGGAGAAATAAGAGGAGAACCAGGAGAGGACAGAGCCCTGGAACCCGAGTGAGGACAGAGTGGCGAGAAGTAAGTTATGATTGACAGTGTCAAAAGCAGCGGATAGGTCGAGGAGGATAAGGATGGAGTAGTGACCTTTGGATTTGGCAAGGAACAGGTCATTGCAGACTTTTGAAAGTGCCGTTTCCGTTGAGTGTAGGGGGCGAAATCCAGATTGGAGTGGATCGAGAATGGCATGAGAGGAGAAGAAATCAAGGCAACGGCTGTGAACGTTCAAGTATCTTGGAGAGGAAGGGTGGGAGGGAAATGGGGCGGTAGTTGGAAGGACAGGTAGGGTCAAGTGATGGTTTTTTGAGGAGTGGTGTGACTACAGCATGCTTGAAGGTGTCAGGGACAGTTGCAGTGGAGAGAGGATATGACAAAAGTTATTTACTGCCAATGTGCAAGTTGTGTGAACTGTTTAACAGTACATGTTGTGAATAATCACATGGCAGGAGTGCATGTTTATGTGCTACGAAAGTACACTGTAAGTTAGTTAGAAGGTCTGTGGAAGTGAATATATGTGGAAGTGTTTGAACAGGACTATACTCTTTTGGGATAGGCCTGAATAGCAATTCATTTTATTCTGAATTACCTATCACTAGAACTGAATAAAGCATAAAATCTGAGCATAGAATTAAGCTAATGGCATTTTGTTAAGGATTTGACCAGACAATGAGTGAATTATTATCCTTTATGCACTGAGGCCTAAATAGAGGTCCTCATTGCCCGGCTCTGGTTAATTGATACATTGTTTGGAATCCTTTTTTTTGTTTTTTTCAGGTTCATCAAACTGTCCTTTCACCTTAGTTGACACCTTCTAGTACAGGTGTCGCGTCCGCGGCTCCCCCCGGCACTTCCGCCGTGGAGGGCGGGAGCCGGTGTCCACCGCGGCATGGGGCGGCGATTTGGAAGCCGCGGCGGAGAGCCGAGGCCCGCCGCTCAACTCGGGGCCGAGGTCGGAGGCCGGCGATTGCGGCCGTCAGTCTCTCGGTCGCTGGCTGTGGGGGCAGGGTTGGCGCTGCAGGGGAAGGCGGTGCCCGGGCACGATGGCCGGCGTCCTCGTCTCTCCCAGGCGTGGGGGTCTGGAGCTCCGCCTCTGAGGTGCTGGATTGGGCGGACAGAGCCAATCAGAAGGGCTCTGTCAAACACCAGGCTCGGGTTGGTCGGCAATACCGGCGGGGGTGGGGTGACTGATCCTGAGCAGTACTTAAGGAACTTGGCTTCAGGTTCTGTTCCCAAGGCCTGTTTCCTGTGGCTCCTGTGTTTCTCTGCGTTCCTTGTTCTTCTGGTTTTGACCCTTGGACTGTTCCTGGTATTCCCTGCTCGCTGCCTGCCTCGACCGCTTGCCGGATCTTGACTTCGTTGTCTGCTGCCAGCCCTGACCTTTGCCCGTTTTCGGATGTTCTCTTTCTCCAGCTGCCCTCTGCTCTCCTGGTCCCTGTCCCCACAGCTTGGCACCCTGCGGTTCCTGAAGTCCCGTTGACTGCCTGCAGCTGGGGGCTCAACCCTTGGTGAACGGCGGTCGCCGCGGGTGAAGACTTGGGGTTGCACGGCTGTTCCTTAAGGTCCCTCGGGGCCTTACGGGACCTAAGGGCTCACCATCCTTGCACACAAGACAACAGGCAGGACATGACATCATTTGAACCCTGACTGTGTGACCACTGACAGCACTAGTCTTCGCTGCAATTGTGTTACGGCCTGCTGTCTCACCATTCCTGAAGCAGGCCTAACCACTGCAGTTGAGATCACCGACCTTAGAGATGGTCATCCCCAGTTTTCGGCGATAATGGAAACCGAGGATGCCCATCTCAAAAATGACCAAATCCAAGTCATTTGGTCGTGGGAGGAGCCAGCATTCGTAGTGCACTGGTCCCCCTGACATGCTAGGACACTAACCGGGCACCCTAGGGGACACTGCAGTTGACTTCATAAATTGCTCCCAGGTACATAGCTCCCTTACCTTGTGTGCCAAGACCCCCAAACCCACTCCCTACAACTGTACACCACTACCATAGCCCTTAGGGATGAAGGGGGGCACCTACATGCGAGTACAATGGGTTTGTGGTGGGTTCTGAAGGGCTCACATTTACCATCACAAGTGTAAGGCAGGGGGGGATGGGCCTGGGTCCGCCTGCCTAAAGTGTACTGCACCCACTAAAAACTGCTCCGGGGACCTGCATACTGCTCTGATGGAGCTGGGTATGACATTTGAGGCTGGCAAAAAATGTTTTTAATTTTTTTTGGGGGGTGGGAGGGGGTTGTTGACCACTGGGGGCGTAAGGGGAGGTCATCTGGTCAGTTTGGGCACCTTGTTGAGGCTTGGTCGTGAAAAAAAATGGACCAAGTCGGCCAAATGCTCGTCAGGGACGCCCTTCTTTTTTCCATTATCGGCCGAGGACGCCCATCTCTTAATCACGCCCCAGTCCCGCCTTCGGTACGGTGCCGACACCCCCGTGAACTTTGCTCATCCCTGCGACGGAAAGCAGTTGAGGACGCCCAAAATTGGCTTTCGATTATGCCGATTTGGGCGACCCTGAGAGAAGGACGCCTATCTCCCGATTTGTGTCGGAAGATGGGCGCCCTTCTCTTTTGAAAATTCCCGATAGTGTCTCCATGTGTCTAGGCCTTTTAAAGTGTAATATATGTGAAGCTTTAATCTCCTAGAAGTATAACCTCGGCACACCAGCACACACCTAAAGCCTCTTTATTTTCTGAAATGTACTTTATTAATTAAATATAGATAATTTACTCACAGTCAGATGTTCAGAAGTATTGCACCAAGGTAACAGACTCCATAATTCCGAGAGCTATATCAGTGGTTGGAGATAGAAATCTGAAGGGAGGGAGCTTTATTGCAGAGGTGGGAGAATAGTTAAACAGATGCAAGCAGTTCAGAGCTGGGTGGCTGGAATATGCAATATCTTATGAGAAAGAATGAATGAGGTAAAAAACAAGTTTGTTACAAGGTGGAGTTGTTTAGCAGGACATGTGCTGTCAGAAGCAAGATAGATGGAGAATGTTTCAGGGCAAAGGGCAAGTCAAGAAAGGGCTCATACAAGCTAAGGGAGGAGGAAGTAAAGGGACCAATAGGGGCTACCCAAGTAGCAGGGGTGGTCCCAGGAGGCAGTACTCTATTGGAGGAAAAGGTCATACCCATTACCCAGCTTACCTCTCAGGACAGAGATAGTAAGAATGACCAGGAAATTATAGCAGGTAGACAAAAGAGACAAGCTTGGCTGAGAAAGGGAGGAGGTCTTTGCAGGAGAATAGATCGCTAGTAATAGACTTTATACAGAGAAGCAGGGGTGACTGCATTACATGTGAAACTACATTACACACAATGCATTGCTCATGTATCTTTGCAGTGAGGACTGCAGCAGTAAAAATCCTTAGAAGTGAGAACAACAGTAAAGGCATTAAAACACAATTTAGGGCCACACTATAAACTAATGTAAGGCTGTCAGAGGACAGTTGCAAAATGAGACTGGAGAGGTCTGGTATAACTCCACCTGAGTACCTTTATACTTCAAGGTGCCCAATTTCCGTGCCAATTATGGTATCCACTCCTTCAGCACATAGGGAGTGGAAAGCCACAATGATGTCATGTGGGTAATTAGTACAAGGAGCTCCCACGGCTCTGTGTGCTCTATCTAACTTTATAGGTTTGTAGGAGGCAGAGGGGTTGAATCAGTGAGCAAAAGTTGCTTGCATATGTCCTGAACCACAGCACCATAATCCCCATTGCCCTCTGGTTTGGGGATTCTGAAATCGCACATTTCTATGGGCCTGGTTTTCTATACCATCCAGTTTGTCTGTTTCACTTGCACAGCAATGTGGGCTTCAGATTGATCCAATCTCTCCACATGTACTTCCAGGTGCTGCTCAACTTCCTCCACTCTTGAGCCCAGATCTTCCAGGCTGCCCCTAAGATCATGAATCAGGAATTTAAGCTCGCCGAAGCCCGCAAGCCACATGTTTACTGCACTCTTAAAAGGGCTTATTGTGGGGGTGCATTAAAAAATGTTATTTTTTGGCTGAAGGGGCGTATGTGGGGGTGGCAAAAAATGGACATTTCTGCACTAATCAGCACGTTGGCACTCTAAGAATTTTCAGCAGTACTATCTATGTAGTGTCACGTAAAATTCACAGATGCTCTAACAGCATGTTCTGTGATCAGTCTTAGAGGGAATAGACTTTTGCTTTCCCCTTCCTTACTATCTTCCCCATAGTAAATGAATGAATGTATTCTTTCCTGTTAATTATGGCATTCCTTTCCCTAAATTTTATTTTGATATTTGTAAACTGTCTAGTCTTGATTAAAGTAAAGGCAGTATATCAAGCCTTAATTAAACAAACATACAGGCTGCTGCTAAATTTCTAAATCCTTTGGATATCCGACATACTACAGAATATATTTGTAACATCCTAAAACAGGACACAACTTAGCTAAGTATAGTATGTATTAAGCACAAGAATAAAACAGTTTTACAAATTCAACTAGAATTTTAAACAAGGGAGGATTAACAGAGGCATCTGTATATTGTATTAAATAACCAAAAACCACCTTTTTCAAAATTTGGTAAAGAATAAATAGTATAATTTACAGTATGATACAAAACAAAATCAGTATGGACAGCAACTGTTTTCTTTTATACATAGGATACATTATACACACACATCACATATAGATATATTTATAAAAAGAAATTCACATCTCCAGCCAACTAATAAATGCTCCAAGATATGGCTTTAACAGTTATGAACAAAATATTTTGCCTTCCACAACAGCCATAAAGCTAGTTTCTTCGCTTTCTTTCTCAAAGGTTTATTTGTTAGCTGTAGCACCCTGGTGAGAACAAACTGATCAACATTTACAGAAGAGTTGGGGTTGTTCAACTAGTAAAATATGCTCATGGTATACTATGGAAGTACGAGCGTAAATTAAGGTATTTTACAATCTACACACATACTTTGCAACTTTGCCCATGCTCCATTCAAGACCAAATCCCTGGCAATGCCTACAGTACACGCACTTTTATGTCTGGCACAATTTTGTAAGAACAAATTTTAAAAAAGAGAACTTTCCAAGTGTGCGCCAGTTTAAAGGTTATAGTTTAAGTCTTTAATCTGATTTTAAGTTAATAAAATAACTGAGGAATAAGGCTTCAGCAGCCTCTTAATCAGTCGTCTGAAACCCTCTAGTAATTACTGTCTACCAATATACTTTTTAAAAAACAATTTTTAAAAATCATTTTCATTCATGAAAATGATTAATAACTAGCGTTAGCTTCTGACTCATGCCCAATGAGGCCCACAATTTGTGCTTCCCAGGATTCAATAGGGGCAAAAATCATTGATCATAAATTTCACTTGCTTCACTAATGGATCTGTGTAGTGAACTAACTGAAGTCATGAGCCTGAGTGCCTTTTATTACACACACTGAGGCTGTTGAGGTCCTTTGCCTCAATTTTAACACAAAATCAGATTAAAGATTTAAAAGCTTTAACATTAAAACAGCCACTTATATGAAAAGTTAATTTTAATAAATGTTTGTTTGTGTCATTGGGTTTTATCTCTGGAGTACTGGTTACCTAGTTGCATGCTTTATATTGTTTAATTTTATAAGAGCTACATATATGCAAAAATATCTTTATAAAATATATTCCCTCAATGGTCAGACTCTGTCCATTTAATGGAATTCCAAAGTGAACCAGTGGTCTATGTATCCTCGCCTGCAACAACTGGGCTATGTTGGGAAGGCATATAAAAATAGGAGGGGTAGAACCAAGAATGATGGTACTGCAACTCAACAGAGATGGGTTCTGATTGAGCTGGAAGCCCAAAGCAGCAGCAGGAAATGTGTGAATAAAAAATATTTTTAAAAAAATCCCTGAAAAGAATTCTGCTTACAATTAGGACAATTTTCATACTGGTCATACTGTTGCAAAATCTCTCTCTCTCCCCCACCTCCCATTTGCAAATTATTTAAGGACATTAATACCTATGGGCAAGTTTCATTTATTTTTTTCAGCTAAATGCTTTGTGTAGTTTTGGAACTATCCCAGGAACACCTCTGCTTACTGTGGACCATCACATATACATATATTTTTATCTATAGAGAAAGATGACAAATTTCAAATAGCCCATTTACCGGAGTAGAACACAGTTTTAGCTACAGAAATGGCTTAAAAAACTGCCCTCTAAAATGCTTGCTTACTTCCATTTATCCTACCAGATGTAGGCTACTCAAAGGCTCAAAATCGTCACAGTGAGTGAGGGAGAACTTTCAAACCAGAGGCTGTATATAGACTATGGTCCAGCTCATCAGTGGCTACTATACTAGAGACTCAATCTTAACAATTTGGCTTCATTTGGGAATTAAAAGGGAGTGGAAAAGTAGTCTTAAATTGCTCTCACCACAGCAAACCTTTATTAATTCCTTAAATCAGACATTTCCTTTTACTATCTCGCTTAATATAGACGTGAATCTACTTTACATCTTGCGAAAAAATCATGGGAACAAAACATTCCATAGGTGCTATATGTTTATCACTGCCAGACATTCAAACCAACTACCAACTATAATGTCAGCTCTGCATCACTGCCTTAGTCTCAGCATACTAAAGTTTTCTTTTACAATAAAATTCTTGTACACTCTGTTAGAACAGTACAATTCAGCATTTGCTGGATCTGGGAGCCTATTTTATATAAAGTCATGTCCTATAAATGAAATTCTTGCTGAAATTTTATTACATCGGAATTGTGCAATGCTCAGTGTACAAGAATTTTTATTGTGAAACAAAACTTACTGTGTGGCTACAGAATAATCTCATTCAGAGTTGACACTATATTTGTGTTTTGAATGTCTGGCAGTGATCCATGTATACTAATCCAATTTCTGGGTAACCTATGAAGATCGGTTTCTAATATCACAATTGATGACTAGTACAGAAACCACAATTTAAATATAATTGTATCTTAACTAGTTAAAAAAACAACAAAAAATAGAAAATAAAATATAAAATGTATATGTGTATAATAATGGTTTGTGCTCAGTTTTTTGGTGTACTACATTGACCAGGCGGTTCAAGATGTATGTATATACGCCATTTCCTTACATCATTGCACACCCTACCTCCAGCCTAAGCATAATATTAAAGAGGACAATATTATTTATCCCAAAAAAATGATGGTATACTGTTGATGAAAAATTATATATGTCAGCTTCTTAGCTTGGGTCGAGTCTGTGCAAGTCCACTTTTTTTGTGCCGTTGTAACTCCTTGATCACTGCAGTACTTTTTAATATCAGTCTATGTGAAGCTTAGTGAAAGATCAGTACTAGAAACTTGAATACTGATCTTTCACTAAAGCTTCACATAGACTGATATTAAAAAGTACTGCAGTGATCAAGGAGTTACAGTGGCACAAAAAAAGTGGACGCACAGACTCGACCCAAGCTAAGTAGCTGACATACATAATTTTTCATCAACAGTATACCATCATTTTTTTGGATAAATGATATTGTCCTCTTTAATATTATGCTTAGGCTGGAGGTAGGGTGTGCAATGATGTAAGGAAATGGTGTATATACATACATCTTGAACCGCCTGGTCACTGTAGTACACCAAAAAACTGAGCACAAACCATTATTATACACATACTAGTAAAAAGGCCCGTTTCTGGCTGAAAGGAAACGGGCGCTAGCAAAGGTTTTTGGCGGAGTGTGTATGTTGAGAGTGTCTGTGACAGTGTGTGTGTGAGAGAGAGTGAATGTGCAAGTGTGTGTCTGTGAGAGAGTGTGTTTATGTGAGAATGAGTGTGTGCGACAGTGAGTGTCCTCCGCTCTCCCCCCTCTCAGGTCTGAGGACCCCCCCAGTCTGTGGTCTGAGGACCCCCCTTCCCACCCTGTCTGTGGTGTTAGGGACCCCCTTCCCCTTGTGTGGTGTTAGGGTCTCCCTCTTCCCTCTTGTTGTGGCATTAGGGTCCCCCCCTCTGTGGTGTTAGGGTCCCCCTCCCCCCCCCTGCATCTGAGTTCCTGGCCCCCCTCCCCCTCTCGCCACCTCTTCCCATCCGTCCCTCTCCCCTTGACAGTCCGCCTCTCATCCTCCCACCTCCCCTGTGGTCTGAGGAGACCCTCCCTTCTGGCCTCAGGACCCCTTCCTGCCTCTGTGGTCTCAGGCCCGCCCCTCAGGGTGCCACCGCTCCTTCCCCTCCCCAACTGCTGTTGCTGCTGCTCTCCTCAGGTTGCTTCCTGCGCCGGGTTTGCTTTGCCCCTACCAAGAAACTGTGGTGCTGCTGTTGCTGCACGGCCTCTGCCTCCACCTGCACAGTTACTTTAATTACTGGCCATGTTGTTGTCGTGCTTTACACACGGAGGGCGCCCCTCCCTCACCCTCTGTATCCTCGGGTGGTGGCCTCCGTCACGGTCCGCAGCAAGTAAAACGCACCTCCGTAGACAGCCATCTAACATTGGCTGTCGTGTCTGCAGCCGTTCCTCCTCTCCCCTCTGACGCGCTGCGCTCCTCCGGGGTCTTCTCCAGGGGCAGTGATGTAGAGGGTAGAGGAGGAGTGGCTGGCAGAGACGTCAGTCAATGTGTGATGGCTGTCCTACGGAGGTGCATTTTAGGCTTAAGGGTTTTTTTTTTTTGTATTTTCTTTCTGTACCGCAGCAGCGGCTGGACAGTATTTGCGGCTGCGGGTGGCGAGGCGGGTTGTTGTTTTGGGTGGGTGGGGATAGTGGCTTGGTGATGTGCCGGTTGGAGGTTGTTGAGTGATGCGCCGGGGGGGGGGGGGGGGGTAGGGGCTTTGTGAAGCGCCGTTCCGGGGGAGAGCAGTCAGAGTTGTTTCTTAGGCAGGGGGAGGAGTAGGAAAACACGCTCCGCCTGCCGTGGCTCGCGGATGGCAGGGGAGGGGCTTGGGTGATGCACTGGGGGGGGGGGGGCGCGGGCACTGACCGCTTCTGCTCCATGAGTGTCATTGCTCCATCCTTGACGTCATCACGTTTGACGCATGGGCAGGGCAAAACAGTCAGTGGAGCAAAAGCGATCTCAGCCACCTCACTTTAGAACGCTGGGAAAGTGAGGCTTCATTAGAATGTTGGAGGTGCGTTTTATATCGAGAGATACATTTTATATTTTATTTCTATGTTTTTTTTTAAACTAGTTAAGATACAATTATATTTAAATTGTGGTTTCTGTACTAGTCATCAAAAGTGATCCATGTATACCAGTTTATGATTGCAGACAGGGGTTTTAGCAATACTGTGTTTCTTTTTCCAAGATGTAAATGTGTTATTGGTGCTTATGTTCCTTTAGAAATTAGGCTTCTGGCCCTGACTGTGCCCAAATGCTACCAAACACATTTATACCTGCTCTGACTGTAAATGTGTGTTTAATCAAGCACTTCCTGTAACTTCATCCATTTCTGCCAAAACTATGCCCCTAGGAATTTCTACACATGGAATGTATATAAGTACATGGCATTTTGTCAATGCATGTTCCTATATACATTTATATACACAATTTTTATGAAATGCCCTTTTTGGCATGGAGAAAAGGGCTTACCATGTAGAAAAATCTTGTAAAATTACACCCATGGTTTGCTGAGCTCACATCTGCTCAAAAGATGAGATCCAGTTCACATGTGGCTTGTAGTGACAGACCTACTTTATATTACAAAAGCAGACTACATTTCCTTCTTTAAATTAAAAAAACAAAAAAACCAAACACCCCAAAATTCACATTTGTATTGGATCAACTTGTTTCCCTTGCATTATGAAAAGAAAATTTTGAATTATACTTCAGCTAACTAACCCCCCCACCACCACCTTTTTACAAAGCCGCACAGTAATGCCAACAAAGCCCATTCAGTTTGAATGGGCTCTGTCGGCATTACCACACCAGCAGCCACTAGCATGGCTTTGTAAAAGGGGGGGGGGGGGAGTTGTTTCAATGGCTGTCTCCATTTTAGTATACCATTTTATAGAGCTCTGTGTTAGACTGTAAGTACATTACAAATTATCCCATGAACTATTCATGAAAATAGCTGAAGCTTTCTACTCTACGTCTAAATAGCAAATTTTAACACCCAATGTGACTGTCTCTGGGAAAAGGTGACAGTCTCAGATTCAAAATGTTGAGAAAGGTTCATTTTTCATGTCATGGGTCCATAGACAGTCTGCAAAAGTTACATATCTGAATTCTGTAGCTTTTTGTTTTCACATAAAAGGATGGGGTTTGGACTGTTGTAAAATTGTTTGCTCTAACAGAATTAATTTAAACGTTATTTTTTGTTTCCAGTAATTTGGTCACTTTTTCCCAGAGAATGGTCCACATTAAACTGCCATTTGCTAAAATAAAGACAGAGCTTCACAAAACCTTTTAGTAAGGCTCCCAAAGGTTTCCTGTTTGTTAAAGCAGAATTAAACCCATTTAACAAAAGCTGGATAAAGTGAACTATGAGACTGCAGATGTAAAGCACTGTATATTATTCCACGGAGGAAATAACCAGAAAAATATACTGCTTCATAGTTTACGGTTTCAGCAAGGTTTTGAACTTTGTTCCTGGCCAATCTGCTGGGAAATATCAGTGAATCATGCAGGCCCGGAAGCTACCAAGTGGCTGTCAGCAGGGGGTGGTTACTACTATGGACAGAACAAAGTTCTAAGCGCATTCTAACTACCAACAAAAGTCTGAAAGATATTTCCTCCTAGAAAAGACCCTCAGGAAATTTTGTTTATAAAATAAGCTCCTTAGAGGTTGCAACAAAACAGTCATGTTATAAAATTCATTCCAGTGCGTGAAACTGTTCCAAATTGCAAGTCCTGAAATGCTGAGTCAGGTCAGCATTCTAACTGGCTGAACTTCCCAATGTAGTCTATGACTATAGTCCATAATATGGCCAAGAGATTGAAAAGACATTCTATAAAGATTGTAATATCCTCTCTTTTTCCCCACAAACTACGAACAGATCTACTGTAGTTCATGGTTGACCTCCATGGCCAAATATTGAGCTGAAAGGGATTTTTTTTTTGTTTCCTCACTTGTGAGTTGCCTCATATATCCAATTTACATAAGTGATGAGGTGATGCTACTCCACTGCTTTCCATAATACTGCTCTGTTACATTGTCCCCACTGTTCTGAACCTGCTATAGACCTGCAAACACTTCCTTTAGGCCTTGGAAGAAAAACAATCCTTTTTCTTACATGTGTGTGTGCAAGTGAAGGTGCTTTACGACTCTGGAAAACCAGTCATGTCTATAGCAACAAAATCCCATGCTCTGTTCTGAGATCCTCAGTAGTAAGCAGCTTCCATCCTTCTTTCCCTCCAGCATACTGGTCTTGGACCGTATTGTTCCTATGAAAGATCTCCAATGGGAGGGCCACCACTGCCTCCATCAAAAAGGATCTCCCTGCGGGAAGGTTCAGTGATTGAGAGCTCCTGTGCAAGGTCATTGAAGCGAGAGATGTAGTCAATACTATTCTCACTCATCATGCAGGCCAGCTGGGAATCCACCTGGAATCAGAGCAAGAACCAGTAAAGACTGTGTACTCCCTCCAGGTCTACATATACATGGCATGGTAATTCTACAGCTCAGACACTCCTTCTCTCACAGTACCTCAGGACAATTCAGTTTCCTGCCAATAAAAAGTTTAGTGCACATAGCAAGAAGGTATTCACATGCTAATGCTAACCTAGACATGAAACAGAAGTCAAAGATTACTATTTTTAGCCTTGGTTTAACAGAAGAGAAGCTTATCGATGGTAAAATGTCTGGTGTGTGTTGCACTTTGTGTTTGAAATGTGTGGGTGCTCTTTATAACTTTGATGGCTAGGCCTAGCTGTGCCAAACTGTGTGGAGGTAACATCTAACATTTCCATTTTTCAGTGCTGATGACTGATTGGGGGCAGGGAAGGGAAGATTTAGGATTACTTGTTAAATTTCCTTTCTTTGAATCTTACCAGGCCTGTCCAGATGAATATGATTTGCTTCCCTACCTGTAGATGAAGACAGAGAAAAACTTTCAAAGCTGACTCTCCTGCCCTATAAGGTTGGTGCAATTGAACCTCAAGTCCGTATTATAGTAACCAAGCCCTCCAACAATTCTAACCCCTGGGCTTCTAGACAAACAGTCTAACAAGGAACTTCAACAAGTGATACAAATGCTGAATCTACCATCCCAGGCTAATTAGTAGGCAACCATGCTTCAATAGTAAAAAAAAAAAAAAAAAAAGGGACCACTGTTACTTATATTCTTCTTGAAGAAGACCCCTTCCAAAGCCACCATCAGCTTGGATGGGTTCTGAAATGGTCTGAAACTCAAGGAAAGGAAATTCAAACAGCTCAGAAAACTGCAGCTTATCTCGTATGTAGAGCCCCTCGATTCACCAAGTCAGGTCCTCTTTTACTCAAAATGCATTGGCTTCCAATAAATGCAAGAGTTACCTTTAAACTATGTGTACGTGTTTATCAAATTTGATTTGGTCTTTTACCTGACTATATGCAATACTTGTTAGAATTACATAATGCTCATCTGACACTGAGAGACTATCTTCTTCATTTTCCATGTTGTAAAAATCTTCATTACAGATCTATTCACAATGAAAGCTTCGCACACCAAGCTACTAGGAAATGGGAAATGGAATTCTCTACCAAAGTCACTCAGATGTGTTACTGACTACTTGTAATTTCATAAATTGCTGAAAGCATTCTTATTTAGTGAATTCCTCGCTACTGTTGGTGATTGTTATTCTTTTAGTTAATTTATTTCAAAATGATTCATCTTACTGCTTGGATGTTTTTATCTATTATTGTTTTGTATTTTTGTTATAGTTCTCTTATTGTAATTTGCTTTATAAGTTTGATGTAAGCCACATTGAACCCAAACTTGTTTGGATAATGTGGGATACCAATGTCATAAAATCAGGTAAGGCTAAATTTCACATTCCTTATTACAGTCCAGATGAGTGGAACGTACTCAAGCTCCCTCACCTACACTGGGCAAAAGGAATCGCAAATGGCTCTGAGGACACTTTCACCAAAAGCAGGATCCTTCTTCAACTGCATGTCTAGTCTATTATCTTATGGGAAAGAGTACTGCAACATCCAGCTCACTGCTCTGCAAATCTGTTGGTGCCACTGACCAACATTCAGTCCAAGAAGCAACCTGGGTCTAGGCAGAGTGAGCCTGCAGCTCCTCTGGCACTGATTTCTTCTTGCACATGTAAGCCAAAGATATTGCTTTCTTAATCCATCACACAATGGACACCTTACACACAGCTTCTCTCTTTTTTGGTCCACCAACTGTGAACAGCCAATCTGTCTGTCAAAAAAGGGCTTTTGACTTCAAAGTACTACAATAGTACTCTACAAACATCCAAGGGATAAAGTTCCTTGTCTGTGAAAATCCTGTAAGGTTCAAGCAATACTGAGAAACAACTATCAGTATTTAAAAAAACAACAACAAATCAACAAAAACCCCCAAATATACTGGCTGTATGGTATTTTTTCCTCTGGAGAAAACCAGAAAAAGATCTTTGAAGGACAAGGCTTGCAATCAGAGATTCTTTGTGGTAAACATATTGCCACCAAAAGGCAGCTTTTATCATCAAATCCTTAGCAGTAGCAGTGCTGAGAAGCTCAAATGGTGCTGCTACCAAGGTCCTCAGCGCAAAATTAGGGTCCCATGGTAGAACCACAGGCCTAAAAGAAGGATTGATACACTTCACACCTTGCAGAAACTGTACAATATCTATATAAAGAGTTAAAGGCCTCCCTTGGACCTTTCTCCCTGAAGCAAGAGAACCGCCACCCAGAGATAATGGAATTCAGTGACAATCCTCTTTCCAAGTCCCCAAATCCTTAAGTTCTATACATACAATTATTGACTGTTCTTGATTCATGTACCTTCATTTATTACTGATATCTTCTCCAAACAGGGGAGAATTGCAGACTGGTTGGCCAATAGTGGCCTTAAATTCAGTCTTTCCTTGTCTTTCATGCACTGGTGGCGGTCAGATCAAGATAAGCAAGTCAGTAAAAATCCTGGGAGTTACCCTAGGTTGACTGCTGTATTTTGAATTTCATATTTCTAGTTAGTAAAACGACTATTATGCTTTAAAGTAAATACAATCTGTTAGGTTTGTGTTAAATAAAAAAAGCTTTACATATACTCTTTCTTGGCTTTATTAGTTGTTTGGATTACTGTAACCTGTTATACTAGGGTTTGAAATACTCACTTATTAGGAGAATGCAAATAATTAAGAACACTGCTATTGAACTACTCACAGGAGCTAAACGATTTGATCATGTGATTCCCCTTGCTTAGAGTTGAGTACAATTTTTAAAAATCATCTTTATCCCCCCCCTTCCTTTTACAAAGCCACCGCATGGTAATGCTGATACAGCCCATTCACTTTGAATGGGATGTGTTGGCATTACTAAACTGGCAGCCACTAGCATAGCTTTGTAAAAGGGTGAGGGGTATAAGAACAATATTTTTTTTGATACAGGTTATCCAGAATTCTTAGTCAATTCACTCAGGGGTCCTTTTAGTAAGCTGTGGTAAGTGCTAGCATGTGCTTACCGCAATTTAAAAGAACTTACCATGGGATGTGCTCAGGTGTCCTGTGGTAAGTTCCTAATCTGCATGCATAAACCACGCACTAAAATATTTGTAATTTTTCTGGGGTGGCAGAGAGTGGGCATTTCTACGCTAGCTGCATTACCTCATGTTAACTGATGGCACATGAGCCCTTATTGCCTACAAAATAGGTGTCAGTAAGTGCTCACATGCTGATTTTTTTAAATGGCTGTGTGTGGCCATTAATAGGGAAAATAGCAAATTGGCTATTGTCCAGCTGTGGTAAAAATGACCTTGGCACATGGGAAAAAGCTGTGTAAGGGCACGTTATGGCTACTTTCTATTGCAGCTTAGTAAAAGGACCCCTCAATTTCTTATACACTCTGAGGTTTCACAGCAAAATTTACTTGTAATACCTTGTCACTGAAGAATATTGTGTAGAGATTATGACCTTTTAGTGTTTTGGCTCCTTCTCTTTGGAACAGCCTAATGTTGGATCTCAGATTAGAATCATTTAAGGGATTTAAATATCAATTGAAGGCTTATTACTTGGGGAAGAAGTAATAAGAACTTTGGGTCATAACTCCATTTTCTGGTATTTCAGAGAACTGATCTTGGAGCTTATGATTATTTTGTAATAACCTAGGTCTCTACGGGGTTCATTTTCAAAGCACTTAAACTTACAAAGTTCCACAGGCTACTGTGGAACTTTGTAAGTCTAAGTGCTTTGAAAATACACCTATTTATGTGTTTTAATAGTTTTGCCCTTAAAAAATAATTGGAATTAGCTCACACCTTTTCAATAGTAACTCAAGACAAGTTACATTCAGGTACTTTAAATATTTCAATCTAATTCTATACCCAAGGCAATGGAGGGTTAAGTAACTTGCGTGAAATCACAGAGTGGCAGTGGGATTTGAACTCTGGTTTCTGTGAGTATCAGCCCACTATTCTAACCACTAGGATAGTCCTCTACTCTTTGATATAGTAACATAGTAAGCAACAGCAGATAAAGACCTGAATGGTCCATCCAGTCTGCCCAACAGTCACTGTCTGTAACTGTCCAGGTCAGTACCCAGTGCTACTGTCCTGACCAGCAGGACCTTCATTTTATTAGTTCCTTCCTTTTACATTTTATTAGTTTCTTTTTTGTTTTATTTTACATGTCCCTTTCAAATTTATTTACTGTAAACCACTTAAAGGCAAATTCTATAAGGTGTGTCTAAAGTTAGCGGCAATAACATGCACTAATGTGACTCGCTAAGCAAAAAGGTATCAAAAGTGTGGTTACAAATAACAGAGATAAAGGCTATAAAAGTTTGAAGGGGCAACGTCCATTTTTGAAAGTTTTGTGTACTATAAGACTAGAAGAATGGGACTGCAATTTTTTTTCACAACTTTGATGTTTCATGTTCTGCAGCCTAAAAACTGCAGGTACCTAAAGTGAGGAATGTGATTTCTGGGGTTAATTGCTTGTTTTCTAGTTTTTTAAAAGACATAATTAGTCCATACCCGAAGCTGACATTTTGCTGGATTATGCAGTTGATATCCCTCTATCGTATACGTAGGCCACATATCCCAATTTAGGTACCTTTTCGCTCAGCAGGTCATATTTATACAATAATAGCACTTATGCGCGTGATTGGCACTAATGATTGGCAGTTATGCACCATAAGCGCTAACCGCTTTTCTATAAAATGTGTGCTTATGTCCCTTAATGCATATTAACGTGGGCAGAACATGGGTATTTCGCCTAGCGATGCATACAACGTATACAATAATATAAATTGTGTGCATGACATGGGGTATTTAGGCATGCCTACTTACACCTGCCACTGAGTTTGACATAAGTGGCTGCGCCATTGCTGTCTACACTTGTATTGTATGACAGCTTAGGCATACCTAACCACCATTATAGAACTGATGCTAAAAGCAGTTGTTTGTGGTGCCTAATTTACCTTAGCTTCTATTAAGAAATGCAGTATATCACCTACTGAAGCTCTCATAGGGGGGGCACAAACTGCTCTTCAAACACTTCCCATTCTCTCATGGGTCAGAAATGCGGACTTTCTTCTAGTCTTTGGTAGGACAGAAATCACTGCCGCTGTTTAATCTCTTCTGCAGTCTTCTCTTCTCAATAGCCAGGCTGTAAAAGTATGGAGCTGGGTTATCTGGCAATCCACGGGCATTGGGACCAATTCATAGCTATAATACTTGGATGGTCTGCTGCCTTTTGTATCACTCTTAGGAGCGGCCATAGTGGCAAAATATACAGAAGACATTTTGATGGCCACAGCAGAGACCAAGGCATCCATTCTCTCAGAGCTCCATTCCCATTGCCGGCTGAAAGAGATGCCTGCATTAGTGTTCTGGTTGGTAGCCAAATCTATCTGAGGCAACCCCTACCTTTGCACTACTCTGGCAGCCTTATCCAATAGTTCCCATTGCATGGGGTCCACTGTGTGGTGGCTTAAGAGGTTGACCTGTATATTGTCTACCCCAACTATATCAGCCACTGAGATGGCTGACAGGAGGCTCTAGGCAACACAAGCAAAACCGAGGCCTCCTAAGCTGTCAATGTACTCAGTGTGCCCCATTTCTTTTTCATGTATTCCAATACACACTCACATTGTTTGATAAGACTTCTCAGCTTTTCCCTGAATCAAGGACAGCTTCATGGAGCAGCTGGTACAGGAACCGACGAGAGAAGGAAAAATTCTACGCCTAGTCCTTAGTGGAGCGCATGATCTGGTGCGGAAGGTAATGGTGCTGGGGCCGCTTGATAACAGTGATCATAATATGATCGGATTTGATATTAGCTTTGAAGTAAGTATACATAGGAGATCAAATACGTTAGTGTTTAACTTTAAAAAAGGAGACTATGACAAAATGAGAAGAACGGTGAAAAGAAAACTTAGAGGAGCGACTGCGAGGGTCAAAAATTTACATCAGGTGTGGATGCTGTTCAAAAACACCATCCTGGAAGTCCAGGCCAAATATATTCCGCGTATTAAAAAAGGAGGACGGAAGACCAAACGACAGCCGGCGTGGTTAAATAGTGAGGTGAAGGAAGCTATTAGAGCTAAAAGAAAATCCTTCAAAAAATGGAAGACGACTAAAAATAATAAGAAATGGCATAAGGAATGTCAAGTCAAATGCAAAGTGTTGATAAGGAAAGCTAAGAGGGACTTTGAAAAAAAGATTGCGTTGGAGGCAAAAACACATAGTAAAATTTTTTTTAGGTATATTAAAAGCAGGAAGCCGGCAAAAGAATCAGTTGGACCGCTAGATGACCGAGGAGTAAAAGGGGCGATCAGGGAAGACAAAGCCGTAGCGGAGAGATTAAATGAATTCTTTGCTTCGGTCTTCACAGAGGAAGATTTGGGTGGGATACCGGTGCCGGAAATGGTATTCGAAGCTGAGTCGGAGAAACTAAATGAATTCTCTGTAAACCTGGAGGATGTAATGGGGCAGTTCTACAAACTGAAGAGTAGCAAATCTCCTGGACCAGATGGTATTCATCCCAGAGTACTGATAGAACTGAAAAATGAGCTTGCGGAGCAATTGTTAGAAATATGTAATTTATCCTTAAAATCGAGTGTGGTACCGGAAGATTGAAGGGTGGCCAATGTAACGACGATTTTTAAAAAAGATTCCAGAGGAGATCCAGGAAATTATGGACCGGTGAGACTGACGTCGGTGCTGGGCAAAATGGTAGAGACTATTATTAAGAACAAAATTACAGAGCATATTCAAAAGCATGGATTAATGAGACATGCAAGGTTCCACGTTAGGAGTTACAGACCAAGAAAGGGATCTGGGTGTCGTCGTCGATAATACACTGAAACCTTCTGCTCAGTGTGCTGCTGCGGCTCGGAAAGCGAATAGAATGTTGGGTATTATTAGGAAAGGTATGGAAAACAGGTGTGAGGATGTTATAATGCCATTATATTGCTCCATGGTGCGACCGCACCTTGAGTATTGTGTTCAATTCTGGTCGCCCCATCTCAAGAAAGATATAGTGGAATTGGAAAAGGTGCAGCGAAGGGCGACTAAAATGATAGCGGGGATGGGACGACTTCCCTATGAAGAAAGACTAAGGAGGCTAGGGCTTTTCAGCTTGGAGAAGAGACAGTTGAGGGGAGACATGATAGAGGTATATAAAATAATGAGTGGAGTGGAACAGGTAGATGTGAAGCGTCTGTTCACGCTTTCCAAAAATACTAGGACTAGGGGGCATGCAATGAAACTACAGTGTAGTAAATTTAAAACAAATCGGAGAAAATTTTTCTTCACCCGATGCGTAATTAAACTCTGGAATTCGTTGCCAGAGAACGTGGTGAAGGCGGTTAGCTTGGCAGAGTTTAAAAGGGGTTAGACGGTTTCCTAAAGGACAAGTCCATAAACCGCTACTAAATGGACTTGGCAAAAATCCACAATTCCGGGAATAACATGTATAGAATGTTTGTACGTTTGGGAAGCTTGCCAGGTGCCCTTGGCCTGGATTGGCCGCTGTCGTGGACAGGATGCTGGGCTCAATGGACCCTTGGTCTTTTCCCAGTGTGGCATTACTTATGTACTTATGGATTTAGTGAAGGGAAATCTTGCCTCACCAATCTACTACATTTCTTTGAAGAGGTGAACAAACATGTGGATAAAGGGGAGCCGGTTGATATTGTGTATCTGGATTTTCAGAAGGCATTTGACAAAGTACCTCATGAAAGACTCCAGAGGAAATTGGAGAGTCAAGGGATAGGAGGTAGTGTTCTATTGTGGATTAAAAACTGGTTAAAAGATAGAAAACAGAGAGTAGGGCTAAATGGTCAGTATTCTCAATGGAGAAGGGTAGTTAGTGGGGTTCCCCAGGGCTCTGTGCTGGGACCGCTGCTTTTTAACAAATTTATAAATGACCTAGAGATGGGAGTAACTAGTGAAGTAATTAAATTTGCTGATGACACAAAGTTATTCAAAGTCGTTAAATTGCGGGAGGATTGTGAAAAATTACAAGCGGACCTTACAAGACTAGGAGACTGGGTGTCTAAATGGCAGATGACGTTTAATGTGAGCAAGTGCAAAGTGATGCATGTGGGAAAGAGGAACCTGAATTATAGCTATGTCATGCAAGGTTCCATGTTAGGAGTTACGGACCATGAAAGGGATCTAGGTGTCGTCATTGATGATACGTTGAAACCTTCTGCGGCTAAGAAAGCAAACAGAATGTTAGGTATTATTAGGAAAGGAATGGAAAACAAAAATGAGGATGTTATAATGCCTTTGTATCGCTCCATGGTGTGACCACACCTCGAATATTGTGTTCAATTCTGGTCACCGCATCTCAAAAAAGATATGGTAAAATTATGTATCATACCTGATAATTTTCTTTCCATTAATCATAGCTGATCAATCCATAGACTGGTGGGTTGTGTCCATCTACCAGCAGGTGGAGATAGAGAGCAATCCTTTTGCCTCCCTATATGTGGTCATGTGCTGCCGGAAACTCCTCAGTATGTCGATATCCAAGCTCCATCCGCAGGACTCAGCACTTAGAGAATTACACCCACAAAGGGACACTCTGCCCAGCTCACCACCGCCGAAACGGGGGAGGGGAATTAACCCAGCTCATCCCCACACAAGTGGGGGAGGGGAATCCGTCCAGCTCATCCCCGCGGAGCGGGGGAGGGACACCACCCCGCCGATGCGGGGGGATCTGGCTTATCCTGCAACCGCAACCGCGGGAGGAGCTGACTGACCCTAACACCGCCGAAGCGGGAGGGGTACAAAGCTGCCCTACTGCCGCACGAAGTGGGAGGGAACGCCGGCAGAATTTAAGTCTCAATCCAGCCCCGTAAAACGGAGGGGAGAGGAATGCAGCAGCTCACTGTAACACAAATTCGTCTCAACTCTTGAAGAATCCATTGAAAAACTTGAACACGAAGTCCTCCTGAACAGGAACTGAAGACTAAACTTGAACCTGAAATGCAACCAGAATATAAACAATACAGATATCTGGGAGGGACTATGGATTGATCAGCTATGATTAATGGAAAGAAAATTATCAGGTATGATACATAATTTTACCTTCCATATCATCATGCTGATCAATCCATAGACTGGTGGGATGTACCGAAGCAGTACTCACCCAGGGCGGGACATAGAAATCACTGACCGCAACACTGAAGCTCCAAACTGGGCCTCCGCCCGAGCAGCCACAGTCAAGCGGTAATGCCTGGAGAAGGTATGGGCCGATGCCCAAGTTGCCGCCTTGCAAATCTCTTCCAAGGAGACGGACCCGGCCTCTGCCATCGAGGCCGCCTGAGCTCTAGTGGAGTGAGCCTTCAGCTGGATAGGCGGCATCTTCCCCGCGGCCACATAAGCCGCTGCAATGGCTTCCTTGACCCATCTTGCCACTGTAGGCTTAGCAGCCTGCAGACCTTTACGAGGACCTGCAAACAGGACAAACAGATGATCCGACTTCCGGAAATCATTGGTCACTTCCAAGTATCTGATGATGACTCGTCTCACATCCAGATATTTGAGAGCAGAGTATTCCTCTGGGTAGTCCTCCCTACGAAAGGAAGGGAGACAGAGCTGCTGATTCACATGAAAGCGAGAAACAATCTTGGGCAGGAAGGAAGGCACTGTGCGAATAGACACTCCTGCCTCCGTGAACTGCAGAAAGGGCTCTCGACATGAGAGTGCCTGGAGCTCGGAAACTCTTCTGGCTGAAGAGATAGCCACCAAAAAGACTGCTTTCAACGTCAGGTCTTTCAGAGATGCCCTTGACAAGGGTTCAAAAGGCGGCTTCTGCAAGGCTCTTAGCACCAGGTTGAGATTCCACGCAGGCACCACTGAGTGCAGAGGAGGGCGCAGGTGATTAACTCCCTTGAGAAAGCGCACCACATCTGGCTGCGAAGCCAGGGAAGCATCCTTTAGGCGGCCCCTGAAGCAAGCCAGAGCCGCTACCTGGACTTTAAGGGAACTGAGCGACAGGCCTTTCTCCAGACCTACTTGCAGGAACGCCAACACTGAAGAAATTGGAGCAGTGAAGGGAGAAAGTGAGCCTGCTTCACACCACGCTGCAAAGATACGCCAAACCCTGGCGTAAGCAGTAGAAGTAGAGCGCTTCCTCGCTCTCAGCATAGTGGCGATGACCTTGTCTGAGAAGCCCTTCTTTCTCAGACGCTGCCGCTCAATAGCCAGGCCGTAAGACCAAAGGGGGAGGGATCCTCCATCACCACGGGACCCTGATGCAACAGGCCCTGCTCCACTGGCAGCCGCAGAGGATCGTCCACTGAGAGCCTGATCAAGTCCGCATACCAGGGACGTCTGGGCCAGTCCGGACCCACCAGGATTATCCGGCCCGGATGCTTTGCCACCCGGTCTAGCACCCTGCCCAACATGGGCCAGGGCGGGAACACATAGAGAAGCTCCTGTGTCGGCCACTGTTGGAGAAGAGCATCTACTCCCAGGGATCGAGGGTCCCGTCCTCTGCTGAAAAAGCGCGGCACTTGGCAATTGGCCGATGACGCCATCAGATCTAGGCTCGGCTGGCCCCAGCGCTTTGTGATGTCCAAGAACGCCTGAGCAGATAGCTGCCACTCTCCGGGATCCAAGGTATGGCGACTGAGAAAGTCCGCCTTGACATTCATGACTCCGGCAATGTGGGCCGCTGACAGCTGTTCCAGGTTCGCTTCCGCCCACTGGCATAGATTCATGGCCTCCTTGGCTAGAGGGGCGCTCTTGGTACCTCCCTGGTGGTTGACATAGGCCACAGCCGTGGCATTGTCCGACAGGACCTGTACTGGCTTCAACGCCAGTACCGGGATGAACTCCAAAAGCGCCAACCGAATGGCTCTGAGTTCCAGGAGGTTGATAGACCACTTTGCCTCTGCAGGAGACCAGAGCCCCTGCGCTGTCCTTCCCAAGTAGTGGGCTCCCCAGCCCGACAAAGAGGCGTCCGTCATGACGACAATCCACTCCGAGGTCACCAGAGGCATTCCTGCAGACAACTTGTCTGTCTGCAGCCACCAGCTCAGCGCCTTGCGCACTGCTGGGTCCAAGGGAAGGCGCACAGCATAATCCTCCGACATCGGAGTCCAGCGCTGCAGCAGAGAGTGTTGTAGTGGTCTCATATGAGCCCTGGCCCAGGGCACTACTTCCATCGTGGCCGTCATAGAGCCCAACAGCTGCACATAGTCCCAAGCCCAAAGAGAAGAGGCTACTAGGAACTGGTCCACTTGAGCCTGAAGTTTGACAATCCGATTGTCTGGCAGGAACACTCTGCCCACTTGGGTGTCGAATCGAACTCCCAGATACTCCAGGGACTGAGTCGGGCGCAGCTGGCTCTTCTCCCAGTTGATGATCCACCCCAGGGAGCTCAAAAGAGCAACCACCCGGTCCACAGCTTTGCCGCACTCTGCATAAGAGGGGGCTCGGATCAACCAGTCGTCCAGATAAGGATGGACTTGTACTCCTTCCTTTCGCAGGAAGGCCGCGATGACCACCATTACTTTGGAGAAGGTCCACGGAGCAGTAGCCAACCCGAAAGGGAGGGCTCTGAACTGGAAGTGTCGGCCCAGGACTGCAAAACGCAGAAAGCGTTGATGAGGAGGCCAGATGGGAATATGCAGGTACGCTTCCTTGATGTCCAAGGAAGCCAAGAACTCTCCTGCCTTCACTGCCGCTATAACAGAGCGGAGAGTCTCCATGCGAAAGTGCCGCACTTTCAAGGCCCGATTGACCCCTTTGAGGTCGAGGATAGGCCGGACAGAACCTCCTTTCTTTGGTATCACAAAGTAAATGGAGTAACGTCCCTTGCCAATCTGATTTTCTGGCACCGGAACGACCGCACCCAGGCGTATCAGGTTGTCCAAGGTCTGCTGCACTGCCACAGCTTTGACCGGAGACTTGCAGGGAGAGAGTACAAACCCGTCTCTTAAGGGTCAGCAAAACTCTAACTTGTAGCCGTCTCTGATGACTTCCAGAACCCAAGCGTCTGAAGTTACCCTGGTCCACTCGCCCAGAAACGAGGACAGGCGTCCTCCAATCTGCACTGGGCCATGGACCAGGGCCCCGTCATTGGGTACGAGACCCTGGGGGAGGACCGGAGGGCATACCTCCGGGACGGTGGTCTCTGCGAAAGGAATGCTGCTTGGGGGAGAAGTTCCTTTTGAAGGAAGAGGGGGCAGAGGAGCCCGACTTGCCCGGGCGGTACCGACGGGCTTCCTGAAACCGTCCTCTGGAGATCCCGGGGCGAGCACTGGCCCGAGCCCTGACCTCTGGTAACCTCTTGCCCTTAGACGTGCCGAGATCGGTCACGATTTTGTCCAGCTCGACCCCAAAGAGCAGCTTGCCTTTAAAAGGCAACTTAGCCAGGCGGGACTTAGAGGCGTGGTCCGCAGACCAATGTTTCAGCCAAAGCCAGCGCCGCGCAGAGACTGTCTGAGCCATACCTTTAGCCGAGGCTCTCAAGACATCATACAGTAAGTCTGCCAAATAAGCCAAGCCCGATTCCAGGGCCGGCCAGTCAGCCCTCAAGGAAGGATCCGAGGGGGAAGCCCGCTGCACCATCGTCAGGCACGCCCTGGCCACATAGGAGCCGCAAACTGAGGCCTGCAAACTTAAGGCAGCCGCCTCGAAGGACGACCTTAAAGCCGCTTCCAATCTTCTGTCTTGGGCGTCCTTTAGGGCCGTGCCACCTTCCACCGGCAACGCCGTTTTCTTAGTCACCGCAGTGATTAAAGAATCCACGGTAGGCCACAGATAGGCCTCACGTTCACTCACAGCCAAAGGATAGAGGCGGGACATAGCCCTAGCCACTTTAAGGCTCGTTTCCGGGACATCCCATTGAGCCGCAATTAAGGTGTGCATGGCATCATGCACGTGGAAGGTTCTAGGCGGGCGCTTCGTCCCCAGCATAATGGCAGAGCCAACAGGGGCTGAGGGAGAGACGTCCTCTGGCGAGGAAATCTTCAAAATGCTCATGGCCTGCAGTAACAGGTTGGGCAAATCCTCTGAGCGAAAGATCCGCGCTGCAGAGGGGTCATCCGCTCCATTCGAGCGGGAATCCGTCTCCTCCAAGGAATCCCCAAAGGATCGTTGGGAGAACTCAGATACGCTGCCCTCATCTACATCAGAGGAAACAGCGTCCTTTAAGGCCTGGGAATCCACCCGAGGGCGTTTACTTCCGGGGGCCTCAACCCCGTTATCGAACAAGGGAGAAGGGGCAGCGTTTTGCATAAGGAAGGCCTGATGCAGCAGCAAAATAAACTCGGGGGAGAAACCCCCCCGACTGTGTATTTCAGCAGCCTGGGCCACAGCCCTAGACGCACCCTCAACCGGCGCTCGCAAGAGCGGGGGAGCAACATGCTGCGCATCCAAGATGGCGTCCGGCACGACACTCCGCGAAGGAGCCGCGCGGGAAGAACGGCACTTAACTTTAGCCGCTTTTTTGCCGTCGCTCAAATCAAGGGCAGCCATGGCATGAACGTCTCCCAGCTCAAGGGCGGCCCAAGAAGAAGCCGTCCGAGCAGAGTGGCCGGCCAAGATGGCGGAGGCGAGCAGCGGGGGATGGGCGTTTATGGCGGGAAAAACCGCCGCGCCGGAGGAAGACCCGGGACACTGACCGGCCTCCAAACTGACACCCAACAAGGGCGAATCAGACTTTAAAACCCCCGCATCCCCGCTAGAAGCGCACACGCGGTCCGGGGAGCGATTCTTCGCGCCCTCGCCCTCCGACGCCATAGGCCACGCGGAGATCAATCGGGGAACCCCCTGCCCGCTATAAAAAGGTAAAAATTACCTGCTTCTCGCTCCGAGCTGTAACGACCTGGTGTCCCAGTGAGTAGCTGCAATAAACGTTTAAATAAACGTCGAAATAAACGCCCTTAAGGACGTCCAAAAATTTTTTTTTTTTTTTTAACGGAGCCAGCGGGAGGGGGGAGAAAAGGAGGGACCTGGCGCCACCAGGTTTGCACTTGCTCAAGAAGAGCCCTCAACCCCAGGTACTCAACAAAACCTAAAGATTAGGCTTGGAGACCTAGCCAGAGCTGCTGCTGTGTGTGACCACCACCTGCTGAGATAGAGAACATACTGGGGAGTTTCCGGCAGCACATGACCACATATAGGGAGGCAAAAGGATTGCTCTCTATCTCCACCTGCTGGTAGATGGACACAACCCACCAGTCTAAGGATTGATCAGCATGATGATATGGAAAGTGGAATTAGAAAAGGTGCAGAGAAGGGTGATGAAAATGATAAAGGGGATGGGACAACTTCCCTATGTGGAAAGGCTAAAGCGGCTAGGGCTCTTCAGCTTGAAGAAAAGGCGGCTGAGGGGAGATATGATAGAGGTCTATAAAATAATGGGTGGAGTTGAACGGGTAGATGTGAAGTGTCTGTCCACGCTTTCCAATAATACTAGGACTATGGGGCATGCAATGAAGCTACAATGTAGTAAATTTTTTTTTTTTTTAATATTTATTTATAGTTTTAACATTTTGAAACACAGTACACAACTGTATATTAATTCTGTAGATACATGGCTTCAAAAAACAGCATAAAGATTTCAAACATCATTTAAAAACATCAGCTGAACTATTATACACCTCTGCTTAGATTAACCATGTCCCCCTCCCTTTAAACCCTCCCACCCCCCGTCATACTGGGTGTGTAACAGGTCTTATATAGCAGTAGTTGCTTTCCATCTAATATATGGATCCCATATTTTATGGTAATGTATAATTCGACCATTTCTCATGGCTGTAAGTTTTGACATCAGTTGTCAAGCTGAGGCAATGACCAATTTGCCTGCCACAAAAAGCTGAGTGGCAAAGCTGTGTGTGAGTTTTTTGATCCCTGGAGGTTTAAAGTGAAGCAGACAGCTCTCCACCCCCATGGGATACATCTGATTCGTCACTTCACACAGGAAACCCACCACCTCGATCCAAAACATTTGAGCATGTCTACAGGCCCACCACACATGAAACATATCCCCTTTTATCTCACACTGCCTCCAACAGTTACCAGAGCCCTTCAATGTAGTAAATTTAAAACGAATGGGAGAAACTTTTTCTTCACTCGTGTAATTAAACTCTGGAATTCGTTGCCAGAGAATGTAGTAAAGGCGGTTAGCTTAGCAGAGTTTAAAAAAGGTTTGGGCGGCTTCCTAAAGGAAAAGTCCATAGACCGTTTTTAAATGGGGAAAATCCACTATTTCTGGGATAAGCAGTATAAAATGATTTGTACATTTTTGGGATCTTATCGGGTATTTGTGACTTGGATTGGCCACTGTTGGAAACAGGATGCTGGGCTTGATGGACCTTTGGTCTTTCCTAGTATGGCAATAGTGGGGACCACCAAGAAAGTACTACTCTCTAAAATGGTTGCATGTGGGCCTGAGTACATGGCACCATCATGGATTACAGAACCTGAACATAAAAGCCATATACTGGGTGACCCAATCACTCCCAATGTCTTTATCTGCTGGTAAAGTTTGCCAGTCCTTCCTGGATTGACATACCTTGCTTTTTCTGGTATTCTAATTATGTCCTAGTATTCCACATACTGGGATGGAACCAGATGACTCTTGGATACATTCACCCCATAATCCAAGAGTGTGAGGGTCTGGAGCACCCTGTCCATGGGCTAACATACTTGTGACACAATTTGATATGATGAGCCAACATGTCTTCTCTGTGTAGATACGCTACTACAGCCACCATCATTACAGAGAAGGTTCTCAGAACTACTACTACTTATCACTTCTATAGCGCTACAAGGCATACGCAGCGCTGTACACTATACACATAAAGACAATCCCTGCTCAAAGAGCTTACAATCTAAATAAGACAGGTAACAGACAGAACAATTAAGAGGTAAGGGGAATTAAAGAGGAGGGGATAAAAGGTACAGGCAAGTAAGCAGTAGTTAGGACTCAAAAGCAGCGTCAAAGAGGTGGGCTTTTAGCTTGGACTTGAAGACGGCCAAAGACGGGGCTAGACGTACATCCTTGTGAAGTCTATTCTAGGCGTGTGGTGCAGCGAGATAGAAGGAACAGAGTCTGGAATTAGCAGTAGAGGAGAAGGGGACAGACAAGAGTGATTTGTCAACAGAACGGAGTGCCTGAGGGGGGGGGGGGGGGGGGGTATCAGAACAGTAGTAAACTGATAAGGCATGGCTAAGACTCAACCTGAGAAACCTCTGATACTCAGTCCTAAATCAGAATGTGTGGATAAGCTTTCATCTGGTTGAATAAGTTGAGAAACTCCCACCACCTGCAATAATAACCGAGTGCAGTCTCTATATGGAAGTGTGAGATCAGAAGGAAATGGACGACCCTTTCAAGATCCAGTATGAGCAGGAACCATGTCCTCCCTTTTTTGGCATGACAAAATAGAGTATCTATCCCATTTTTGCTCCTCACACTATGCCAGTCTGACTACCTCCAGGCCCAACAGCTGCTCCAAATTTGAATCTCTGGCCCAGAGAAGCCTGCAGAGTTTTCCATTACGCTTTTTATTACTATCACATGGTCCATCCCAGTCTTTCATGTACCCATGGATAGAACCACAGTACTACCATTGTTCGATTCTCAGTCTCGTACTGCTGTGCGCACGTGTGTGTGGGTGTGTCAGTGTGTGAGAATCAAGCGCTAGAGAGGCACTCTTATTGTTGGCCACTTTGCAGCACTTCACTGAAGCTTTTGGCTGCTTCACCCCCCCCCCCCCCCCCCAACCATGGCCAGCTTAACCATTAGGCAGACTAAGCAGCTGTGCTTGACAGTTACAAAAACCTTAAGTATACACTTTTACCTGTAGAGGAATAGTAATAGCCCGATTATCTGGGTACATATCCATTTACCTAAGTAAATAGCTTTTGGCAGAATCAAGTGGTGACCCGGCAGTAAGTAGACTCACTCTGGTGCTACTCCCTCAACAATCCTCTAAATAGCAGTTTTATTTAACTCCCTTCTCAGCTCCATAGCAGACAGTCTTACTGAAACCAGTGGGGAATCTGGAGTTATGTTTTACAGGGGTGAGGAAGCACAGGTTACGAGGGAGAACGTCTCATGAGTCTGGGCCTGACTGGAGCGAAGGGTATGCTGACTGTGGAATGGTTGCAAAGAGAGGGGCCAAGGGCCGCACAGAATTAGAAACCAAGGCGAGTAACTGCATGAGTGCTAAATCATGCTGATAAAGTGCAGCTCCAAGGTATCTGAGGAGGCATGGTTGTTGCTTTTTGAAGATCTTTCGGCATAAGTCACAGTGCAGTGCAGTGTGCTTACTCCATATTGCTTGTAGCTGTTATCAGAAAGGCATTTGCTAGCAGATATGTTACAAGACTGTTTATGTATTTCATGAAAAACTTTAAAATAAATAATTTAAAAAAAAAGGCATTTGCTTATCACTCTAGTACCCAGCAAGTGTCCAGATGTATCACTAGAGGCTGGTTAAGGTCTAAATGAAGGTGGACGAGCTGAAGGTTTTTCTGCAAGGACTCAGCAATGGCCAGCCAGTGCGGCAGGGAGTGGAGAATTAAAGTGCCTCACCTTGCAAGTAGACTGGAGTTGGACAGAATTATGAGTTCATGAAGTCACCCCATCAATATGGAGGCCAGGTTACATATCTATCAGTTATTCTCTTGGATGAGAATGAGAATGTGCTAGTTTTTCATTGTGTGTCACGCTGGAGGTGGGACATTTTGTTGGATGACCTCACCTCCCTGGCCCAGGATTTATATCTCCTCAGATTCTTGGAATTGTCTGGTATTTTTGCATTGAGCAAGGGACAGAGAGCATGAGGTGATGCACGGAGGAAGCTGTACTCAAGACTATACAGAAGGTTGTGCAGCTGTGAAGTATTGAGGTGTACATCATAGGGGTTACACATCCTTGGGCCAATGCGATTGAAGGCGGAGGCGGAGAAGTACAGCAATGGTGTTGTTTTCCAGCAACTATTGCCTGATGGACTGCTGAAGACTAAGGGGACACCCCCAGTTAGAAAACTTACAGTTAACCTTTAAATATATATAAACTAAGACTGTGACTGGTTCACTATAGTTGCTGGTTAGGGGGAGGAAGCTTTCTTAAACACTATTAATGTGTTTTGCATTCGAGAAGAGGGGGAGATGACAAGGGCTGGAGGAATGCAGTGGGAGACTGGAGGGCTCCGTGGATGTAGTTGGGAGGGCGTGGGACAAAGGGCATTTGAAGAGGAAGAATTCCTAGGGGCAAAGGGGCTGGGGAGGATGGGGAGTTGGGGGAGAGTGATCTTGCTCAACTGTCAGCAAGCTTTATCCCAAGCAGTTCTTTGGTGCTTTTATGTTTTAGTTTTAATTTAACTTGTCTATGAATGATTATTTTATGTATATTTTTCTGTAAGCAGTTTAGTCCTAGGTGGGATATAAAATTAAAAAATAAATACTAGGCTATAATCTATTTAGGAAGGATAGAGATGGTCATAAAGGTGGAGGCGTAGCTCTGTATGTGAGAAACGATATTGGAGCAAATGAAATGACAGGGGCCTGGGGAAAGGAAGAAGCGATATGGATCACCTTAAAAAGAGATGATGGAACCTTTGTTCACATAGGTGTTGTCTACAGACCTCCAACACAATCGGAGGCACTAGATAAAGATCTGATTACAGATATCCAAAAGTTGGGAGAGAAAAGAGAGGTGCTGTTGCTGGGAAATTTCAATCTGCCGGATGCGGATTGGAAAGTTCCATCTGCAGAATTGGAAAGAAGTAGAGAGATCATGGATGCTTTTCAAAGTGCTCTGCTCAGAGAAATGGTGATGGAACCCATAAGGGAGGAAGCAACGCTGGATCTGGTGCTCACAAATGGGGAAAGTGTGCCAAATGTCAGTGGGAACCTAACTAGGCAGCAGTGACCATCAAACAGTTTGGTTTGATATAACAGCCGAAGTGGAGGGCAGGCACTCAAAACTCAAAGCATGCTAACTTTAGTAAAATGGGGGAATACCTGAGGAAGGAGCTGATGGGCTTGGAGGACATATGAGAAGTGTAAGGGCAGTGGTCCAGACTGAAAGAAGCTATAAATATGGCTACAAACCTTTATATAATGACAGAAAATAAAAACAAGAGAAAAAGGAAACTGATATGGTTCTCCAAGCAAGTGGCTAAGAAAATAAAGGCTAAAGAGTTGGCATTCATGAAATACATAAAAACTCAAGAAGAGGAACAAAGAGAGGAATAACGGATGAAACTGAAAGAGATTTCACAGAAGAAAATCCTAGAGAAGGGCCATGATTGACTGGCAAAAGTACATATGAGAATGGAGCGGATATAGCACCATTCACAGAAAAGAGCGTTTATAAACAACTTGAAAATCTAAAGGTGGACAAAACCATGGGACTGGACGGTGTAGGTTAGTTTATCACAGGTAATAAATTATCTGCGTCCAAGATTACCCGAACAGAACTATCTGCACGCAAAATACTCTGTACTCGGTCTAAGGGAGGGAACCTTGGATTGGAACCTAGCCAATTACTTCCGAGAGAGAAGAACGCAACTGAAAAAGCAGGCTGAAATATATATTAGTTTTTATTATAGATGTATATGAAAAGCTATACAAAATAGAAACTCTGGCAAAGCTTTAGCTGAATACAAAAATACTGGCTGATAAAATTACAAACTATACGTCACACTACACTCTGATTCTTACTGTTACTACATGAATCACACCACTGATTGGTAATGGTACAACTATGTTATGAGGTAGTATGGTTATTAGCAGCTTATCTCCTGATCACAGTATGACTATACCCAGTCTTTTGCTCACGTAATTACCACCCACTAGCCCCAGACTAATAGGAAATAAATCACCGTGTCTCTCACCAGACTGACCTCCGTGGCAGTCCCTTGGGAAGTGGCACAGGATACTTCACAGACTCAAGCTGAGATTGCAGTGAGTCTTTGTCAGAGCTAGGTCCGGTACTCTGCAGCAGACAGAGAAGGCACAGGTCACTCCTTGCAGGTAGCTGAACCACACGGTACTTTTCTCCAGATACACAGTTCAAGATGGTGGACCTTCTCAGGTCTCTCTGGTCTTCTTTCCACCTCCATCTTCTTCCAAGGATTCCGACTAACTGATTTCTCCTTGTTCCCGCTTTCCCCAGTACCTCTCGGTTCGGTGACTGCAGGAACCCCATCTGTAACCTCCTCAGCTCACTGCATGGCAAGAAGGGTCCGTTGTTCTTGACCTTCAAGTTGTTATATTGTGGTATGCATTTTCTGTTTCACCCGGCCTGCTGGATGCCATGTCTCACTCCCTTTCAGCTTCTCAGGGAGATAAAGGGGGGCTGGTTTGCCCACAGCATGTCCTTGGATGTTACTTGACTGCTAGTGATTTTCCAGAAAGCTGAATTAGCTAAATCACTGCTGTGCAGGTCATAGGTTGCAGACGCCATCTTGATGTCATAGGATTATGCAGGCCAAGACCAGCAAGGTGAGACACACAGGGAAATACCCCTACAATGGGATCCATCCCAGGATATTGAGGGAGCTCAGACAGGTTCTGGTGGGTCCTCTTAAAGATTTGTTTAATAAATTCCAGAAGACGGGGGTTCCGTGGGATTGGAGAAGAGCGGATATGGTCCCTCTTCACAAAAGAGGTGACAGAGAAGACGCTGGAAACTACAGAATGGTAAGCCTCACTTCGGTTATTGGAAAAGTAATGGAAGTGATGCTGATGGAAAGGATAGTGAATTTCCTGGAATCCAATAAGTTACAAGATCCGAGACAACATGGTTATACCAAAGGTAGATTGTGCCAAACAAATCTCATTGAATTTTTTGACTGGGTGACCAGAGATTTGAATCAAGGACGTGCGATAAATGTAATCTATTTAGATTTCAGCAAAGCATTTGACACGGTTCCTCACAGGAGGCTCTTGAATAAAACTTGACAGGCTGAAGACAGGACCCAGCGTGGTGACTTTGGATTAGAAACTGGTTGACAGACAGACGCCAGGGGGTGGTGGTTAATGGAATTCACTCGGAGGAGGGAAAGGTGAGTAGTGGAGTGCCTCAAGGATTGGTGCTGGGGCCAATTCTGTTCAATATATTTGTTAGTGACATTGCCGAAGGGCTAGAAGGTAAAGTTTGCCTTTTTGCAGATACCACCAAGATTTGTAACAGAGTGGACACCCCGAAGGGAGTGGAAAACATGAAAAAGGATCTGCAGAAGCTAGAAGAATGGTCTAATGTTTGGCAATTAAAATTCAATGCAAAGAAGTGCAAAGTGATGCACTTAGGGAGTAGAAATCCAAGGGAGACATATGTGTTAGGTGGTGAGAGTCTGATATGCACAGACAGGGAGAGGGATCTTGGAGTAGTAGTATCTGAGGATCCAAAGGTGACTAAACAGTGTGACAAGGCGGTGGCTGTAGCCAGAAGGATGCTAGGCTGTATAGAGAGAGGTGTAGCTAGATGAAAGGAGGCGTTGATGCCCCTGTACCTGGAGTATTGTGTTCACTTTTGGAGGCCGTACCTTGCTAAGGATGTAAAACAACTTGAAGTGGTTCAAAGAAAAGCTACAAAAATGGTATGGGATTTGCGTTACAAGACGTATGAGGAGAGACTTGCTGACCTGAACATGTATACCCTGGAGGAAAGGAGAAACAGGAGTGATATGATACAGATGCTCAAATATTTGAAAGGTATTAAGGGAAGGTGGTAGAACTAGAGGACATGAATTGAGGTTGAAGGGGGGCAGACTCAGGAAAAATGTCAGGAAGCATTTTTTCACGGAGAGAGTGGTAGATATTGGAATGCCCTCCTGAGAGAGGCTAAAATTCACAGTAACAACTTTTTCAGATAAATAAGAAGCTGAAAGCCTGCGAGGAATCCGTAGGACCATTACATCATGAAGGAGCAAAAGTGGCACTTAGGGAGGACAAGGCCATAGTGGAGAAACTGAATGAATTCTTTGCTTCGGTCTTTGTGTGTAAGAGATCTGCCTGTACTGGAAATGGTTTTCAAGGGTGATGATGTGGAGGAAATTAAAGAAATCTCGGTGAACCTGGAAGAAATACTGAGCCAAATCAACAAATTGAAGAGTAGTAAATCACCTGGACTGGATGGCATACATCCAAGGGTACTTCAAGAACTCAAAGCATGAAATTGCTGATCTGCTGTTAATAATATGTAATCTGTTGTTAAAATCATCCGTAGTACTGGAAGATTGGAGGGTAGCCAATGTGACATCAATTTTTAATAAGGGTTCTGGGGGTGATCTGGGAAATTACAGACTGGTAAGTCTGATGTTACTGCCGGGCAAAATAGTGGAAAATGTTATAAAGAATAAAATTATGCAACACATAGACAAGCATCGTTTAATGGGACATAGACAGCACGGGTTCAGCCAAGGAAGTCTTGCCTCACTAATTTGCTTAATTTCTTTGAAGGCATGAATAAACATGTGGATAAAGGTCAGCTGGTTGATGTATTATAATCTAGATTTTCAGAAAGCTTTTGACAAAGATCTTCATGAGAGACTCCTGAGAAAATTGAAGAGTCATGGGATAGGAGGCAATGTTCTGGGGTGGATTAGGAATTGGTTATTGGACAGAAACAGAGAGTAGGGTTAAATGGTCATTTCTCTCAATGGAGGAGGGTGAACAGTGAAGTGCAGCAGGGATCTGTTCTGGGACTGGTGCTAATTAGCATATTTACGAATCTGGAAATTGGAATGACAAATAAGGTGATTAAATTCGCAGATGACACAAAACTATTCAAAGTTGTTAAAACACATACGGACTGTGAAATATTGCAGGACAACCTTAGCAAACTGGAAGACTGGGCATCCAAATGGCAGATGAAATTTAATGTGGACAAACGCAAAGTGATTCACATTGGAAAGAATAATCCAAATCATACTTACCTGGGGTTCAGGAACCAAGAAAAAGATCTAGGTGTTGTTATAGATAATACACTGAAATCTTCTGCTCAATGTGCCGCAGCAGTCAAAAAAGCAAACAGGATGCTAGGAATTATAAGGAAAGGGATGGTAAATAAGACCGAGAATACTATAATGTCTCTGTATTGCTCCATGGTGACCTCGCCTTGAGTACTGTGTTCAGTTCTGATCACTGTATCTCAAAACAGATATAGTGAAATTAGAAAAGTTCATAGAAGAGTAACCAAAATGATAAAGGGGATGGAATGCCTTTCATACGCGAAAAGGTTAAAGAGGTTAGGGCTCATCAGCTTGGGAAAGACAAAGATAAGGAGAGATATGACTGAGGTCTATAAAATCCTGAGTGGTGTAGTGCAAGTAGAAGTACATTGATTTTTTACTTGTTCCAAAAGTACAAAGACTAGGGGGACACTTGAGGAAATTACATGGAAATACTTTTAAAACGAAATATTTTTTTAGTCAATGAATAGTTAACTTCTGGAACTCTTTGCCGGAGGATGTTGTAACAGCGGTTAGCAAATCTGGGATTTAAAAAGGTTTGGACAAACTCCTGGAGGAAAAGTCCATAGTCTGCTATTGAGACAGACATGGGGAAGCAACTGCTTGCCCTGGGAGTGTTGCCACGATTTGGGTTTCTGCCAGGTCATTGTGACCTGGCTTGGCCACTGTTAGAAACAGGATACTGGGCTAGATGGACCATTGGTCCAACCCAGTATGGCTACTCTTATGTTCTTATGTTATGGATCAGCTGGGGATACTAAGACAGCAGTGTTCTGTCCCTAGGGCATAAATAGGGAGGAGCTGTGGTCATCATTGATTGGTAACACCTAATGGCTGGATTTGGAGTTCAGGATTACAGGGGTTTTAGAAGAAGTGTCCCCTGCAATGGACACTGGGCTGAGTTGGGGGCAGGGGTGTAGCACTCACTGAGCGAGGCAGGCAAAACTTGGGTGCCTACTGTTAAGAGGTTGCCTCTCAAGCTCTCTGCTCCCAAGGTCCAGCAGCTCTCCTTTTCCTTCCCTCTTCCCCTTTCATGGACCCAGCATCTCTCCTTCCCCGATGATCCTCAAACTCGCCTTGTGTCACCAGCAGTGGCAGTGATAAAGACAGGCTGCCTCCGGCTGCCCCCATGTTCCACCACAGGGAGAAGGCCATGGGGGGCACACAGCGGTGAGTTTGCAGATGCCTGACCTGCAGGGGGAAGAGACAATGGACCAACAGAGGAAGAGGGAAAGAAATGCTGGACCAATAAAGGGAGAGATGGAGCTGAGAGAGAGAAAGAGAGAATGCTGGCTCTGGGGTGGAAGCTGTGGGAGGAAGAGAATAGAGATGGGAGAAGCTGGATACTAGAAGGGAGAGGGACAAAGAGAATATATGCTGGGCATGGTGGTAACATAGGGACAGGGATATAGAAGGGAGATGATGGACACTGGGGTTGGGTTAGGGATACTGAGGAGAACACGGCAAGATAATGATACAGAGTGGAGATGATGGAGACTAGAGATGCAGAGGAGATGGTGGACATGGAGAGAGAAGATATGTCAAATGGACAGGAGACTCTATACAGACAGAAAAACAGAGAAATGTAGAAGAAAAACACTGGGACCAAAGCAAATGGAAACATACAATGCCCAGACAATAATGGTGGGACAAAAGTATTTTATTCCAAATGTATTGATCGGAATGTGTCAGCTCTGGAAAGTGTGCATCTCTGATACCCTGCATTTCAGTTTCTATTTCTCTAGTACTGTTGTATTTGCTGAGTGACTTCTTGAGGTTTCCAGTTCAAGTTTTTGCGTTCATGTCTCTATTACTGATCTGTGGTCCTTTATTTCTTATTTATTAAGTTTGCCTATGTGACCTAAAGTGCAGTATATTCTGCTAGCATGTAGTTTCTATGCAGAGATCTGTAGTAGTTCCATTTGTCTTTTTTTCATAGTAGATGGTATACTGGTGTTTTAGTTACAGCACTGCCTTTTCACAGATATGGTTGGTGCTGTTTGACTCCTGGGAGTTAGTGCTCTTGTGGTATGGTAAGGTTCCAAGGTGAAATTAGATCTTACCTGCTAATTTTCTTTCCTCTAGACCCTTCAGACTGGTCAAGACACTTGGGTTATGCACACCTACCAGCAGAGGGAGACTGAGAAACACTGAGCTTTGGACACTGTATATATAATCTGTGCAGAACCCCAACTAGCCAATATATCAATAACAAAGCAGAGAAACCAAAACCAAAAGAACCCCACAGAACCCTATGCGTGGCAACTCAAAAAAATAAAAATGTTTGTGCTTCCACAGGCTGGCCACAAGCGCAACCAAACCTGTACCAGACTCGTACCAGCATCAGCACCTGGCAACTGAAGCCTGAATAAACCTAACCAACAATCATCAGCTGCAGCAAAAAAAAAAACAAACAAAAAAAACAAACAAACAAAGAGGCTCAAAAAGAACACCTCCTAGCCTTACCATATACAAGGCGGGCTCTTGACCAGTCTGGAGGGTCTAGAGGAAAGAAAATTAGCAGGTAAGATCTAATTTCACCTTCCTCCGTGACCCTCCAGACCGGTCAAGATGCTTGGGATGTACCAAAGCAGTAAACATCTATGGGCGGGACCCCCGAAAGCCAGAGGTCAAATCTGCTGCACCAAAACTTGCCTCTTCCTTCACATGAATGTCAATCCTATAATGCTTCACAAAGGAATGTAAGGAAGACCAAACTGCCGCCCGACAAATATCCAGCGGAGGGATCATACTATTTTCCGCCCAGGAGGCCGCCATTCCCCTAGTGGAGTGAGCTGTAAAAGCCAGAGGCACCTCACGGCCCTTCAGTAAATAGGCAGATGCAATCGCCTCCTTCAACCATCGGGCTATAGTTGCCTTGGAAGCGGCTGCACCCTTCTTAGCTCCACCATGAAGAACAAACAACCGATCCGAGACCCGGAACTGCTGAATTCTCTTCAGGTAAAAACGTACTACTACTACTTAACATTTCTAAAGCGCTACTAGGGTTACGCAGCGCTGTACAGTTTAACAAAGAAGGACAGTCCCTGCTCAAAGGAGCTTACAATCTAAAGGACGAAATGTCAAGCTGGGCAGTCTAGATTTCCTGAGTAGAGGTAAAAGGTTAGGTGCCGAAGGCGACATTGAAGAGGTGGGCTTTGAGCAAGGATTTGAAGATGGGCAGGGAGGGGGCTTGGCGTATGGGCTCAGGGAATTTATTCCAAGCATAGGGTGAGGCGAGGCAGAAAGGGCGGAGCCTGGAGTTGGCGGTGGTGGAGAAGGGTGCTGAGAGGAGGGATTTGTCTTGTGAGCGGAGGTTTCGGGTAGGAACGTAAGGGGAGATGAGGGTAGAGAGATAATGAGGGGCTGCAGATCGAGTGCATTTGTAGGTTAGTAGGAGAAGCTTGAACTGTATGCAGTACCTGATTGGAAGCCAGTGAGTGACTTGAGGAGAGGTATGATATGAGCATATCGGTCCAGACGGAAGATAAGACGCGCAGCGAGAGTTCTGAACAGGATTGAAGGGGGGATAGATGGGCTAAGTGAGGTGAGGCCGTGAGAAGTAGGTTGCAGTAGTCAAGTCGAGAGGTAATGAGAGAGTGGACAAGAGTTCGGGGTGGTGTGCTCAGAGACGGAAAGGGTGAATTTTGCTGATGTTATAGAGAAAGAAACGACAGGTCTTGGCTATCTGCTGGATATGCGCAGAGAAGGAGATCGTGAGGAGTCGAAGATGACTCCGAGGTTTGCGGGCAGATGAGACGGGAGGATGAGTGGTGTTAATCAACTGAGATAGACGAGTGGCAGGAGAGGGAGAAGTGGGTTTGGGTGGAAGAAGCAATAAAGCTCGGTCTTGGCCATGTTCAGTTTCAGGTAGCGGTTGGACATCCAGGCCAGCAATGTCGGATAAGCAGGCCTATACTGTTGACCTGGGTTTCCGCAGTGATGTCTGGTGTGGAGAAATAAAGCTGGGTGTCGTCAGCATAAAGTTGATATTGGAAGCCATGAGATGAGATCAGCGAGCCCAGGGAAGAAGTGTAGATTGAAAAAAGGAATCCAAGGACAGATCCCTGAGGAACTCCAACAGAGAGCAGGATGGGGGTGGAGGAAGATCCTTGGGAATGTACTCTGAAGGTACGGTGAGAGAGATAAGAGGAGAACCAGGAGAGGACAGAGCCCTGGAACCCAAATGAGGGCAGTGTGGCAAGAAGTAAATTGTGATTGACAGTGTCAAAAGCGGCGGATAGGTCGAGAAGGATGAGGATGGAGTAGTGACCTTTAGATTTGGCAAGGAACAGGTATTACAGACTTTAGATAGTGCCGTTTCTGTCGAGTGTAGAGGGCGAAAGCCGGATTGAAGCGGATCGAGGATGGCATCAGAGGAGAGAAAGTCAAGGCAACGGCTGTGAACGGCACGTTCAAGTATCTTGGAGAGGAAGGGTAGGAGGGAAATGGGGAGGTAGTTGGAGGGACAGGTAGGGTCTAGTGATGATTTTTTTTTGAGGAGTGGTGTGACTACAGCATGCTTGAAGGTGGCCAGGGACAGTTTGCAGTGGAGAGAGAGAGGTTGAGGATATGACAGATGAGGGGGGGTGACAGTAGGAGAGATGGTGTTAAGTAAGTTGGTGGGGATGGGATCATTGGAACAGGTGGTGCATTTCGAGGAGGAAAGAAGGTGGGCGGTTTCCTCTTCGGTGATATCAGGAAAAGTGGAGGAGGTGGCCTGGGTTGGTTGGTTGGTTGAGGAAGTGGGTTAAAGGGTGGAGAGGAGGAGGTGGCTTGGTGGCGAATTCGAGGTTGATCTTCTGCACACTAGCCCCGCCTCCCAACCACCAGCTCTGCCACCCATTCTAGGCTAAGCTCCTGAGGATCACCTTTCTTCTGCACAGGATTCCTTTATGTTTATCCCACGCATGTTTGAATTACGTTACCGTTTTCATCTCCACCACCTCCCGCGGGAGGGCATTCCACGTATCCACCCCCTCTCCGTGAAAAAATACTTCCTGACATTCTTCTTGAGGTCTGCTCCCCTTCAATCTCATTTCATGCCCTCTCGTTCTATACCGCCTTCCCATCTCCGGAAAAGGTTCGTTTGCGGATTAATACCTTTCAAAAAGTTGAACGTCTGTATCATATCACCCTGTTCCTCCTTTGCTCCGGTAGAACATGTTCAGAGTCCGCAAGTCTCTCCTCATACGTCTTGTAACGCAAATCCCAGACCATCCTCGTAGCTTTCTTTGCACCGCTTCAATTCTTTTACTCCTTGCAAGATACGGCCTCCAAAACTGAACACACATACTCCAGGTGGGGCCTCACCAACGACTTGTACCGGGCATCAAACCCTCTTTTCTTCTGCTGGTCACACCTCTCTCTATAAAGCCTAGTAACCTTCTAGCTACGGCCACCGCCTTGTCACACTGTTTCATCGCCTTCAGATCTTCAGATACTATCACCCCAAGATCCCTCTCCCCATCATACCTAGCAGACTCTCAGCCCGCCTAACACATACGCCTCTCTTGGATTTTCTACTCCCTAAGTGCATCACTTTGCATTTCTTCGCATTAATTAGTGAATTGGCCTATAGGAACTAGGGTGCAGGTGAATCCTCCCCTTCTTTGGTATCAGACTTATAAGGGCTGTGTTGGCATGCAAAGGGAATCGCCCAGTCTCTATTACTGTATTAAGATATTCCATTAGGGGTCCTAGTATCTGTGACTTCAACAGCTTATAAAATTCACCAGTGATGCCATCGGGCCCCGGTGCCGAATGCAGTTTTAATGCTCCTATTGCTTTTTGGAGCTCCTTAGCCTCTATCATCTTATTAAATAGGCCAGTGGTCTGACGAAAGCATCCCCATGTGCCCGCCTGCAATATGGTTCTTATATCCCCTCTTACATCTGTCCCAGCTTCCTCTCCCCTATAGAGGTCCGCAAAGTGATGGCAAATATCTGTGCTATCTCTCAGGATGCTTTGTGATCTCTCCTGTGCGTCTTATATCGCTGCTAGATAATGAGGCTTCCGAGCTACCTTTAAACTAATCTTGCCAGCATCCCTCCGTCCTGTCCCCATATTTTATTAGCCTGTATTTCCTGTATAATAAAGAAAGAGCTGTGCGTTCCTGACAGACGATTATTTAATGCTGTTCGCGTGGATGTGAGCAGCTCAAAATTCTGTTGCGTTGGTCGTCTGCCGCACTGTCTCCTATCCCCAAAGTTCTTTTCCAACTCTACAATTCTGTGATATGACGTCTATTACTTTGGCTAACAAACGCTATGCCCTCTCCTCTTAGTACCGCTATAGCGGTAGACCAAAATAAGAGTGGGTCTTCTATGTGTTCCTGATTTTGTAAAGGAAACTCCTCCCACTTCATCTGTAGGTGCTCTTTAAATTCTGTAGAGGAGAACAAGTAAGATGGGAACCTCCAGCCTGGGGACTGTTGGAAGTATGCCATTGGTTCTAAATCTATCCAGATAAGGGAGTGGTCCGAGATCTCTTCCGGACCTATTGTCGCTCCTATAACCTTCTGAAACAGGTCTGGGGTGGTTAGGATATAGTCTAAACGGGACTGTGAGTGGTGCGCCCTGGAGGTATGCGTATAATCTCTCTCCTCCCCATGAAGTAACCTCCAGGGATCCAACAGCCCTACCATTCGACAGAATAAATCTAAAAGAGACACTTCTGCTGCAGATCCTGGCTGCGACTGCCTGGCTCTGTCCAGGTCTGAGTCCATCACTTGATTCATATCTCCTGCTATCACCAAAGGAAGGGCTGAATATGCCTGGGACTGAGCCAATAACTGAGCATAAAAGTGTTTAGCTGATTTGTTAGGGCCATAGGCCGACACCAGGAGAAACTCTTTCCCTTGTAAGGTGACTTGAATTCCCACATACCTCCCTTCATCGTCTTTAAATGTCAGTCTCGCAGTGCATTTCACTGATTTATGAATCAGTATTGCTGTTCCACCCCTCCTGCCCGCTGCTGCCGAGTAAAACACCTCCCCCACCCACCCTCTTTTTAATTTCTCGTGTTCTTCCCCCGAGAGCCTAGTCTCCTGCAAGCAAGCCACTCCCACCCCGTGACGTTTAAGAGCTGATAGTATCTTAGTTCTCTTAATTGGGGAGATAATTCCGCACACATTCCAAGAGATCAGCCGTGTCTTACCCATCTGTCCGTGACCCTTATCTCTGCTAAGATGAAAGTCCACCAAACCGCCGCATCTCCGGGACTCCCAGCCTGGCCCCAGAGACCTCTCTCCCCCACTGTGCGTCTGTTCTATGCATATCCCATCCACCTCATTCGTTCCCCCATCCGCTTCGTTAGACTTTGAACAAAAGAATCCCGCATCACAATTGAATACCTGTCTCTCCCTTCCCCTGTGATTCCTTCCCCCCCAACTATCCTCCCTCCCGATCTAACCCCAAAATTTCCTCCTAGTACCCTTGCCCCAGACATATCTTACTCAGTACAGAAGCCACGGGCAAACCGCCGTGGAACCCCCACCCCCAGAATTACAGACTTTCAACATTCTAACAGTGGTTGCTGAATAATACCTTATAACAAACAAGCAAACAGCTCATTATACTTTTACCCTCACAGCATTAATCAGTCCGCTTCCATTAGCTTGTTGTCCATAAGCAGTTTCTTGGCCTCAGTGATTGAGTTACAAGTCTGCCAGCGGTCTTGAATGCAGAGCCTTAGCCTGGCAGGAAATTGCAGTGCAAATTTAATTTTTTTTCTCTACTAACTTGGAGCACAGAGGATGAAACTTTTTCCATTGCTCCTGCACTGCTAGCGTGTAATCCGGAAAAATCAGAATCTGCCGACCTTCATATTGTAGAGATTCCCTCTGCAGCTTGACCCCTGGAGGATCTCTGCTCTGTGTTTGTAATTTAAAATCTTCACCATGACGACGCGTGGCCTGTTGTTTGCCTCCACCTTGCACCCCACCCGGTGCGCGCATTCTACCACCAAAGTGCCATTTGAATCTGTGAGGGCCAGCTCCTTCGCCAACCAACTTTCGAGCCATGGCCCTAAGTTCTTTTCAGATAATTGCTCCAGAAGGCCCACGATTCGCACATTGTTGCGTCGTGAACGTCCCTCCAGATCCTCCAGCTTGTACTTCTGGGCTTGCAATTGTCGTCGGAGATCTCTCAGATCGGGGCCTTACCCACGTGTTTCATCCTCCAGCGCCGACATGCACGTTTCCAAGTCGCTCGTTTGGGTCCCCAAACCATCCAATGTAACTTGAAAATTATCCAGCTTATTATTTAAAGCAGTCCATTTTGGGTCCCATGCCCTCTCAATCGCAGCGGTGAGCTGTATCATTTGTTGATCAGTGAAACCCGACGGCATCACTTCACTCAAGGAGGCCTCCGCCATCTTTCCCCTCTGAGTTACTTGCTTTAATTAATCTTTTTTTGCAGATTTCGCGCCATTCCGATCGGCGAATTGCTGAGATATTTGTCCATAGACAATTACAGGTCACTCTTTGTCAAATGGCAGTCCAGCAACCAAAAAATTAGATAATCCAGGGGTGGAAGTCCCGGAGCTCAAGCAACTCACGTCTGCCTAGCATATAGCTTCACGTGACCTCCCCTCTCCGATTTGTTTTAAAACCTACCACATCCTAATTTCATCTTGTGTCCCCTGGTTCCATTATTGTTAGATAGTGTAAACAAACGCTTCACATCTGTCCGCTCTACCCCACTCATTATTTTGTAAACCTCTATCACCCCTCAGCCGCCTTTTCTCCAGACTAAAGAGTCCTAGCCGTCTTAACCTCTCCTCATAGGTAGTCGTCCATCCCTTATATCATTTTTGTCGCCCTTCTCTGCACCTTCTCCAATTACTTATATCTTTTTTGAGATGATGGCGACCAGAACTGAACACAATACTCCAGGTGCGGTCACACCATGGAACGAGTATAACGGCATTATAACATCCTCATTGCTTGTTTTCCATCCCTTTTCTAATAATACTCAACATTCTGTTCACCTTCTTAGCCACCTCAGCACATTGAGCTGAAGATTTCAATGTCCTATCCACAATGACTCCCAGATCCCTTTCTTGGTCCGTAACTCCTAAAGGGAACCTTGCATAACATAGCTGTAATTCGGGTTCCTCCTTCCCACATGCATCACTTGCACTGTCAACGTTGAACTTCATCTGCCATTTGGAAACCCAATCCCCCAGTCTCATGAGGTCAAAGCATGCAGCTCCAAAACCCTCCGTGCTGACGTAATTGCCAACAAAAACACTGCTTTTAGGGAAAGATCCTTGCAAGTAGCCGAAACCAAAGGTTCAAACGGAGGCAGAACCAAAGCGTCCAAAACAAGATTCAAATCCCACGGGGGAACCAACTGACGCTGAGGACGACGAATCAATTTGACCCCCTTCAGAAAACGGACCACTTAAGGTGCAGAAGCCAAGGACTTCCCCTGAATCCTTCCCTGGAAACATGACAAGGTTGCAACCTGCACCTTCAAGGTAGACAGGGCCAAACCCCTGTCCAACCCATCCTGCAAAAAATCCAACACTTCCGCGATTGAAGTACGAAAGGGGAGATATGTCCGATCCTGACACCAGTGCTCGAAAAGCCTCCAGACCTGAACATACACCAAAGAAGTGGACTGCTTGTGGGACTAACATCGTAGCGATGACCCTAGAAGAAAACTCTTTCTTCCTCCACCTGTTCCTTTCAAGAGCCAAACCATAAGCGAGAACGGAGACGGGTCTGACATTATGATCAGACCCTGACACAACAATACTGCCTCTGTCAATGGAATCGGATCTGCTTGCGCTAGAAGCACCAGATCTCCGTACCACGGAACACGCGGGCCAATTCGGAGCTACCAAGGATCAGTAGACCTGAGTGACGCTAGATGCGCTGGACTACTCGACGACTAGAGGCCACGGCGGAAAAAACATACAGCAACATCTTGAGGACACGGTAAGAAGAAGTGCGTCAATCCCCTCCGCCCGAGGATGTCTTCTTCAACTGAAAAACCGTTGTACTTACGTGTTGCCTGCCGTCGCCATGAGATCCATCACTGGAAGGCCCCCATTCCAACACAATGTGAGCGTAAACCGACCGATGCAGAGCCCACTTTCTGGGATCCAGAGTACGTCTGCTCAGATAATCTGCGTTGTCCACTCCGGCCACATGTCCCGCCTGAAGATAAAGTTCTGCCCAGCGAAACAACTCCCCCCCCGCCTCCCTCTGCAAACCGCCTGACACTTTGTGCCTCCTTGCCGGTTGACATAGGCCACGCCTTGGCCGTTGTCACAGAGCACTCTGACTACCTTGCCGAGAAGGAGATCCTGGAAGAACTGAAGAGCCAAGCGAATGGCCCGAGTCTCCAACCGATTGATGGACCCACTGCACTTCCTCCCAAGATCACCAGCCTTGGGTTACCTGACCGAGACAATGAGCCCCCAGCCTCCCAAACTGGCGTCCATGGTGAGAGCTATCCATTCTGGGGCGTCCAAAGGCATCCCTTTTTCCAGGTTGGGCGTGTGGAGCCACCACCGCAGGCTGAGACGAGGAACTCCAGTCAACTGTCAAGTGCACCTCCAAATCCTGCGTTGTGAGGAGACCAACGGCTCAGAAGAGCTGACTGCAACTGTCGCATGTGGCACCCTGGCCCAGGGATACCTACCTCTATGGCTGCCGCCATCATCCCCAGTACTTGAAGGTAAGTACGAGCTGTTGGCGTTCTCCTCCGCAAGAAGCCAACGATCTGATCCTGCAACTTGTGTATCTGAAGCGGCGGGTAAAAAACACAAGGCCCTTTACTGTATCGAAAAGGACCCCCAGACTGTTGACGGACTGAGAAGACCTCTTGTCCAGATTCACCACCACAACCCAAGGGACTCCAAGAAATGCACCACTCGACTTGGCCTGAATCAACTAATCGTCGAGATAAGGGTGCACCAAAATGCCCTGCTTCTGCAATGCCGCCACTATCACTACCATAACCTTGGAAAAAGTGCGGGAGCTGTCGCAAGACCGAAAGGCAGCGCACAAAACTGAAAATGCTTCTCTAAGACGGCGAAACGAAGAAAACGCTGATGAGACGCTCGAATGGGAATGTGCAGATAAGCCTCTGTCAAATTCCAGCAAAGTGAGGAACTCCCCACTCCGAACTGCCACAATGACCGAACACAAACGTTTCCATGCAAAACGAGGGAACCTTTAGAGCCGAACTGACCACTTTTGAGATCTAAAATAGGCCGAAAGGATCCCTCCTTTTTGGCACCACAAAATAAATCGAATAGCAAAACCTGTTCCTTGTCTTGCCCAGGGGAAACGGGAAATCACGGCTCCCAGATTGACCAAACGAAGCAACGTGTCCTGTACTGCCGCCACCTTGATACGAGAAGAAGACGGGGAACTCCAGAAAGAACTCGGGGAGCAAACATTCGAACTCCAGCGCATACCCGTGTCGAACAACCTCGAGAGCCCACTGGTCTGATGTGATCTGGGCCCATCTGTGGTAAAATTGTCTCAGCCGAGCCCCTACTCGCACCAGAGGCTGGGCCCCCACACCTTCATTGGGGATTGCGCCCTGAACTAGAACCCCCTGAGGAGAAATCACACCTTCCACGACGGCCCCCTCGAAAGGACTGGGTGCGCTGAAAAAAACGACCTCTAGAAGCCCCACTAGATCTACCCGGTCTATACCGTCGGGCTTCTCAAAAACGTCCGTGCATCGACGCCCCTCTGGTACCCGTTTTGGGACAAATTTCCAGAAGACGAGGAACTTTAGCATCATTAAGACTACGTACCAGTTTATCTAAATCCTCGCCAAGAGCATGGAGCCTTTAAAGGGAAGAGTACATAATTTAGACTTGGAGGCCGCATCTGCGACCCAACCTTGCAACCATAGAGCTCTACATGCTCCAACTACCAGGGCCATATTCTTGGCTGACGCCCGCAACAAATCATAAAGCGCATCGGAAAAGGATGCCCCATCTCTAACTTGGCTAATTCCTGTACACAAGAGCCCCGACATCCACCGATCATCAAGAATCTTCTCGGACCAGCGAAAACAAGCTCGATCTACCAACCCCCCACACATAGAAGCCTGCAGGGCAAGCCGACAAATCAAGAACTACGCTTGAGAAAAGATTTCAACTTCCTATCCTGGGGATCATGGAGAGCGGCACCGCCATCTACAGGAATTGCCGTAGCCTGAGTGCCTCCGTAACCACCGCATCCACTGTGGGGAGCCTTAAGAGAGTCCCTATCCTCCTAGGAAGAGGATAAAGCCTCACCATTGCCCGAGTCAGCTTACACAGAGAATCAGGAGACACCCACTCCTGATAAAATCATCCTCCCGGAGATCTTATTCAGCGAAAGGACCCGCGCCTTATGCTGAATACCCTTGACCACAGGGTCCACCTGCTTCACCCTCTCCCACGGAATCTCTGCCTGCTCAAACTGTAAGCATAGCAGTCACCTGATCTATAAGCTCCGCAAGCCCATCTCTCTGAAATATTCGGACCACTGAGGGATCCTCTCCAGGGATCACGCAATATGCTCCTGAGAGCCCTCAAAAATATCGGCCTCCCCAATCCACTGAAAGCTCCCACAGAGCCGGTAGGGGAAAAACACTCCACCTCACCCTGCCCAGTCTAGCCGGGATCTTTTAGGTAGAAGGGGATTGCCCCCTCCCTCTGTACAATCCAACTGGGGGGGGGGGGGGGGGTCCCGATTTCCAAGCCTGATAGAACGTCCAAAACAAAATCCGGGGGAAAAACCAACCCCTCCTTCATTTCCCAGAGGCTGACTAAAGAAGGGAGACACTGGAACCAAATATAGCATGCTCCGCAGGGCGGGAAAGATATCAAGATGGCGGCCATTCCCGCCGAAGAGGAACCCGCCCCCGACGCTACCACCTGCGAGCCCGATGCCACAGGAGCCACAGATGCCACCGGGACCTCTGCTGTCAACTCCGGGGGAGCCGTGGACACCTGCTTCGGCTCCCCGCAGAGCCGACACTGACCTCCCCGTGCTTCTATTCCTTGGCGTGAGCAAGCGCAGCAATTGCAGCAGCTTGGCAGTAGACATCTGCTGAACAGAAGGGAGAGACACCTGCACTAAATTGCAAAACTCCTCCTCCCACCAAAAATTATATTATTAACATTTGTATAGCGCTACCAGACGCACACAGCGCTGAACACCTGACACGGAGAGACAGTCCCTGCTCAATAGAGTTTACAATCTAAAAATACAGACAGACAAGACAATTAAGGGCGAGTAAAGTACTGGGTGAGAAGGAACAAGGATAGGGGATTGAGTAGTGGTTAGGAGCCAAAAGCAGTGGTGAAAAGGTGGTTTTCAGCATAGATTTGAAAACAGGTAGAGATGGAGCTAGGCGTACAGGCTCAGGAAGTCCATTCCAGGCATAAGGTGAGAAGCAAATTGCAATAATCCAGCGAGAGGTGACAAGGTTTGGATAAGGGTTCTGGTAGCCTATCAGAGAGGAATGGGGCGAATTTTGCTAATGTTGTAAAAATAACAGCACTGCTCCTCCGGCCAGCACAAGCTGAAAACAGAACAGCTCTTTCGTTCCCGAGATTTATTTAATTATTAATTATTATTATTTTTTTCAAACAACTAAACGGAGCCTGACAGCTGATTGTAAAGGCACTCAAGGCTCCCGCCCTGACACGGGAGCCGAGGCACAAAGCTGCCAAAACCGAAGACGCAGCACAGGGGGAGGGACCCGGATAAGCAGGTTTGACACCCCCAAGGGGAAAGACGGGCCCCACCGGCCCCACACCCCGAAGCACTTAATGTTTTTTTGTTTTTTAACCCACGCACAGGCTTCTGAAACTACCAGGAATATTCCCAATTATAATTCTTTTTTTTTAATTTTTTTTATTCTCAAGACCTCACCAGACTAGTAAGACTGCACAGGCTGTCCTTCTACCTCTGCTGGAGACTGAGAAAATACTGGCTAGTTGGGGTTCTGCACAGGTTTATATATACAGTGTCCAAAGCTCAGTGTTTCTCATTCTCCTCTTCTGGTAGGAGTGCATAACCCAAGCGTCTTGACCGGTCTGGAGGGTCGCGGAGGAAGTGTGTTTTTGCACAAGTTTGAGCATAGGGTTTGCAGTACAGGGACTGTGTGTTGGTCTTACTGAGATAAATTTGTCATACAACATCAGGACAGGGTTTTGAGAACATTTTTCAGGATCTCCTGGATGATTGTCTTACAGAGATTTGTGTCTGATTCGGTTTTAATTATGAGACACTGTCTCTTGAGGATTTTTAAATACAGTCTGAATTATTTCCTAGAATATTTGTGGCTTAGTATTGGTAAGTGTTTGAAATAATTGAGTTTAAAATATATAAATGGGTCACCTATGACACTGAAATCCATTTATAAGCATACATGAAGGCATTTCTTGTCAATAAGAGTAGCCAGCAGCTTTTCTTCAGGCCTCAGTCCTCCACCACCCTGAAAAATTTATATCCTGAATGCACTGGGAGAAAAACCTCACTTTTTGAGATGGGCCATACTTGGCATCTCTGAAACCTTCCAATTCTCTAAATCAGTACATAAGTACATAAGTACATAAGTAGTGCCATACTGGGAAAGACCAAAGGTCCATCTAGCCCAGCATCCTGTCACCGACAGTGGCCAATCCAGGTCAAGGGCACCTGGCACGCTCCCCAAACGTAAAAACATTCCAGACAAGTTATACCTAAAAATGCGGAATTTTTCCAAGTCCATTTAATAGCGGTCTATGGACTTGTCCTTTAGGAATCTATCTAACCCCTTTTTAAACTCCGTCAAGCTAACCGCTCGTACCACGTTCTCCGGCAACGAATTCCAGAGTCTAATTACACGTTGGGTGAAGAAACATTTTCTCCGATTCGTTTTAAATTTACCACACTGTAGCTTCAACTCATGCCCTCTAGTCCTAGTATTTTTGGATAGCGTGAACAGTCGCTTCACATCCACCCGATCCATTCCACTCATTATTTTATACACTTCTATCATATCTCCCCTCAGCAGTCTCTTCTCCAAGCTGAAAAGCCCTAGCCTTCTCAGCCTCTCTTCATAGGAAAGTCGTCCCATCCCCCACTATCATTTCGTCGCCCTTCGCTGTACCTTTTCCAATTCTACTATATCTTTTTTGAGATACGGAGACCAGTACTGAACACAATACTCCAGGTGCGGTCGCACCATGGAGGCGATACAAGGCATTATAACATCCGCACACCTGGACTCCATACCCTTCCTAATAACACCCAACATTCTATTCGCTTTCCTAGCTGCAGCAGCACACTGAGCAGAAGGTTTCAGCGTATCATCGACGACGACACCCAGATCCCTTTCTTGATCCGTAACTCCTAACGCGGAACCTTGCAAGACGTAGCTATAATTCGGGTTCCTCTTACCCACATGCAGAATGGCAGGCATTTGTTTCTTTGTTTCAGTTGCTCTACCTGTCTTCTGTTGGCTGTGGCTGCTGGCATCACAAGGTTGTTGAAATCAGAGAACAAGTATCTCCTGTACCATACAGGAAGAAATTACTCTTCTATTTAAACCCCTGTGCAGTGTAGGTGGCCACAACCAACACAGGACAGGCAAAGAGAAGGGAATGAAGCAAACTCCCTGCTGCTCTACAATTGATTTAAAAGGGCTGCAGAGGTGGGGACAAGGGCTGATGATGGCAGATATTGGGGTAGCAGAAGGGGCTTATACTACTAGGCTGGAGAAAGATTTGATGCTGGGGCTGGGATAAGGGGGTTTGAAGCTATCCCAGGGCTGGGGATGAGAGAAAGGGCAAATGCTAAGGGACTAGTATAGTGGAGGAAGGTTCTAATGATGGGTCTGGAAGAAGGGGGATGAGGGTAGGAGACTGGCAAAGAGTCTGGGACTGACATAGTGGATTTAAAGGTTAAGCCCTGTCTTTGTAACGTGAGAATCATATTGGATTCTAATTTGACAATGCAAGATCAAGCTGATCATTTGATTTGATTTCCTTTTTTCAACTACGTGCTATTAGTAAATTGAAGGAAGTGATATCTAATCATGATTTCTGTAAGACTGTACAGAGTTTAATCTTAACAAGATTAGATTATTGCTATTCATTGTATTTAGATATATCTGCTGCCAGATTTCAAGTGCTACAAGTAATCCAAAATGTTGCGGCTAGGTTACCTACTGGAGTGCAGGAATCAGAACATATAACACCAATTTTAAAAAGACTACATTGGTTGCTTGTTAAATACTGTATTTTATTCAAAGTGTTAATACTGATTCAGATTCATCAAAGAATGTATTCTATTATTCTGCAATATTTCTTGGATGCTTTGATAATGTATCAGCCACGGTGATCTTTACGATCTGAGGCCACTAAGCTGCTGTGTTTCCAGTTGTAGGTTGGCTGATACTCGCAATAAGACAATGTCTGTTGCAGGGGTGGTTCTTTGGAACCAATCACCAGGATATTTAAGACTATGTTATGATCATCTGAGATTTAAGAAAATTTTAAAGACTTATTTCTTTGTGAAATATTTTGGTGATGAGTGACTTAATCTGGTTATGGACTTTTCCTTCGAGTCAGCAGTTTAATGTTAGATGTGTCTACAATTTATAATTTGTATGGTTTGTCATAACATAGTAACATAGTAAATGACGGCAGATAAAGAGCTGAATGGTCCATCCAGTCTGCCCAACAAGATAAACTCATTTTATATGGTATGTAATACTTTATATGTATATCTGAGTTTGATTTTACCCTGTGTTTCTCAGGGCACAGACCATAGACATGTTTGTAAAATGTATGTATGTTTTACTGTAACCTATCTTGGGATAAGGCAGGATATAAATATGATATATAAATAATAAATGAAAATGGATCTGATGCTGGGAGGATGGGGCTAGAGGGTGATGCGGGAACTGGGGATGGGCAATGGCAGAGGGTGAGAAGGGGGTCAGAGTGAAGCAAGGAGGGAGGAAAAGAGAGAATGGATGGACCGGAATGGAAGGAAACAGTTAGGGAGGTGGTGAGAAGGGATCAGAATGAAGGATGGGAGATAAAAAGGGAAAAGTATGGAAGGAGGCAGGGATGAAAAGGGGAAGACTGGAGGGAGGGAGAGGGTGAGAAAATGGAAGGGGTGTGAAGGATCTGGAGGGATGGGACAAGTGTACAGAGACACTGGAATGAACAGATGTAAGGGAGAGATATAAGGGAATGAGGACACTGGGTGCAGGGTAGGAGAAAGAGGCTGGATACCAGAAGTTTGAATGACAGGGTACGAGCTGGGGTTGGTGAGGGATTGAGACTTGGAGGAAGACAAATGAGGGCTGGGGGAGGGGGCGGAGAGTTGGAAGATGGGAAAGCTCACAAGTATGTGAGATGTGAAAAAGGGAACCCGAAGACTAGTGGGTGAGAGAAGGGGAGAATGAGGGGTAAAATCTAGCTGCCGAGTGGATAAGCACAGATGAGAAAAATAGCGAAAAAACAATGAGGGGGAGTGACCAATGTCAGATACAGATGTAGAGAGAAAAGGAAGACAGGAGGAGAATGAATACAAGACCCTGGAAAAGAATTTAGATGAAGATGACAAGAACAGTCAATAGGACAGATTGGGACTAAGTGGATTAGTAAAATAAAATGCTCAGACACAAAATGAGAACACATTTTATTTTCTGTTCAGGGACTGGAATATGTCAGCTTTTGAAATGTGCTACCTTGATAAAGCGAATGCTACATACCTGTAGAAGGTATTCTCCGAGGACAGCAGGCTGATTGTTCTCACTGATGGGTGACGTCCGCGGCAGCCCCTCCAATCGGAATCTTCACTAGCAAAAGCCTTTGCTAGCCCTCGCGCGCCGATGCGCACCGCGCATGCGCGGCCCCGTCTTCTCGCCCGAAACCGGCTTGAGCCGGCCAGTTCTCATGTGTAGCAAGACAAAGACAAGGGAAGACACAACTCCAAAGGGGAGGCGGGCGGGTTGTGAGAACAATCAGCCTGCTGTCCTCGGAGAATACCTTCTACCGGTATGTAGCATTCGCTTTCTCCGAGGACAAGCAGGCTGCTTGTTCTCACTGATGGGGTATCCCTAGCCCCCAGGCTCACTCAAAACAACAAACATGGTCAATTGGGCCTCGCAACGACGAGGACATAACTGAGATTGACCTAAAAAATTTACCAACTAAACTGAGAGTAGAGCCTGGAACAGAACAAACAGGGCCCTCGGTGGGGTGGAGTTGGATCCTAAAGCCCAAACAGGTTCTGAAGAACTGACTGCCCGAACCGACTGTCGCGTCGGGTATCCTGCTGCAGGCAGTAATGAGATGTGAATGTGTGGACAGATGACCACGTCGCAGCTTTGCAAATTTCTTCAATAGAGGCTGACTTCAAGTGGGCTACGACGCAGCCATGGCTCTAACATTATGAGCCGTGACATGACCCTCAAGAGCCCAGCCCCGCCTGGGCGTAAGTGAAGGAAATGCAATCTGCTAGCCAATTGGATATGGTGCGTTTCCCCACAGCCACTCCCCTCCTGTTGGGATCAAAAGAAACAAACAATTGGGCGGACTGTCTGTTGGGCTGTGTCCGCTCCAGATAGAAGGCCAATGCTCTCTTGCAGTCCAATGTGTGCAGCTGACGTTCAGCAGGGCAGGAATGAGGACGGGGAAAAAATGTTGGCAAGACAATTGACTGGTTCAGATGGAACTCTGACACAACCTTTGGCAGGAACTAAGGGTGAGTGCGGAGGATTATTCTGTTATGATGAAATTTGGTGTAAGGAGCCTGGGCTACCAGGGCCTGAAGCTCACTGACTCTACGAGCTGAAGTAACTGCCACCAAGAAAATGACCTTCCAGGTCAAGTACTTCAGATGGCATGAATTCAGTGGCTCAAAAGGAGGTTTCATCAGCTGGGTGAGAACGACATTGAGATCCCATTACACTGTAGGAGGCTTGACAGGGGGCTTTGACAAAAGCAAACCTCTCATGAAGCGAACAACTAAAGGCTGTCCCGAGATCGGCTTACCTTCCACATGGTAATGGTATGCACTGATTGCACTAAGGTGAACTCTTACAGAGTTGGTCTTGAGACCAGACTCAGACAAGTGCAGAAGGTATTCAAGCAGGGTCTGTGTAGGACAAGAGCGAGGATCTAGGGCCTTGCTGTCACACCAGACGGCAACCTCCTCCATAGAAAGAAGTAACTCCTCTTAGTGGAATCTTTCCTGGAAGCAAGCAAGATACGGGAGACACCCTCTGACAGACCCAAAGAGGCAAAGTCTACGCTCTCAACATCCAGGCCGTGAGAGCCAGGGACGGAGGCTGGGATGCAGAAGCGCCCCTTCGTCCTGCGTGATGAGGGTCGGAAAACACTCCAATCTCCAGGGTTCTTCGGAGACAACTCCAGAAGAAGAGGGAACCAGATCTGACAGCGGCCAAAAAGGAGCAATCAGAATCATGGTGCCTCGGTCTTGCTTGAGTTTCAACAAGTCTTCCCCACCAGAGGAATGGGAGGATAAGCATACAGCAGACCCTCCCCCCAATCCAGGAGGAAGGCATCCGATGCCAGTCTGCCGTGGCCTGAAGCCTGGAACAGAACTGAGGGACTTTGTGGTTGGCTCGAGATGCGAAAAGATCCACCAAGGGGGGTGCCCATGCTTGGAAGATCTGGCGCACCACTCGGGAGTTGAGCGACCACATCGTGAGGTTGCATAATCCTGCTCAACCTGTCGGCCAGACTGTTGTTTACGCCTGCCAGATATGTGGCTTGGAGCACCATGCCGTGCCGGCGAGCCCAGAGCCACATGCTGACGGCTTCTGACACAGGGGGCGAGATCCGGTGCCCCCCTGCTTGTGACGTAGTACATGGCAACCTGGTTGTCTGTCTGAATTTGGATATTGGTGGGACAGCCGATCTCTGAAAGCCTTCAGAGCGTTCCAGATCGCTCGTAACTCCAGAGAGATTGATCTGTAGATCGCGTTCCTGGAGGGACCAGCTTCCTTGGGTGTGAAGCCCATCGACATGAGCTCCCCATCCTAGGAGAGACGCATCCGTGTCAGCACTTTTGTGGCTGAGGAATTTGGAAAGGACGTCCCAGAGTCAAATTGGACCAAATCGTCCACCAATACAGGGATTCGAGAAAACTCGTGGACAGGTGGATCACGTCCTCTAGATCCCCAGCAGCCTGAAACCACTGGGAAGCTAGGGTCCATGAGCAGATCTCATGTGAAGGCGGGCCATGGAGTCACATGAACTGTGGAGCCATATGGCCCAGCAATCTCAACATCTGCCGAGCTGTGATCTGCTGGGACGCTCGCACCCCGCGAGACGAGGGACAACAAGTTGTTGGCTCCTCCGCCTCTGGGAGATAGGCGCGAGCCGTCCGAGAATCCAGCAGAGCTCCTATGAATTCGAGTCTCTGCGCCGGGAGAAGATGGGACTTTGGGTAATTTATCACAAACCCCAGTAGCTCCAGGAGGCGAATAGTCATCTGCATGGACTGCAGGGCTCCTGCCTCGGACGTGTTCTTCACCAGCCAATCGTCGAGATATGGGAACACGTGCACCCCCAGCCTGCGAAGTGCTGCCGCTACTACAGCCAAGCACTTTGTGAACACCCTGGGCGCAGAGGCGAGCCCAAAGGGTAGCACACAGTACTGGAGTGACGTGTGCCCAGCTGAAATCGCAGATACTGTCTGTGAGCTGGCAGTATCGGGATGTGTGTGTAGGCATCCTTCAAGTCCAGAGAGCATAGCCAATCGTTTTCCTGAATCATGGGAAGTAGGGTGCCCAGGAAAGCATCCTGAACTTTTCTTTGACCAGATATTTGTTCAGGGCCCTTAGGTCTAGGATGGGACGCATCCCCCCTGTTTTCTTTTCCACAAGGAAGTACCTGGAATAGAATCCCAGCCCTTCTTGCCCGGATGGCACGGGCTCGACCGCATTGGCGCTGAGAGGGCGGAGAGTTCCTCTGCAAGTACCTGCTTGTGCTTGAAGCTGTAAGACTGAGCTCCCGGTGGACAATTTGGAGGTTTGAGGCCAAATTGAGGGTGTATCCTTGCCGGACTATTTGGAGAACCCACTGATCGGAGGTTATGAGAGGCCACCTTTGGTGAAAAGCTTTCAACCTCCCTCCGACTGGCAGGTCGCCGGCACTGACACTTGGATGTCGGCTATGCTCTGCTGGAGCCAGTCAAAAGCTCGCCCCTTGCTTTTGCTGGGGAGCCGAGGGGCCTTGCTGAGTCGCACGCTGCTGACGAGAGCGAGCGCGCTGGGGCTTAGCCTGGGCCGCAGGCTGTCGAGAAGGAGGATTGTACCTACGCTTGCCAGAAGAGTAGGGAACAGTCTTCTTTCCCCAAAAAATCTTCTACCTGTAGAGGTAGAGGCTGAAGGCTGCCGGCGGGAGAACTTGTCGAATGCGGTGTCCCGCTGGTGAGCTGCTCTACCACCTGTTCGACTTTCTCTCCAAAAATGTTATCCGCACGGCAAGGCGAGTCCGCAATCCGCTGCTGGATTCTATTCTCCAGGTCGGAGGCACGCAGCCATGAGAGCCTGCGCATCACCACACCTTGAGCAGCGGCCCTGGACGCAACATCAAAGGTGTCATACACCCTCTGGCCAGGAATTTTCTGCACGCCTTCAGCTGCCTGACCACCTCCTGAAACGGCTTGGCTTGCTCAGGGGGGGAGCGCATCAACCAAGCCCGCCAACTGCCGCACATTGTTCCGCATGTGTATGCTCGTGTAGAGCTGGTAAGACTGAATTTTGGCCAAGAGCATAGAAGAATGGTAGGCCTTCCTCCCAAAGGAGTCTAAGGTTCTAGAGTCCTTGCCCGGGGGCGCCGAAGCATGCTCCCTAGAACTCTTAGCCTTCTTTAGGGCCAGATCCACAACTCCAGAATCATGAGGCAACTGAGTGCGCATCAGATCTGGGTCCCCATGGATCGGTACTGGGACTCGATCTTCTTGGGGATGTGGGGATTAGTTAAAGGTTTGGTCCAGTTCGCAAGCAATGTCTTTTTTAGGACATGGTGCAAGGGAACAGTGGACGCTTCCTTAGGTGGAGAAGGATAGTCCAGGAGCTCAAACATTTCAGCCCTGGGCTCGTCCCTCCACAACCACCGGGAAGGGGATGGCCATAGACATCTCCCGGACAAAGGAAGCGAAAGACAGACTCTCAGGAGGAGAAAGCTGTCTTTCAGGAGAGGGAGTGGGATCGGAAGGAAGACCCTCAGACTCCTCGTCAGAGAAATATCTGGGGTCTTCTTCCTCTTCCCACGAGGCCTCACCCCTCGGTGTCAGACACAAGTTCACGGACCTGTGTCTGCAACCGTGCCCGACTCGACTACCGTGGAGCCACGTCCACGATGGGGGCGTCGAGAGGTAGACTCCCTCGCCCGCATTGGCGAAGCTCCCTCCGCCGACGTAGTCGGGAGCCTTCCTGGGAGGCGACGGCAGCCGGCACCGCACGCGGCACCGACGCCGGAGACCTCACCTCGGGCGATGGGCCAGCCGGCGCCACGCTCGACGGTACCGGTGGCGCAAGCACCGCCGGTACCGGAGGGGTAGGGCGCAACAGCTCTCCCAGAATCTCTGGGAGGACGGCCCGGAGGCTCTCGTTCAGAGCGGCTGCAGAGAAAGGCATGGAGGTCGATGCAGGCGTCGACGTCAGAACCTGTTCCGGGCGTGGAGGCTGTTCCGGGCTGTCCAGAGTGGAGCGCATCGACACCTCCTGAACAGAGGGTGAGCGGTCCTCTCGGCGTCGATGCCTGCTGGGTGCCGACTCCTTCGGCGACCCAGAGCTCTCGGTACCGACACGGGAAGGGGACCGGTGACGATGCTTCTTCGACTTCTTGGGACGAAGCATGTCACCGGAGCTTCCCGGTACCGACGAGGAGGACGTAGAATCCAGCCGTCGCTTCCTCGGGGCCGAGACCGAAGAGGGACGGTCTCGGGGGGGGGCTGTACCGCAGGAGCCCTCAGGGTAGGGGGAGACCCACCCGAAGGCTCACCGCCACCAGCAGGGGAATGGACAGCCCTCACCTGCACTCCAGATGAAGCACCACCGTCCGACGACATCAGCAGACGAGGTCCCGGTACCACCGACGTCGATGCAGCTATCCGATGTCTCGGCGCCGATGCAGAGGGCCGATGCCTCGATGCACTCGATGCACTGGCCGCCGAGGTCGAAGGTCTGGACGCTGAAGACGTCGATGCACTCGATACCCCTGGTGCCGATGCCGACGAAGAGCCCGAGAAGAAAATGTTCCACTGGGCTAACCTCGCTACCTGAGTCCGCCTTTGCAAAAGGGAACACAGACTACAGGCCTGAGGGCGGTGCCCAGCCCCCAGACAGTGAAGACACGACGCGTGCCTGTCAGTGAGCGAGATTACCCGGGCGCACTGGGTGCACTTCTTGAAGCCGCTGGAAGGCTTCGATGTCATGGGCGGAAAAATCACGCCGGCGAAATCGAAAGACGAAATGGCGAAATTTGGCACAGAAAAAAAAAGGGAAATTTCGACCGGGGCCTAAGTAAGGCCTACCCCGACGACGAAAGAAAACTTAACGGGGCGAAAAAAACTCGAAGTAGAGGAATGGAAAAACCGAAAGTGGCTAATCCAAAAGATTTCTGGATTTTCACAGAAAAATGTCGAAAAACGACGCGCGAGGTCGACTTTCCGGGGCACGAACGGTAAAACACAACCGTACCGAGCGCGGAGAAAAGAAGACTGGCCGGCTCAAGCCGGTTTCGGGCGGGAAGACGGCCGCGCATCGGCGCGCGAGGGCTAGCAAAGGCTTTTGCTAGTGAAGATTCCGATTGGAGGGGCTGCCGCGGACGTCACCCATCAGTGAGAACAAGCAGCCTGATTGTCCTCGGAGAACTTTATATTTTTTTTTATTTTTTTATTTGCATGAAGTCTTTATTGAACAGGACAACGGTACAATATTGCCTCATACATTTCAAACAAAGTGAACTACCAATATTTTTTTAAACATACAAATATAACATTCCTTATTCATTTCAGTACGTCATCCAGACATCATATTTAAACCTCTATAAACTTCAATGTTTTAAGATACATTTTCTATAGTTTTACTTATCAATAAAGCCTCCTTCCCCCCAACTACCCCCCCTCCCCTGCCACCCATACCCTCCCAGTCATTACCATATCTTATTTTATACACTTAACAGGTTAGACCATTGTTCTCAATCTTTGGTTAACGGTTCCCAAATGGAATGCCATCTATTTAACTGGTGTTTCTTTCAGCAAGCAATCGCTCCATCTCACAAATATATTTAGCTTATGAAGCCATTTTTTGATTGAAGGGACCCCTGTCTGTTTCCAATGGGATGCTATAACTATCTTTGCTGCCCCTAATGCCTGCCGCATCAAGATCCGCTGATGCAGTTTTAAGCCCTCCATTCTTGCAGTGAACAAGAAAAACTCAGGGGACCATGGAACTGCACATCCACCCAGTTCTGCAACCTGATCTGAACTGATTTCCAGTAAGCTCGTACTTTAATACAGCTCACCACCACGTGACCCATAGTCCCCTGCTGACCACATCCTCTCCAGCACAATCCCGATGTACCAGGGAAAATGCGTCGAATACGGTCCGGAGTAAGATACCACCGAAATAGTACCTTCACCGCATTCTCCTTAAGGGGCACATGTACAGACACACCAACACCCCTCTTTCTATTCTCTCCCACTCGGTCCCCTCCAGGGCCACACCCAACTCCCGCTCCCAACTAGTCCTATGTAGAGTGTAGCGAGCACCTTGTGCATTAATGCTTTTATATATACGGCCAATCAATCCCCTGGAAGAAACAGACTTAGCACATATCTCTTCACTTCTAGCACTTCCCGTTGAAAGACCTGACTAATCGCTTTTGTTGTAAGGAGATGTTTAAGTTGATGATACGCAAATTCATCTCCCTCCCCGACATCGTATCGGGTCTGCAGTGCCGTAAATGACAATATTGAATCATTTTCCATCAGCTGGCCCCAGGTCTTCAAGCCCCCTTTGTACCATTGTGTAAACGGTCCAATTTCAGTCCCAGGCAAGAACAGTGGGTTGAATGCTATAGGTGACATCCTTGTAAGGACACATTGCCCCTTAGGAAATAGACTATCCCAATAGTGAAAGGTGACACACATGGACGGACACACCCCCTCCCCTATCTCCCGAAACTTCTTAGGCACCCACATAAGCGCCCCCAGTGGCATCGACCCCACGGCATGTTGTTCCATAGACACCCACTGCCTATCAGGATATTCCTGGTACCATTCAATAGCAGCCTTCCCCTGGGCAGCCCTATAGTACCAGGTAAGATTTGGGACACCTAACCCCCCTCTTCTCTTGTCTTGATAGAGAAGCTTACGTGCTAACCGCGGACGCCTGCCTGCCCAGACGAAACGCATTATAGAATCCTGCAAGGAAACGTCTGGGCATCATCACAGGCAGCGCTTGAAACAAGTATAGTAATCTCGGTAGCACGTTCATCTTGACTATTGCTATTCGCCCAAACCAAGAAAATTCCTGATCCCCCCATCTTTCCAGGTCTGCCTTTATCTTACGAACCAGTCCCGTGTAGTTAGCTGCGAATAGTTCAGAAAGATCAGATGGTATATTAACCCCCAAGTATTTGATACGCTTAGATGCCCATCTGAAAGGAGTCGATGTTTTCAGAGAGGCCACTACATTTGTCGGAAGCGTAACATTCAATGCTTCGATTTGGTCATGTTGACCTTAAACCCCGACACAGCTGAGTAGTCCTTCATAAGGTGCATCAGAGTAGGAAAAGCAGTCTCAGGGCGAGTGACCTACAGCAAAATATCGTCCGCCAAAGGGCCATCTTATGCATGGTGTCCGCTATTCGGGCCCCCGAGATGCCCGGGTCTGCCCGCACTCTTGCTGCAAATGGTTCTATGACCATGGCAAACAGTAACGGCGAGAGCGGGCACCCTTGCCTTGTCCCTCTGTGCAAGGTAAACAGAGCGGAGTTACTCCCATTCACTCTGACACACGCCTTAGGAGCTACATAAAATGCCTCAATCCACCGCTTAAATTGATCACCAAACCCCATAAACCTCCAGTACCTTATACATAAAGGCCAGTGTACTCTATCAAAAGCCTTCTCAGCATCTAAACTAAGAAGCATAACGGCTTTTGATTTCTCTTCGCAAAAAACATAAGGTCTAGAGTACGTCTAATATTGTCCATGGCCTTACGATGGGCTACAAATCCCACTTGATCTGGGTGAATGAGCGTCGGCATTATAGGTCCAAGTCTATTTGCCAGGACCTTTGCCAAAATTTTGACATCTGCATTCAGGACCGAGATTGGCCGATATGATCCACATTCCACTGGGTCCTTGTCCGGCTTGGGCACCACCGCGATCCATGCCTCCATCATTGAAAGGGGCAATTCCCCTCCCCCTTCCCACCGATTAAAGAGGTCTGCAAGCAACGGGGCCAGTTCAGGAGCAAACTTCTTATAAATTCATTGGGAAGCCATCCAACCCAGGGGATTTATTTGCTGGTAGGCTTTTAATGGCCGTCTGTACCTCAAGTGGCGTAACTGCCTCTTCAAGCAAATCCCTGTGACTACCTGCCAGTGAAGATAGCGGACAGCTCTCCAAATATTCCTCAATATCTTCCCTAGTTGGATTTATCTCTTGGGCATATAATGTTGTGTAAAATTCCGCAAAACGTTTACGGATCTGCTCAGATGTAAATAACGCCGTATTGTGCTCGTCCCGTATTTGCTGCACCGTTCTATCCACTTTTTGCCTGCGCAATTTTATTGCAAGAAGCCGACCTGCCTTATTAGAAAATTCGTAAGCTCCCACCTTATACTTTGCCTGCAACATACTAAGTTGCTCTGAGTAGATAGAATCCAACTTCATCCGCTCCCCACTCAACTGTTGCATAATCTGGGGTGACTTGTCTACCTTGTGCTGACCTTCAAGTTGACGTATGCGCTCTAGGCAGCTTGTTATTTGTTGCCTACGTATCTTTGCACGCTTACTAGCAATTTGCAGATAGTAACCCCTGGAAACAGCTTTCAGAGCGTCCCAAATAGTAGCAAGAGAAGGCCCTGAGTCTAGATTGAGCTCTAGGTACTCTTGCAACATTGCTCGGCAACCCGCCTCCACCTCTGGCTCATATAGTAGACTAGTATTTAAAGTCCATCTCCTCTCTTTAGTTTCAGCTCTTATGGTTGGTATGGTAACCCATATGGGAGCATGGTCTGAGATTGTTACACTGCCCAGTCCCGCCGTCGGACCCCTCTCTACCAGTGCCACATCTACAAATATATAGTCTATGCGTGAGTATGAATCATGGACTCTAGAATGGAATGTGTAATCTTTATCCGCCCTGTGTGTCAACCTCCACAAGTCTAGTGTTCCCAGGGAATGCACCATGGATTCTAGGGCTAGCGCCTCTTTCCTCCCTCCGTCAATTTTTGGAGAGCCAGAACGATCCAGAGCAGGGTTCATAACTGCATTGAAATCACCTCCCATTATTAACGAACCCCTTACAAACCCCGCCAAGGAGTTCCTCACCTTGTAAAAATTCAATCTGTCCAGAGTTAGGGGCATATACAGACGCTATCGTTAAGTCTACTTGTTTAATTTGAACATGCATAAAAATAAAGCGTCCTCCCGGGTCTTTCTTAACTGCCAATACCTGTGCCCCAACTGATGAATGAATCATAATTGCCACACCACAAGTTTTGGAAGCTTCCGTGGAAGCACAATGGACCCCAGAGTAACCCGAGCAGGAGAGAAGGTTTTCATATCTACGCTCAAGGTGTGTCTCCTGCAAAGGACCACGTGTGGTTTGAGCTGCTGCAGCTCTTTATATACTTTCTGCCTTTTTGGGGCATATTAAGGCCCTTTACATTGTAAGACAATACTTTTAAGTCGTTATTCATAAGTTAACTCAAAATGAACATGCTTCCAACATTTTTATCTTTAACTTTGCATTCCAAATAACTGTATATTCAATCACTGTTTGTATAACCGTCCTCCAGGTCATATCCCCATTGTCTCTAACCTTTTCCCCCTAGCAACACTTCATCCCCCTCCCCCCTCCCTATCCGTCTATTCCACCCTCTTCCCATATCTAACCTCCCATGATATGCCCCAGTCCCCTCCCCTCCTCCCCTCTCCCCCCTTCCAACCATCCACCAGACAATGCCTGCCGGCACTGAATGGGATTTATAGGGGAAGTAATACACTGACCCATCTAGCCACCCATCCCCCCCCCCGCATCAATCCTACACCCACATCCTCTTTTATCCATCGCACATGTTACCCACTCATCCAACACCCATCCACCACTGTATTAATATTTACCACTGGTATATTGTCCAGAGTCCAACCTGTGTTACATGTCCCATGGTTAAGATATTGCTCAAATCCAGTGCCATGCAAACCAATTCAGGTCCCTCGCTTCGATGACTTCTGCCCCACTCGCTTCCACTTCTGGAGCTTTGCTTGTGTAACTGGCGCCAATCCCATCGGCGGCGTTGCCGCTGCAGTTAACCCAGCTTCATGAAGGCTCTGCCATGCTTCCTGGACTCGGCGAAACCGAGCTGTTTGCCTCTGAGCTCGAACACACCGCAAAGGGAAAGCTCCAGCGATATGCAATCTTCTCTTTTTGCAAAATTTCCAGGACCGGCTTCATAGCCCTTCTTTGCGCCAGTGTATAATTCGATAGGTCCTGAAAAAACAGTGACCCTCGCCTCGTTGTACTCCAAAGTGTTGTTTTTTCGGGCCTGCTGCCAGACTCGTTCCTTAAAAGGATAGGAGGCGAAGCGCACCACTATATCTCGTGGTCTGTTACCCGGTGCCTTGCCCAAGGACCGATGCGCTCGCTCGATCTGTAGCTCATTAGGGACAACAGTTTCGCCTAAAATCTTCTCGCACAGGGTATGTATAATGGTAGGGACATTTTCTCCGCCTCCACTCTCCGGCACTCCACGGAATCTAGGTTGTGCCTACGACCCCGATTTTCAAGGTCGTCTAGTTTGTACTGTAGGTCCTCTGCTTGCTCCACCAAGTGTGACATTCGCGCTTCCATCGCCACTGCCGTTTCTGCCTGCTCCTCTACTCGCTCCTCTAGAACCTCCACGCGCCCACCCAGCTCTCGCAGGTCTAGGCTAATGGCGTCCACGTGCTCCAAGATCTCCAAACGCGAGGCCTTAATTTCTTCCCTAATCGCCTCAAGGCACTTAGTTAAGTCTTTAGGATGACTTTTCTTTTTTATAACTGTACTTGACGATCAACATGGGAAGATGCAGTATCGGAGTCGGACGATCTCCGCGTTTCCGGGGACTCGCGGCGGGAAAGGCCTCTCGCCAACTGTCGGGTGGAATGCCGCTCCCCCTCTCGTTGCTGCGACCCCGGTGTTTTGCTCATCTTGTTCAGCGGTAACTACACTACCTGCCGGTAGGTCAATTTGCGATTTTTATAGCGGATGGGTCCAGATGGTAGCACTATGGTGCAAGACAGTGCAGGAGCCAGAAGTTCAGGCAGCCATCCAGCTCCGTGACGTGGAGAACTTTATATTTAACAAAGTACAGAAGAAAATACATTTCTCTAGTGCTGCATTGCATTTAGATTCGGAGTTCCTTACTTTTAGTTAGTGGTTGCTTATTCTGTATTTGAAGCTTGCTCTGTATTCTGCAGGAGTGACAGATGTGAGGTATTCTTCTATTGTAAGTCACCTGGATCTTGTTTGGTAAGGAGGGGTATCAAGTTTAATGAACTATAATAAGTGTTTAGTTTCTGTGTAGGGATCTGTAGCTGTCTGTCTTGCTTTGTTATTTCCAGCAGGAAGTATATTGCTACACTAGGGTGCTGCCTTTTATAGGTACGGTTGTTAGAGTCCTGGACATTAGTGATTCTTTATTATGACATTTTCTATATAGGTCTGGAGCTCTGAAGGGGTCTCCCCCTACCCCAAACCCTTGGTCTTCACTATTGTGGAAGAAATGGTGTTAAAGGGGCTCATCTTAATTCTTCTGCTTGGAGCACATTCAATCTTTGCTACCCACTGGATGGGAAAATTCTCCTTGTAGATATGAATGAATGCTCATGAAGACAGACCCTGGCTCTAGATGAGCAGGAGGAAACTACCAGGTCAAAACAAATGTTCCAACTTTATTTTATTTTGAAGTTTTCCTTGGAAAATAATTTCTCAGTGTTAGGTGTGTGTAGCTCATTTGTGAATTCCAGCTCATATCTGCTTAATCATTAAATTTATCTTTTTTTTTTTTTTTAACCCAGCAGTTTGCACCTGCTCCTTTGGGCCTCCTACTCATTCAAAACCATGGAAGCCTGGCACCATGAGCCTTCATTTACATCTACCCTATTTTTGTCTCATGCTATACTACTTTTCAGTGATCACTGTAACGACAGTCCTTGGCCAGAGGCCATGACTCATTTTCCTAGGGCTTATAAATATTGTTCCTGAAGTCTCTCTAGTCCTGGCCAATCCAGGGAGTGGAAGACCTGAATAATGATTTGAACTTGGGCCCTATTCCATAGAAGTGTGCAGCACTGTCATGGAGTTGGCCCCAAATACAAATTAATATAGGTGAAAAAAATAATGACTTAGGTATTAACCTCATTTAAAAAAAGAAATAACCTGGTCACACACCTCTGAAACATCTGCCAAAGAACGTGAGACAAATGAATCCCGTGAATTCCCATCCAGGAGACTGGGCCCCAGTAATGATGTACCACTTGCAGTTCCAGTGGGAGTTGGCAGCATCTTCCGTCCCTTTTCCGGGGAGATAAAACTTGCTGTAAAAAGAGAAGTCTAGATGTGTTTGTAGGTTTTGTTTTTTTTTTTTTGGTTTGTTTTAAGTCAAATTTTAATAATATTTTGAATAAGAAAATATCTTGTGATAGCACTGCATACATAAGTAAAACAAAAAGGAAGAACAACCCAAAACAAATCTGAAGGACTAAGCTTAACAGTCCAAAAAACTCAGGGCAGTGGATCTTCCACAATTCAAGGAAATTCAGAAGACACACAGAGGGCTACATGATGGAGTTACTCAAATGATATACAGTACATATTAATTATTTAGAGGAGATATAGTAGGAAAATTACCACCATCAGACATTTAGCAAGCCTTTTATTAAAGGTTAGCTTGAATTAGCTGCAACAAGTCCCATTTTATTCCTATGGGCCCTGCTGCAGATAATTTGAGCTAATCTTTAGTAAAAGACCCCCTAAGTAAGCTGAGACAGGTCATAACATCAATACTGAGCATTGTTATATTTCACTACACATTTAGAAGGAAAATTGACTTATTACTGTGCCTGCAGTCAGACCTGGCCCCAAGGATCCAGGTTTCAGTGGACAGTTGACCGTGTAGTGTCCCGTATCATCACAATACAGGCAAAGATTGAGGGTCCGATGCCTCTGTTTCTCTTGAATAGTGAGAGGAGTATGACCTAGTTGCATGGGTTCTACAGGTGGTTGGGGGGGGGGGGGGGGAACCTCCTGCGGACGAGGAGTCTGAGGTAACACTTGATGGCTAGGTGCCTTAATACCTATCTTTTCTACGGAATGCCGTTCTCGGCCACGCTCCTGGAAAAGAATGTCAATCATATTACAAAGCTTGATTAGATCATCCAACCAGCCAGCTCATCCTTAATTTGGGGTGCCAATCCCTGCCAAAAGGTCGCGATCAGACTTTCATTGTTCCAGGCTAATTCAGAAACCAAAGTGCAGAACCTGATCGCATAGTCACCCAGGGTCTGTGTTCCTTGCTTGAGTCTCAAGAGTGTGGCAGTTGCAGAAGTAACCTTCCCAGGTTCTTCAAAAATTCATTTAAATTGATCCAGGAAACCCTGGAGATCATGAAGCACCGGATCGTTCTTCTCTCAAAGAGGGACGCCCAAGCTAATGCTTGACCGGACAATAGAGACATAATGTAAGCTATCTGGGTTCTCTCAGTGGGGAAATCTTGGACCTGGAGCTCAAAAATTATTTCACACTGGTTGCGAAAACCTCTATAGTCTTTGGGATTGCCGTCATATCTAGGTGGTGACTTCAGATGGATCCCTGGCGTGGCCGGAGCTCTTGCTGATGCTGGACCTGAACTGGAAGCATCCGCGGTTGCCTTTAGGGAAGCCGACATAAGTCTCTCTAGCTGGTCCATACGTGCCCCCCGGGGCGTGGAGGGCATTAGCATGCTCCTGCAGCACCTGCATGATGGATGATCCCTCCGAGCTCATGGCCTTGCAATCTGTCACGTATCACCTGGAATCTCAGGGGTAGTGAGCCTTTGGGCCACTGCCGAGGGGCGGTAGCGGCAGGAGAATCACCCAAACACAGACAAGGCAGAACAGACGTACCAGCAAACCCAGGACCGGAACTACCAAGCGAAGACTGCAGCCGAGGCAACTCAAGCTGGAGCAAGCAGGACAGGAAATCAGCCCAAACTTCACCTGCACTTGACCGCCATTCCTCAGGAGCCCCTGGGTGAGGGTGGCCGACAGGACTTACCGGACAGGGCAGGAAGGCAGAACTGCAGGAAACAGCAGCTGGCCGGCGAACAGCAGGACACGTCCAGAAAACACACCGGGGTTCCAGGCAGTCAGCAAGCAGCAGAAAAAACCAGAAAACAAGCCGGGTCTGGGCAGGCAGCAGACAGAAGAATAAACCAGGGGAAAAGCAGAGTCAAAGCCACAAACAGCAAAGAGCACAGCAGCACTGCAACAACTCTCACCAAAGGAAACTCCTCTGAGGACCTCTGTTGCAAGGCAAACTAGAGAACTTCCCAGGTGATTCATAAAGGCAGCATACCAGGGAGTTCACCAGGTACGGGTACTGCTTAGTTCCAAAAAAGTCCCAAAACAATCTGGAAGGCTGGAAGATCCGGACCGGACTAGCATATCTTCTGGAACATGGGAAAAGGAAAGTCATCAGTTCACAGCCGCCACCAGGTCTAACCAACAGGGGGCGAGGTGACTGAGAGCAAGGAACCTGGGCACAACCGTGACAGTTGTCTTACCAAGATCTTAAAAAACCAGAACCTTAAGACTGTCCCATATAGTATCACCTTTGGCTCTCTCCGCCTACAGAGAATTTCCTCTTTTACTGCATAATAATGGAAACATGCAAAAATGTCTCTTGGCACAGATTCATGTGCGGGGCCCAAACTGCGAAAAGCACAATCTACTCGCACCTTCTGGGCATCCATTCCCACCTCCTCCATACTGATATCTCATAGTAATTACTTACAAATGTTTGGACTACTTGCAATAGTTTCTTATAGTGTTCAGTCTCAGAATGTCCTTAAACCTTAAATTTGAATGCCTTGACCAATTCTTAAAATCCTCGAGTGCACTCAGTATTTCTTGCTGCTCATTACATCTTTTTGCACTTAGCTTGTAAGGTGTGAAAATCCTGCTCTACTATGTCAAAGCACTCCTCTGCTTATTCACACAGATGCCTATATCAAGCCCCTCATTCTGCAGCTGAATCCATAGCCTCCTGCACATCCTTTCGAATGGCTGACATCTCCTCCTTTAAGGCTTTGAACCAGTGGGTCATGTCTCTCTTGATTACTGCCCCATCACTGGCTTCCACCACCACATGGTCCTCCCTCCTCAGATTGACTGCTCTGACACCATGCTTCTCTGAGCAGCCACGGCTTTGCCGGAACCTGAATGCTGCCAATCACTCGCTGTGGGTGCATATTGGATCAAGTATTTGTCCATTACTGTCCACTGACAAGTAATAGGCACTAACCCATGGATTCTATACACTGAGTTGAGATTTCTGTGCGGAAATAGAAGGTATATTCCATAACAAATGCATATAACCTAATTGGTTAACAAGCCAACCAGCGCTGAAAATGCCAATTGACAAGCAATTATTGACACTAATTGGCATTAGAATTTATGCACAGAACTACATATATTCTTTAACACGCTGCATGTAAATTCTAAGTCACATTGAACAGGGGTTGTGGCCATGGGCGTGGAATGGGCAGGTCACGGGAGTTTCTAAAATCTATGCACGTTGTTATAGATACACCCGGTTCATGCCTAATTTAGGCGTCAGCATTTACACCAGATTTTACTTGGCGTAACTGCCCGCGACTAAATTTAGTAGCATGGATGGGTGCTCGGCATATTCTATGAACAGCATGGAAATTTAGGCTTATTTTATAAAGTATGTCTAAATTAACACATACTTTATAGAATGCAGTTAGGCAAATTTAATTTCAGAACCAAATTTTTAGGCATGATATAAAGAATCTAGTCCTAACCGTCAGGATCGCACTTTTAAAATTCACCTTGGTAGAGCTCACTTCCTGAGCTTCTATACTCAAACAATCATGTCACTCCTCCAGCTACTATTATATTTTATGAAGTGGAGCAACAAAGAACATCATTGTTCTCAACTTGGAAAATACTGAATAGTTAAATGCTTTTAACTGCCTCTGTTAATATACTGTTCCATTAGCTGACTTGCTACTAAGTTCTTCAGTAAAAGGTTGAATTGGTTCACAGCACAACTGGTGTGGGTCTATCGTTGCTCGAGAGAGTGATAGATATTAAAGTGTATGGTACAGTATTTCCTTTTTGGCCTTCAGAAGTGGTCTCCAGTCCCAATCCATGATCTAAAATAAACTATTACGAACTAGGTAGTGCTCTCTTTCTGAGAAACCCGTTACGAAAATATATACCACATTCAAGCAAGAATTCCTAAGAACATATGTAACATGTCCCTTCCCCCAACCACCATTCTATATGACCAACTTCTCTTCCCTTTCAAATAACTATTTGTCCCAGTCTAATGATACTGCAGTTAGGTTATGCAGGCACTTACAGAACAGACTGCTGAGAGATGAGTCAGTTGAATCATTGGGGTACCACTGTGGGTCATGGGTGGGAGAAGCAATCCAATTTTGGTGTGGGCTAGAGGAAGGGATGGAAGACTTTTGAGCTATCACTGCCGTTCAGTTTGGCGGGAGACAGAGAGACTCTATCACCTATAAACAAAAAGAAAAATAAATCACTATGGAGCTAACAACACTGTAAAAAGAAAATAACCAGCTTCATTCTACTCGCCACAGAATTAATTCTCTCTATGCTTCAAGAATGTAAAATTTGTTAGACAATTGTTTGTTCACATGTTCATGCACTATACATATAGGAGAAATTTTATAACAGGACACCTATGTTGATACCTATTTTGTTAAGGCAACATAACAGCCACCCAAACCAGCTCCAACAGCCAACCACCCTGGTGCAAAAGTGTAAAATGTGTGTGAACACTATGCATTTACTCACAAATTTTATAATACATGAACACATTAAAATTCCACCGAAACTACATCCCCTTGAATACCCATATACAGAACATATAAGTATGTACAATCTTCTAAGCAGAAGCAGTGACACAGGCTTGGCAATACAAAAAAGCCACAGGAAACACACTAGTATTACCAAACAAAAAGTCTTTAATGAATGTTCTAAAAATACCCCATGTGGCCATGTTTCTCCTTCAGGCTGCATCAAGGGTAACACATCACAAACTAAAATCAAAACAAATATAAAACATTTAGAAAATTTAAATATGAAACATATATAAATGAAAATTTTTCTTCACTTAATGTGTAATTAAACTCTGGAATTCGTTACCAGAGAATGTGGTAAGTGGTTAGCTTAGCAGAGTTTTAAAAAGGTTTAGACGGCTTCCTAAAGGAAAAGTCCATAGACCATTATTAAACGAACCTGGAGAAAATCCACTATTTCTGGGATAAGCAGTATAGAATGTTTATTTTATTTTACTTTTTTTGGGATCTTGTCAGGTATTTGTGACCTGGATTGGCCACTGTTGGAAACAGGATACTGGGCTTGATGGACCTTTGTACTTATGTATGTCATAAAATAACTTAATACAGGAAAATTACATACATTTAACATTTAAAATCAACTGTGTAATAATATTTTGTCCTTTAAATGGCAAAGATAGATCAGGAAAGGCTGGAGTGGGCTTTGATGCCAGCTGTCATCCTAAAGCGCTAAAGGATAATTTACCTTTTGCACAGTTCCTGCGATATCGAAGAATCTGTTCCAATGATGGGGATTTTCGCCATCAAGCAAAAAGTTTATGTGACCACCTGATGGAAAGGGGTTACCCTAAGAGAGTGGTAAAAGCTGCCTACAATAGAGCGAAATTTACCAACAGGGAGCTTTTGCTGCAGCCCAATACAACAAATAGCAACCAAGAAACATCTGTTTTTACTTATGTGCTGAAGCATACCTCAAGGGCTGGAAATATATCGAACATTATCCGGAGGCACTGGAATATTATACAAACATTATCACAGTTTGCAGGATCCCCAGTAAGGATGGCATACAGCAGAGGGAGTAATTAAAAGAAATGTTATGCCCTGCGACTCCTAGACCTCTACGGGAGAATGCGTCTGGGGACAATAAGTGCTGTGGTCAATGTCAGATGTGCCCAATGATGTTGGAGGCTAGAGAAATTGAGAATCCATCAACGGGACAAAAATTTGCCTTACACACTAACACACATGCAATCGAAAGGAGTAGTTTACTGCATTATTGTCCATGCAGTAGACTATACGTTGGTCAGACCTCCCGCCAGCTATATGTTAGGTTAGTTGAAAATAAGAGTGTCATTTCCACCAGAAAAACTACATCACCGCTAGCGGTTCATTGCACCGAACAGCTCACAGCTTTGACTCACTTAAATGTGTGATACTTCAACAAGTCGGGTCGGATCTACAAGATGAGGAGGCCCATCTGTGGCTCCTCAGAAAAGAACAACAATGGATCTTTCGGTTAAACTCACTGGTCCCGATAGGGCTTAACGGTAAAATTGAATGGTTTCATTTTTTCTAATTCCTGGAGGAGTTCCGATAGGCTACGAGTGACAGCGTGTGACGTCACAAGTAGTATTAATAGCCGCCATGTTATTATGTGGCCGCCCTTCATGCAACCGTCAGCAGAGTGAACGGAGTGTAAGTGAGTGTTGGCTGTGTGTACAATATATTAAGATGAAGAGTACAGCTTTTTAGCACCCTTTTCTTTTCATTCGGCAGAACTGGAGACCTGTGGTTCTGAAGCAGCAGAGGCGAAACAGGGCCTGTTTACCACGGTCCGAGCTACAGCTGAAGAAGGCTAGCATGCCTGTCTAAAGTTAAGTAACGTCTTATTATGTTAAGGCAATGCTTTTCTATCTGCTAAGAAGACAAGCTAAATAAAATAAGGAGGTTTTTAGCCTATGATGAAGAAGCCCCAGCCCTCCTCCGGTAATAGTACGGTAGAGGTGCTTCTTGAGGCATTTTCCTCCTTTAAGAAGGATTAATTGATGCTTACTTTAAGACTGTGTTTCTATATTTATATGCATATAAGTGTTTTTTTCAATATCATATTTTCAGTAGCGAGGGACACACATGTTCTGCCCATCTTCAAGTCTCTGCTTAAAGCCCACCTCTTCAATGCTGCGTTCGGCACCTAACTCTTTCAGGAAATCCAGACTGCCTCAATTTGACTGCCCCTATCAGACTGACTGCTCACGTGTCCTTTAGATTGTAAGCTCTTTGAGCAGGGACTGTCCTTCTATGTTAAATTGTACAGCGCTGCGTAACCCTAGTAGCGCTTTAGAAATGTTAAGTAGTAGTAGTAGTAGTCTCTAGTGACTGAAAACATGATAGAAACATAGAAACATGACGGCAGATAAAGGCCAAATGACCCATTCAGTCTGCCCATCCTCTGTAACCCCCAATTCTACCTGTTCCTAAGCGATCCCACATGCTTATCCTATGCCTTTTTAAATTCTGGAACAGCCCTCGACTCCACCACCTCCACCGGGAGGCTATTCCACGTCTCCACCACCCTTTCTGTGAAATAATACTTCCTTAGGTTACTCCTAAGCCTATTCCCTCTTAACTTTGTCATATGCCCCCTCATTCCAGAGCTGTCCTTCATTTGAAATAGGCTCTCTTCCTGTACATAAATGCCCTTGAGATATTTAAACGTTTCTATCATGTCTCCTCTCTCCCCCTCCTCTCTTCCAGCGTATACATGTTGAGGTTCATAAGCCTGTCCCTATAATTTTTGCATTCAAGACTGTTTACTAATTTCATAGCCGCCCTCTGGACCGACTCCATCCTGTTTATATCTTTCCGTAGGTGCGGTCTCCAGAACTGCAAGCAATACTCCAAATGGGGCCTCATCAGAGACTTATACAAGGGCACTATCACCTCCTTTTTCCTACTGGTCATGCCTCTCTTTATGCACCCAAGCATCCTTCTGTATTGAAGCATTGCCTCCCATTGGCATGAATACTGCTGGAGGACTCCCACACAGATTAGAAAGCACATCAGTCTAATGGCAGCTGTATTAAAAATAAAACCAAAGTAACCTTATAAGTATTACCTATGAATCATTAAAATATCATGCATGCCACTACTTCTTTATATTGCTATCCAGGCACTACTCCCATTGAAGTACAATCAAATAGATACCTTAATTTTGTAGTGACCCCCCCTCCCCCAAAAAAAAAAAAAACATTGCTAAATACTTATCTTTATTTAGTTCACAATGATTCTATTGAAAAATTCTAAAACTGCACCGTCAATCATACTCTAGACCAGGGGTTTTAAACCATTTCCTCAGGACACACCTAGCCAGTCAGATTTTCAGGATACCCACAATGAATATGCATAAGATAAATTTGCATGCCCTACCTCCATGGTACGCAAATCTATCTCATGCATATTCATTGTGGGTATCCTGAAAACCTGACTGGCTAGGTGTGTCCTGAGGACTGGGTTCATAACCCCTGCTCTAGACCATAACCAATCTTTAAAACACAGATCTCTAATTAAAACTAGATCCAAAGTGCAATCTTAAGATTTACAACTCATATCTTCACAAATCATGATCCCCCTCACATTATGACTTGAAATCATTTACAAAATTCTCACCTTCTACAAACTTAGTTGATATTCAGCCAGTAGCATCAGTTAAATTGAACATAAGACAGCCATACTGGGTCAGACCGATGGTCCATCTAGTCCAGTGTCCTGCTTCCAACAGTGGCCAATCCAGGTCACAAGTACCTGGCAGAAACCCAAATAGTAGCAAAATTCCATGCTACCAGTCCCAGGGCAAGCAGTGGCTTCCCATGTCCATCTCAATAGAAGACTATGGACTTTTCCTCCAGGAACTTGTCCGAACCTTTTTTAAACCCAGATACTAACTGCTGTTCCAGAGCTTTATTATTCTTAGAGTGAAAAAATATTTCCTCCTATTTGTTTGAAAAGTATTTTCATGCAATTTCATCGAGTGTCCCCTAGTCTTTGTACTTTTTGAAAAAGTGAAAAATTGATTCACTTTTATTCATTCTACACCACTCAGGATTTTGTAGACTTCAATTCACATCCCCCCCCTCACCCTCACCGCCATCTCTTTGCCTCCAAGCTGAAGAGCCTTAAACCACTTTAGCCTTTCTTTCAATGGGAGGAGTTTTTATAATTTGGTTGGCTCTTTGAACGTTTTTGTAATTCCGCTACCACCTTTTTTGAGATATGGGGGACCAGAACTGAATGTCATTATTCAAGACTAGTAAAAGGTCCGTTCTGACACACATGAACGGGCGCTAGCAAAGGTTGTCCCTCGGAGTGTGTATGTTGAGATGTGTTGTGAGAGTGAACTGTGTGAGAGAGAGTGAATGTGCGAGTGTGTGTGTGTGAGCCAGAGAGAGTGAGACTAGGTGCGAGTGTGGTCCTGTGAGAGAGAGTGGTGTGTGTGAGAATGAAGGTGTGTGCGACTGCATATCTGAGACACAGTGAGTGTGAGAGAAAGTATGTTTCACACAGATACAGTATGTGTGAGCGAGAGTGTGTGTGTGAGAGAGTGTGAGAGTATGTGTGCGATACACAGACTCTCTGTGAGCAGCCACCGTTTCCCCTGACCCCCCTCCAGCCACCCATGTCCAGCGACCCTCCTCTGTCCCCTGCCCCCCTGCAGCCACCCATGTCCAGTGACCCTCCTCTCCCCCTGCCCCCCCTGCAGCCACCCATGTCCAACGACCCTCCTCTCTCCCCTGCCCCCGCTCCAGCCACCCACGTCCAGCGACTCTCCTCTCTCCCCTGCCCCCCTCCAGCCACACATGTCCAGCGACCCTCCTCTCCCCCTGCCCCCCCTCCAGCCACCAATGTCCAGCCTCTCTCCCCTGCCCCCTCCTCCAGCCACCCAGGTTGTCCAGCAAAGTCTTCAGGGCGGGAAGGAAAGATCCCCAGTCTTGCCTGCCCGCTGCCGGCGCTGAACCTCCCCCGTTGCCAGATCGCTCTTCAAAATGGCTGTCTCGGCGGACATTTTGAAGAGCGATCTATGTCCAGCGACCCTCCTCTCCCCCTGCCCCCCCTCCAGCCACCAATGTCCAGCCTCTCTCCCCTGCCCCCTCCTCCAGCCACCCAGGTTGTCCAGCAAAGTCTTCAGGGCGGGAAGGAAAGATCCCCAGTCTTGCCTGCCCGCTGCCGGCGCTGAACCTCCCCCGTTGCCAGATCGCTCTTCAAAATGGCTGTCTCGGCGGACATTTTGAAGAGCGATCTGGCAGCGAGGGAGGGTCAGCGCTGGCAGGCAAGACTGGGGATCTTTCCTGCCTGCGCCGAAGACTTCGCTGGACAACCTGGGTGGCTGGAGGGGGGCAGGGGACAGAGGAGAGTCGCTGGACATGGGTGGCTGGAGGGGGGGCAGGGGGAGAGGAGGGTCGCTGGACATGGGTGGCTGGAGGGAGGGCAGGGGGAGAGAGGAGAGTCACTGGACAAGGGTGGTTGGAGGGGGGGCAGGGGAGAGAGGAGAGTCGCTGGACATGGGAAAATTAGGTTCTTAATTTGGTAATTTTCTTTCCTTTAGTCATAGCAGATGAAGCCATTACGTATGGGTTGTCCCCATCAACCAGCAGGGGGAGATAGAGAGCACTCAACTTTTCACAGTGCCTCATGACCAGCCAGCTCCACTGCCTCTTCAGTATTTGAAGCTTCCAAAGCAGTATGGCAAACCGCAATGGGAATAACATGAACTTTCCTCACAGCGAACGATGGCCCCTTAACAAGGGCATGAACTCAAAAGGAGGGAATGAACACATCCTCCTGGAGGGAATAAACTTGTCCTCCTTATTGTATAACTGGAGGGGATACACGCAACCTCCTGAAGGGAATAAACTCATCCTCCAAAACATAAACTGGAGGGAATGGACTCATCCTCCTATAAGTGAACATGAATCCTGAAGACTGTTTTCCAACTTTCTCCCAAGGAAGGAACTTCAGGAAACAAGAACAGAACCTGAAACAGATTCACAGCATACAGACAATCATACAGGGAGGGCTCATGGCTTCATCTGCTATGACTAAAGGAAAGAAAATTAACCAAGGTAAGAACCTAATTTTCCCTTCCTTGTCATCAAGCAGATGAAGCCATTACGATGGGATGTAAACAAAGCAAACCCTATATAGGGTGGGAACAGGTCACACCACGCGCTAGCACTTGTGCTCCAAAACGCGCATCCCTCCTAGCAGCCACATCCAGCCTGTAATGTCGGGCAAAAGAGAGCTTAGAAGCCCATGTTGCTGCATTGCATATCTCTTGACGAGAGAGTGCTCCAGTTTCAGCCCAAGAGGAAGAAATCGCTCTGGTACAATGTGCCTTAAAGGCTACAGGCGGAGACCAGCCAGCAAGTAGATAAGCTGAAAAGATAGTTTCTTTGAGCCAGCGGGCAATAGTGGCTTTAGGCGCTGGAGACCCTCTGCGAGGACCTGATAGCAAAACAAACAGATGATCATAGATCCTGAAAGAGATAGTAACTCGCATATACTGCAGCAGAGTCCTGCGCACATCCAACAGGTGCAACTGCGCAAAAGATTCTGGAAACTCCTCCTTATCAAAGAAGGGCAAGAAAATAGGCTGCTTTAGGTGAAACGCTGAAACCACCTTAGGCATGAAGGAAGGCATGATCCGAACCGTGACCCCGGACTCTGAGAATTGCAGAAATGGGTCTCTACAGGACAGCGCCTGGAGCTCTGACACCCGATCTGGCCGAAGTAATGGCCACCAGCAAAATGGCCTTTAGTGTCAAATCTTCTCCGATGCTCGCCGAAGCGGCTCAAAAGGAGAAGCCTGCAGGGCCTTCAAAACTAGCCCCACGTTCCAAGCTGGACAGGGTGCTCACACGGAAGGCCGGAGCTGAAGCACCCCACTAAGAAACCGTTGCGGCACATCTGGATGAGCAGCTAAAGACACGCCTTCACCTTACCACGAAGGGAGGCCACGCTGCCACTTGCACCCGCAGGGATTATAGGCCAAGCCTATTTGTACACCATCCTGCAAAACGTCCAGAATCGGCGAGGACAGGAGTCCGCATGGGGTGTGATCGCTTTTGAAGCACACCAAGACTCCAACTGGCGCCAATTCTGGCATAAGCCACGGAAGTGCTTGCGGGCCTGCAGGGGAGTGGAAATGACTATGTTTGAATAGCCTTTATCCCTCAATTGCGCCCTCTCAATCGCCATGCCATAAGACCAAAGTGGCAGGCGTCCTCCATGGCTACAGGGCCCTGTGACAACAGGTTCGGTACCAGAGGTAAAGGAAGGGGAGCCTCCACTAGCATCTGTCGGAGGTCCGCATACCAAGGCCTCCTGGGCCAATCCGGGGCGATAGCAGGACCTCTTCTCCTGGGTGCAAGCCAAATCCGCAGAAGCACAGCACCCTATCAACGGCCACGGAGGGAACACATAAAGTAGGCCCTGAGGCCAGGGCTGAGTCAAGGCATCCAACCCTGCTGAGCGAGGATCTCTCCGTCTGCTGAAGAAGCACGGGACTTTGGCATTTGAACTTGTCGCCATAAGATCCCTCACGGGCTTGCCCCCATTTGGGCAAATATCTGCAGGAACTACTTCGTCTGCTAGTTCCCATTCTGCTGGATCGATCTGATGCCTGTTTAGATAACGGCTTGCACGTTGCTCTGACCTGCAATGTGAGCTGCCAGACAGAAACTGAAGATGCAGCTCGGCCAGTGGCAAATCTGTTCGGCCTGCATGGCCAGGCTCCGCACTGAGTGCCAGCTTGTCAATTTATGTAGGCCACTGCTGTCGTGTTCTCCGACATCACTCTGACAGTCAATCCTTCCAGGGTCACTTGAAAGGCCAGAAGCGCCTGAACGACCACTGCAACTCCAGGCGGTTGATGACCACTCCGACTACCTCAGGTGTCCATAGACCCTGGGCAATGCTTCCCCTTGCAATGTGGCCCCCAGCCCTTTAGGCTGGCATCTATCTGTCACTACTAGACACCAATCGGGGAGCACCAGCGGCATTCCTTCCGCCGCAGCATGCTGGTCTGAGAGCCACCACTCCATGCGGAGTCGGGCCGCAGGGAGCCAAGAAAGTCCTGCATTGATAATCCTGAGAAACTGGAGACCATCTTTGAAGTAGGGAATACTGTAGAGGTCTCAGTTGCGCTGTCGTCCAGGGCACCACTTCCAATGTGGCTGTCATCGATCCCAGCAGCTGGACAATGTCCCAAGCTCGCGGGTGGGGCATCCTCAGGAGCAGACGGACCTGATTCTGAAGCTTGCACCGCCTTAGCTCGGGTAGGTATACATAGCCCAAGTCTGTGTCGAACCTGGCCCCCAAATATTCTAGAGATTGCGAGGGGGTCAGGTGACTTTTGGCCATATTGACAACCCAGCCTAGAGATTGAAGTACTGAGACCACTCTGGTTGTAGCTTGATAGCTCTCTGTTACAGAGTCTGCTCTGATGAGCCAGTCGTCTAGGTACGGGTGAACCCTGATATCTTCTCACCTGAGCAAAGCAGCTACTACCACCATTACCTTCGAAAAGGTTCGGGGAGCTGTGTCAAGGCCAAAAGGCAAGGCCGGAACTGGTAATGTTTTCCGAACACCGCAAACCTCAGAAACTTCTGGGCGGGGGCCCAATTGGTATGTGCAAGTAGATTCTTTCAGGTCTAGAGACATGAGAAACTCTCCTGGCTGTACCGCAGCAATGACGGAGCGCAGGGTTTCCATGTGGAAATGCCGCACTCTCAGGGACTTGTTTAATTCTTTTAAGTCCAGAACAGGGCGAAAAGACCCACCTTTTTGCGGCACCACAAAGTAGATGGAGTACCAGCCGTAGCCGTGTTCGGTGGGAGGTACCGGGGACACGGCCCCTACTGAATCAGACCTTGCAAAGTCTCATCTAAATCCTCTACCGCCGCCCGTTTGGCGGCAGAAACCGCATCGGGACTCCACAAACACGTCTCTACTGGGGGCGTTGAATTCTATTCTGTAGCCATCTCTGATCAGGTCCAGAACCCACTGATCTGAGGCAATATTGGCCCACTCCTCGGCAAAAAGGGAAAGTCGTCCTCCGATGACAGGAAGCGAGGAGGGGGCCGGCGCACCATCATTGAGAGGGTCGCCCCTGAAACTCCAGGCCTAAGAGCCGGTGGCTGCGGAACGCTTGTCCGAGCGAAAAGGAGTTCCTCTGTTGAAAAAACGGGCAGAGAAGTGAACCCAGCAGAATACCCCGGGCGGTACCTTCTAGCTTCACGGAAGCAAGGTCTATAAGAGGAGTGGACCGCCTGGCCCTTGGAGGAAGGCCTCGGCCTGTTTTCGGGCAAGCGCTGGGGTTTAGGATCTCCCAGGCCTTTAACAATTTTTTTTCCAACTCCTCACCAATAGGAGAAGGCCTTGAAAGGGCAACTTCACCAACTTTTGCTTAGAGGCCATGTCCGCTGCCCAATGTCCGTAGTCAATAGGATGCGAGCCACCACGGCTACTGCCATTTGTTTAGCCGAAGCTCTGACAATATCATTAAAGGGCATCAGCCAAAAAGGACAAGGCCACTCCAGTCGCGGAGCCACATCCGAGAAGGGCTCCGCTCCATCTCCGGGCTGTTCCACTGCCTGTTGCAACCACGCCAGGCAGGCTCTAGCAGCATAACAACTGCATGCAGACGCCCGAACAGTAAGACCTGCAATTTCAAAGGACCGTTTAAGTGCTGCTTCCAGCCTACGGTCTTGTATATCCTTCAGGGCAACTCCTCCTTCCACAGGGAGGGTAGTTCTCTTTGTCACCGCAGTGACTATGGCATCTACTTTAGGCATTGCAAAGCGAGCCAAATGCTCCTCACGCAGAGGGAATAATTGCCCCATAGCCCTGGAAACTTTCAAAGGTCCCTAGGGGTCAGCCCACTGAGAGGAAATAAGCTCTTGGATGGAGTCATGCAAAGGAAAGGCTCGAGCAGGCTTTTTGGTACTAGCCATCCTAGGATTCACAGAGGAGGCCGTGCCACTGTCAGGCTCTTCAATAGAAAGGACCTGTAGGGCATCTGAAATAAGCGCTGGCAGCTCATCATGGTGGAAAATCCTCACCGCGGAGGGATCATCCAGATCCTGTGGTAATTCTGCACCTGACCTCTGGCTCCTCAGACCACGAAGGCCTGCCAGAACTCTCCGAATCCTCACAGCCCGCCCACGGGGGGGGGGGGGGGTGGGGGGGGGGGGGGGGGGGGGGGGAGAGAAGGAGGTGCACCACAATCTGAAAGGGAATTAGTCCTTCTACACTTTTCTTTATGCCAATTATCAGGGAAAATAGCCTCAGCGGGCAGTCCCAGGCCAGAATCCACCGGGGGGGGGGGGGGGGGGGGGGGGGGGGGTAGGGGGGGGGAGACAATAGAAGGGGCCTCAGACGACCCTTGAGGGAGAGCTCTTTTAAGCATGTATGCTTTATGCAATAACAACACAAAATCAGGAGAGACAAACTCGCCCTGGGCACCCAGATCCCGTCCGGGGCTAGCCGCTCCATGAATAGTCTCAATTCGAGGTCCCCCCGGGCTCAGGGCTCCCCGTCTCTACGGAGGCCGCGCCATGCGGAGAATTCAAAATGGCGTCCGCTGCCAGCTCTGAGTGGGAAGAATCATCGCTCGCCATGCTCGGGCCGGCTCTTACACCTGTAAGCACGAATTAACAGAGCCCCGCTGCTGATTTGCGCTTGCCACACCGGGAACAGCGCTTTACATTCTCTGCAGCCATCGCCGAAAACAGCGGGAAAATTCAAAATGGCGGTTTCGCGCCAAAAATGCCCCGATCGCGGACCCACCCCGGAGAAGTTAGAAAACACTCTTACCTCACCGGCCCGAGTAGCACAGCTCCGGTCCCATAGAAGAATCAAAGGAAAACCTCTGTTCCATTTTTTTTTTTTAACGCTGTGAGGAAAGCAGAGGTAATAAGAACTCCGGAGGCTCAGATGAGTGGGAAAGGCAGGGAAAGGCGAACCAATGTGCCTGCAATCCACTGAGTGGGAAAGGACAGGGAAAAGCAAGCTATGTCCACTCCACGTGGGCATGGGTAAGGCAGGAAAGGGCTGACATATGTGCCTTCAAAGTGAAGCTGCTATAGCCTCGAACACCCCGGCTAACAACTGGCAAGCCAGGAGCCACCCCCAGGCAAATTTTTGATGGAGCTCGAAGAAGATGCAGCCACCCTGCTTGGGGAGATAGAGAATACTGAAGAGGCAGTGGAGATGGCTGGTCATGAGGCACTGTGAAAAGTTGAGTGCTCTATCTCCCCCTGCTGGTTGATGGACACAACCATACGTCATGGCTTCATCTTTTTGATGACAAGGAAGGGTGGCTGCAGGGGGGACAGGGGAGAGGAGGGTCGCTGGACATGTGTGGCTGGAGGGGATTGCAATGCAGGGGGCCCGGCCGGGGTGGCGAACGGAGGGGGGAGTGGCGGCGACCTCGGGGGGGGGGGGGGGGGGTTGGAGGGGAGCAGTGGCTGCGGTGACCTCGGGAGGGGGGGTGGAGGGGCGACCTTGGGGGGACGTGGTGGCGAGGGCGGCAGGGCGAGGCCTCATGCTGGTATCGTGCGGTTGGTCAGTGCTGTGTGTGACGTCAGCCTGATCTATGGAGCCTAGCAGACCAACTCCGAAGAAAGCTATGGACACAGGCAGCAAGAATAGAACGTTGGAGGTGAGAATTATATAGGATGAGATCGCAGCATTAAGTGATACAGAGGCATTATAAAATATTCTTGGTCTTATTTTGCATAATAATTCCTAGCATCCTGTTTTCCTTTTTGGCTGCCGCTGCACTCTGGGCAGAAAATTTCAGTATATTGTCTACAATGGCACCTTGATCTTTTTCTTGGCTGCTGACTCATAAGGTGGACCCCAGCATCAGGTAACTATGATTTTGATTCTTCTTTCCAATGTGCATCACTTTGCATTTGTCCACATTAAATTTCATCTGCCATTTGGATGCCCAGTCTTCCAATTTCCTAAGGACGTTCTGCAGTTTTACACAGTCTGCATGTGATTTGACAACTTTGCATAATTTTGTCACCTGTCAATCCAATCGCCAGATCATTTATAAATATGTTAAATAGCATCAGTCCCAGTACAGATCCCTGCAGTACTCCACTAATCACCCCTCCTCCATTGAGAAAAATGGCCATTTAACCTTACCCTCTGTTTCTGTCTAATAATCAATTCCTAATCCACAAAAGAACATTGAGGGGCATAATCGAACGCGAACGCCCATCTCCATGGGCGTCTATCTCCGAGAACGGGTACGTGAAGGGGCGGGACAAACTATATTTTGGAAAAAAAATGGGCGTCCATCTTTTTTCCGATAATACGGTTTGCGCCAGCTAAATGCATCGGATTTGTGCGGATTTGAGCTGGGCGGTTTCGTTTTTCAGCGATAATGGAAACCGAAGGCGCCCAGCTCAACAACGAACAAATCCAAGGCATTGGGTCGTGGGAGGGGCCAGGATTCATAGTGCACTTGTCCCCCTCACATGCCAGGTCACCAACCGGGCACCCTAGGGGGCACTTGTAACAAACAAAAAAAAGTTAACTACCTCTGAAGTCCATAGCTCCCTTCCCTTGGGTGCCCACAACTCTACACCATTACCATAGCAGTTATGGCTGAAGGGGAGCACCTAGATGTGGGTACAGTGGGTTTTGGGGGCGGTTTGGAGGGCTCCCATTTACCACCACAAGTGTAACAGGTAGGGGGGGATGGGCCTGGGTCCACCTGGCTGAAGTCCACTGCACCCACTAACAACTGCTCCAGGGACCTGCATACTGCTGTGATGGAGTTGGGTATGACATTTGAGGCTGGCATACAGGCTGAAAAAAAAAGTTTTTAAAGTTGTTTTTTTTGGGTGGGAGGGGGTTAGTGACCACTGGGGGAGTCAGGGGTGGTCATCCCCGATTCCCTCGGGTGGTCATCTGGTCATTTAGGACACTTTTTTGGGACTTGTTCGTGGAAAAAAAAAAGGGTAAAAAAAAGTGACCCAAATTCGCGCTAAAAACGCCTTTCTTTTTTCGATTATCGGCCGAGGACGGCCATCTCTCCTCGGCCGATAAACACGCCCCAGTCCCGCCTTCACCACACCTCCGACACGCCCCCGTCAACTTTGGCCGTTTTCGCGACAGATTGCAGTTGAAGACACCCAAAATCTGCTTTCGATTATACCGATTTGGGCGCCCACGGGAGACAGACGCCCATCTCCCAATTTGGGTCAAAATATGGGCGTCTTTCTCTTTCGAAAATAAGGCGGATTGCCTCTTATCCCACGACTTTTTGCTTGGAATATCAACCTGTTAAACTTTAAAAGTACATTGTTTATTGCGCACAAAATTTTAAACCATTCTAGAACATACCGATAGCCTTTAAACAATCTCTTGCAGCATTCTCACTTCCTCAATCTAAAGCAGTCAGTGTCTCTGTCACCATTTTTAAAGAGGGTTTCCCTCCTGTGATCTCTGGTTGATTGGAGACATCAGACAACCAACTCAGACATCCTATTATCAATTTATTATAGACTACTTATGATTATTTCATGCATCAAATATCAATATAGTTCATACTTTCTATCTGATGTCACAAAACAGCAAAATGTTTGACAGTCTTACTTTCTGTTGTGGAGGAGTAGCCTAATTGTTTAGTGCAGTAGCCTGAGAACCAGGGGAATTGGGTTCAATTCCTACTGCAGCTCCTTGACTCTGGGCAAGCCACTTAACCCTCCATTGCCCCAGGTACAAAATAAGTATCTGTATATAATACATAAAGTGTTCAAATTTTAGCCAGAGAAAGGCAGTATATCAAGTCCCATTCTCTATTACATACCAATAAGATCGATATACATATGGAAGTAAATTAAAAAATACACTGGGCTGCCTGTAATCATGTGAAATGGGTCACTATATACTGGGTTAGAGGATCAGCTGCCTGTCTCCTTAAAGTACCGTATTATTGATATTTTCCTTATAACCCTATCAACAAAAATCAACATGTATCTTGAGGTTATAATTTATATATTCATATGATCATATCTTCACAAATTTACATCTTCATCTTGCTCGCCCTAACCTTTCAATATTGCATAATATAGCCACATACTAGTATATTCACCTGACAGATGATAGAAATTCTCTACAACTTACTGTACTGAAAAAAAGTGAAAAACAAACAAAAAAACAGTGCATCAGATGATAGACAAATGCTAATAAAATCTAATTCATATATAGGGGTCCTTTTAATAAACTACGGTAAGCACTAACATGTGCTTACCGCAGCTTAAAAGGGTTTACTACAGGATGGCGCTAAGGTGTCCTGTGGTGAGTTTCAAATGTGTGCATGCTACCCATGCAGTAAAAAAATAATTTAATTTTGTTTCTTTGCTCTAAAAGGAGAGCATCATCCTGGTGTATCTGGAAGTAATCCTGTAGAAAGGCCCATCCCACTAGGGGATGCAATATTCTCTCGCACTGAGGATGTGTCTCCAGGAGCTACTGTCCAGGAAGGAAAGGAAGGTGCCAGAAATGGTATTCAAAGCTGACGAGTCAGAGAAACTAAATGAAATCTCTATAAACCTGAAGGATGTAATGGCGCAATTTGACAAACTGAACATTAGCAAATCTTCTGAACAAGATGGTATTCATCTCAGAGTACAGATAGAACAATCCGAATAGGATACATCAACGCAAGATCAGCAGTAAGCAACTCAGTAGACATACTAGACTGGATCACCACAGAGAGTCTAGACCTTCTATTCATCACGGAAACATGGTTCCACAGCCCTACAGACCCTGCCATCATAGAGACATGCTCACCAGAATACAAAATAACCCACTGGACAAGAAATGGAAAAAGAGGTGGCGGAATAGCCATAATTTACAAATCCGAGTTCACCATCACAACCACTGGCGAATCCACCTCACCACAACTCGAAATAGCCTCAACAAGAATCACTCATCCGAACCTACAAGGACACCTCAGCACAATCCTATTCTATAGACCACCAGGTAAATGGAAAGACTCCCAAACGCAACTCATGGACTTCATCTCGAACACATGTGTCTCTGCCTCAAACATCCTCATAATAGGAGATATCAACCTACACCTCGAAGACGACACCTCAACAGGCACACAAGAAAGCAAAGAATTCTTAAAACTCTGGGATCTACACGCACCTAATACTCAACCAACTCACGTAAAGGGACACACGCTAGACATCATTACACACAAATTATGACTCAGACTCAACTCTCCTACTTACAGACACAAGATGGACACCCACACCATGGACAGACCACCATAAAGCACATGTCTCCCTCCACTGGCGAAAAATACATAGAAACGCAGTCAACAAACATGAACGAACAACATACACCACGAGAGGAAAAATAGACCCCACAACATTCTGGCAACAGGTCTACCAAAATGAATGGTCAACAAATACAGACACCACTCAATTCCTCCAAGAATGGGATGCCATATGTAAAACAACATTGGACACAATTGCCCCAATCCAAACCAGAACATCACGTAGGAAAAAATCAAATCCATGGTTAACCGAAGAGCTGAAAAAACTCAAAACACAAGTCAGAAAGCTAGAACGCGCATGGAACAAAAAGAAAGATGAACACACACTGAATGCCTGGAAATCACTTCGGAGGAAATACAAATATACCATAAAACAGACTAAAAGAATACACTACAAAACAATGATCGGACCAAACTACAAAGACACACACAAACTCTTCTACCTTGTAAATAAATTACTAGATACCACACCAGTTACAAACAATAGCAAAGATACACCAGGGGTCGACGACCTCGCAAAATACTTTGAGGAGAAAATTATACAATTACGACTGAAAATTCCCACTAGCCCTATTGAATACGCCACACTCCTAAACTGTCTAGACCCAGAAGACGGAATATACCCAGCAGACAGGATCTGGACCGAATTCGAATCACTGTCAGAGGACCTCATCTCTAAAACACTCAAAAGATTCGCCAAATCCCATTGCAAACTAGATATCTGCCCAAACAACCTCATGAAATCAGCTCCTCAACAATTCATAATAGACCTAACGAACCACGTGAATTTCATGCTACAAAACGGACTTTTCCCAAAGGAAAAAGGAAAAATTCTACTCACCCCAATACCCAAAGATACAAAGAAAAACGCAAGCGAAATAACTAACTACAGACCAGTAGCATCTATACCACTAATAACCAAAATAACCGAAGGAATGGTAACCAAACAACTCACAAATTATCTCAACAAGTTCTCAGTACTGCATGATGCCCAATCAGGATTCCGGTCAAATCTCAGCACAGAAACAATACTAATTACCCTAATGACCAAATTCAAACAAATGATTGCTACCGGCACCAATATACTCCTCTTACAATTTGACATGTCAAGTGCCTTTGATATGGTTGACCACGGAATCCTATTACACATACTTGAATATTTTGGCATCGGAGGCAATGTCCTAAACTGGTTCAAGGGGTTCCTAACCTTGCGCTCATATCAAGTCACATCAAATTCAACTACGTCTGCTGCATGGACACCTGAATGTGGAGTACCGCAGGGATCCCCCCTCTCGCCAACTATTTTCAACCTGATGATGACCCCCTTGGCAAAACTTCTATCAAATCACAACCTTAACCCTTACATATATGCAGATGATGTAACGATATATATTCCTTTCAAACAAGACATTAATGAAATCTCCAACGAAATCAACCAAAGTTTATACATCATGAATACCTGGGCAGATGCATTCCGACTGAAACTGAATGCAGAAAAAACTCAATGCCTTGTACTTACCTCCCAATACAACACAAATAAATTTACCGCTATCAACACACCTAAACTAAATCTGCCAATCTCTGAAACTTTAAAAATCTATTGACCACCACCTAACACTTGAGACCCATGCGAACAACACAACCAAAAAGATGTTCTACTCCATGTGGAAACTGAAAAGAATAAGACCATTCTTTCCAAGATCCGTCTTCCGCAGCCTAGTGCAATCACTCGTACTCAGCCATCTGGACTACTGCAACTCACTATACGCAGGCTGCAAAGAACAAATACTGAGGAAACTTCAAACAGCCCAGAATACAGCAGCCAGACTCATCTTCGGAAAACCAAAATACGAAAGTGCAAAACCCTTACGTGAGAAACTACACTGGCTCCCACTCAAGGAATGTATCACCTTTAAAGTATGCACCTTAGTCCACAAAATCATTCACGGTGAAGCCCCTGCATACATGTCTGACTTAATAGACCTACCACCCAGAAACGCTAAAAGATCATCCCGAACTTTCCTCAATCTCCACTTCCCTAAGTGCAAAGGCATAAAATACAAAGTACTGCATGCATCAACCTTCTCCTATATGAGCACGCAATTCTGGAATACACTACCACGCAACCTGAAAATGACCTACGAATTAACTGACTTCCGCAAACGACTGAAGACTTATCTCTTTGAGAAAATTTATTGCAAGGATCAAAACTCATGAAGTCCAAACAAACTATTAGAAATGTATCAATACACTCTCTTCTGAATTCTCTTACCCCATATTTTCACCACACTTAAAACTCCACCCACAGATAAAAATGTTATACCCTATGTTCTCTTACTATCGTTCTATCGCCCTATCTTTTCCCCACTGTAACATTCCATGGTTTCTATGCCCCAAACGATTTTGACTTGACTTTGTCTTCCCATAACTCCTCACAATGTAACCCATAATCGCACTGTAGCACATTGTACTTCCATCATTCACTATGTATTGTAAGCCACACTGAACCTACAAATAGGTGGGAAAATGTGGGATACAAATGCAATAAATAATAAAATAATAATATTAGAGTAATGGTCACACTTCCAGTCCCTAAGAGTCATTAACAGGTCCATTAGATAGGGTATTATCCAGGGCTTTTTTTGAGGGGGTACTTGGGGGTACTGAGTACCAGCACTTTTTCCATTGTCTGCTAAAATTGACCCATGGTCTCCAAGTTTTAATGAAAGAGCTCAGGCTCCTCACACCAATTCTGCCTTGTCATAGATTCTGTGACTGGTTGTAGGGGGCCTGGCTATTGTGGGGTGGGTCCCTCAGTGATCACCCCACCCCTGAAGGGTGGCCTGGCATTTGAGTACCAGCACATTTTTCGCTAGAAAATATGCACTGGTATTGTCCACAAAATTGGCTAGTGTCCATTTGGGGTCTGAGATCTTACCGCCAGCCATTGACGTAGCAGTAAAGTCTCACGCGGTAATGACCTACGCGCATCAAATGCCACTTGGTGCACGTCCGATACACGGGTCCTAAAACAAACATTATTTTTCAGATGTGCGTATCGGACACTCGCCAAAAATGAAATTACTGCGAGATCCACATGGTAGCCAGGCGGTAACTCCATTTTGGCCCTCATCGGGTGCACGTAGACGCTTACGTGGCTTAGTAAAAGGGCCCCTTAAGTAGTCCTTGGGAAGATTGGTTTCTCATCCTCGGTTGGTCCTCAGTTATTCTTTGGTGACCAGCTCTCAATGTGGGATTGGTGACACATTTGTGAACATGCTGTACTACATAAGCAGCATTGAACCTGCTAATGAGTGGGAAAGTGCGGGGTATAAGCGTTACAAATAATAATAATGTGGAACCCGAACGAGAAATCCACCGCCTACCTAACTCCACTCGGCTAACCCGAACACAGATAAAATCACTCACCAACCGACGCCAGAGAATAAATAAAGCAGAAAAAACAAATCTCATCGGAAGGCCGACAGAACTCATGTGGGAGGTATCAAACTGCAACTAGAACTGTAATCTAAATGCCTCTTAACTGCTTGCCTTACATCTCATAGCTTTGAAGTAAGATCTATAATGCTTTTTAATGACTATTATACATCTGTAATTTAAATGCCTCTTAAATGTTTGCTAGGTTTTCCATAGCATCTGTAATGCTTTTTAACTGCTTACTAGGCATCTCATAACATAATATTGCATCTAAAACTGTAATTTAAATGCCGGTTAAATGTTTGCTACGCAACTCATAGTACCATACTGAAACATGATTTATAACTGCTAAATACCTCTAAATGCTTATTAGCCATCTCATAGTTTCATACTGCATCTTGAACTGTAACTTGCTAAACACTCCCTAAATAACTAACACTGCTAAATACCTCTAAATGCTTATTAGGCATCTCATAGTTTCATACTGCATCTTGAACTGTAATTTGCTAAACGCTCCCTAAATAACTAACACTGATATGAAACCCAGCAAATTACTATTCCTAATTACCTACTGTCTCTCCCTAACCCACCATGCACCCACAAACCCTAAGATAGACAACACCACTCCCACAATTCACAAACCACCCACACAACCCATACATAACATGCCTATCCAAAATTAAACAATGGCACGAAGAACCTACTAGCCACGGTCACTATCAACAGAAAGGAACGAAAGGACACAACAAACTTATACATCAAGAAGACAGATAGCTGATAAAAATTATCACTACCTCAAACCCAACTGAACACCACCAACAAATACAAATAGGATGCATCAATGCCAGATTGGCAGTCAATAAAACCACGATACTAACCGACTGGATTACAGCTGACCATCTCGACTTCCTACTTATCAGCGAAACCTGGATCCATGACCCAAAGATCCAAAATTTTAGAGCTCTGCCCTCCAGGATACAAAATTACCCACTGGACAAGAGAAGGAAAAAGAGGAGGAGGCATAGCAATAATCTATAATTCTCAATTCACAGTCACAACAAAAGCAGAATCTATTCTTCCCCAACTCGAAATAGCCTTAGTCAGAATCAACCACGCCAACCTACGTGATCACCTAAACATAATTTTATTTTACAGACCCCCGGGCAATTGGCAAGACTCACAAACACACGTTCTGGATTTCATATCGAACACTTGTGTTTCCACCCAGAACCTTCTCATAGCAGGAGACATCAACCTTCACCTTGAAAATATTAACTCAAGTAACGTACGCGAATGCAAAGACTTCCTCCAACTATGGGAGCTTCACTGGCCAAACATACAACCTACCCATAACAAAGGACATACACTAGACATCATCACCCACAAATTCTCACCAGAACCAAATCTCACACTAATAGACACAAAATGGACAGCCAGGCCATGGTCTGATCACTACGGTGCAAACCTTTCCCTCCACTGGAGAACAAAAAAGACACAACAAAAACAAAAACAACAAACCTATACTACGAGAGGCAAAATAGACCCACTAATATTCTGGCAACAATTCTACACCGACGAATGGACAACACCTACAGACTCACCCCAATTTCTTCAAGAATGGGATAATAGCTGCAGAACAATACTAGACAATACAGCCCCACTTCAAACCAGAACCTCACGTAGAAAAAAAACTCAATACCATGGTTTAACGAAGAATTGAAAGAACTAAAAACACAGGTCAGAAGATTAGAAAGAGCATGGAGCAAGAAAAAAGACGAAAACACACTTAAAGACTGGAAACAACTACAAAGAAAATATAAATACACTATCAGACAAACTAAAAGGACGTATTACAAAACCAAAATAGGACCAAACTACAAGGATACACACAAACTCTTCTCACTCGTAAACAATCTCCTACATACCACTACGGTTACCTCCAACACCACAGACACCTCCATCAGGAACCAATCTTGCTAATTACTTCAAGGAAAAAAATCATAAAGCTCCGACTCATGATACCTACTAATATAACGGATTACACAAATATCCTTGAATGTCTAGACCCAAAACCCGGGGAATGCCCAGCAGATCGATCATGGACCAACTTTAACACGCTCTCACCAAATGAAATCTCACATTGGCTCGGAAAATACGCCAAATCGCAATGCAAATTAGACATTTGCCCTAATAGTCTAATAAGATCCGCACCCAAACAATTCAAAACAGACCTCACGAACCACGTAAATCACAGGCTTCAAAATGGGCTCTTTCCCACGGATAAAGGAAACATCCTACTTACTCCGCTACCGAAAGATGCTAAGAAAAGCACAATGGACCTAACCAACTATTGACCAGTAGCATCTATTCCACTTATAACCAAACTCATGGAAGGCATAGCGACGAAACAACTTAATGAATACCTAAATAAACACTCAATTCTGCACGAGTCTCAATCAGGATTTCGGTCAAATCACAGCACCGAAACTGTTCTAGTGTCCGCAATGAACTCATTTAAACAAGCAATTGCAACTGGTAACAACATACTCCTCCTACAATTCGACATGTCCAGTGCCTTTGACATGGTTAATCATGAAATACTATTACATACACTAGAATACTTTGGAGTAGGAGGCACAGTTCTCAAATGGTTCAAAGGATTCCTGACCACAAGATCATACCAAGTAACAACGAACGCGGACCGATCACCCCCATGGATACCTGAATGTGGAGTCCCCCAAGGCTCCCCCCCCTCACCAACCTTATTCAACCTAATGATGATACCTTTAGCTAAACTTCTAGCCAATCAAAACCTCAACCCCTACATATATGCAGATGACGTCACAAATTACATCCTGTTCAAACATGATCTAAATGAAATCACCAACGAGATCAACCAAAGCCTCCAAATAATGCACACCTGGGCAGATGCATTCCAACTAAAACTTAATGCAGAAAAAACACAATGTCTTGTACTCACCTCACAACATAACACAAAAAACTTCTCCACCATAATCACACCATACTGCTCTCTTCCTGTCTCACAAAACTTGAAAATTCTTAGAGTCACCATTGATCGAAACCTCACTCTTGATGCCCACGTGAAAAACACGACGAAAAAGATGTTCTACTCCATGTGGAAACTCAAAAGAGTAAAACCTTTCTTCCCGAGATACATCTCCCGTACCCTGGTACAGTCAATGGTAATAAGTCATCTGGATTACTGCAATGCACTATACGCTGGCTGCAAAGAACAGACTATCAAAAAACACCAAACTGCCCAGAACACTGCCGCCAGACTCATATTTGGAAAAACTAAATATGAAAGTGCAAAACCCTTAAGAGAGAAACTTAACTGGCTCCCACTTAAGGAACGCATTGTGTTCAAGATCTGCACGATTGTATACAAAATCATTCATGCAGACGCCCCAATCTACATGCTAAACCTCGTGGACCTACCTCACAGAAACGCCACAAGATCATCCCGCACATTTCTCAACCTGCACTTCCCCAGCTGTAAAGGACTAAAATACAAGCTGATGCATGCCACTACCTTCTCTTACATAAGCACGCAGCTATGGAATGCACTACCTACAGACCTGAAAACAATCGACGAAACAACTATCTTTCGCAAATCTCTGAAGACATATTTCTTCAACAAGGCCTACAATAAAAACCTATAGCCTCACTAATCCATCTCACCAACCCACTCAGTTATGGAAGCCCACCTTCTATAATTACCCTAAACACTCCCTTCCTTCTTATTTCCACCCTTACTTAACCTCTGCACAATACTAACTGTATCTGAGATCCTGGAAAGTCAATGTTAACAAAACTATGTAAGCCACATTGAGCCTGCAAATAGGTGGGAAAATGTGGGATACAAATGCAATAAATAAATAAATAAACTGAAAAATGAACTTGCAGAACTAGTGTTAGTAATATGTAATTTATCTTTAAAATCAAGAATGGTACCAGAAGATTGGAGGATGGCCAATGTAACGACGATTTTTAAGAAAGGTTCTAGAGGAGATCTGGGAAATTATAGACCGGTGAGCCTGACGTCGGTGCTGGGCAAAATGGTAGAGACTATTATAAAGAACAAAATTACAAAGCATATTCCAAAGCATGGATTAATGAGACAAACCCAACATGGATTTAGTGACGGGAAATCTTGCCTTACCAATCTATTACATTTCTTTGAAGGGGTGAACAAACATGTTGGTAAAGATGAGCCGGTTGATACTGTGTATCTGGATTTAAGGCACTTGACAAAGTACCCCATCAACGACCCCAGAGGAAACTGGAGAATCATGGGACAAGAGGTAGTGTCCTATTGTGGATTAAAAACTGGTTAAAAGATAGAAAACAGAGAGTAGGGTTAAATGGTCAGTATTCGCAATGGAGTAGGCGGTCGGTGGCCCAACGGCTTGGGGAGGCTAAAGGGTTAGGGGTGGTGCTAGGGATGGGGCTTACATCCATAATTAGACAACACACAGAAAAAAAGTAAAAGTAAAATAGTCACAATTAATACCTTTTATTAAATTTAGATATTAGATATGTACCACATGTCAAAGAATAAAGTGGTTGCTCAAAGCATATATTAACCAATGTATACTATTCAAAAATGTTATCAATTATTAAACACTGCTATTTCCATCCATTTCAGTAAGGCCAACACACAATCCCTCAACCACAAACATTATGCACAAACGTGCAAAAACACACTCAGAACCTTACTGTACCATAACAGCACTAACACCGAGGACTCAGAGCAAAAACATTATGCATGAAAAGGCAACACTGTAAATATTACACTGGGCAGACCTTAATATACCACCCCATATGGAAAACACAGACCATCAACAATTTGAAACAAGGGATCATAATATCACAATTCCTCATGTACAGCCACAAAACAACCTTTTAGGGTGGATAGTGTTCACAATGAGCTCCTTTTATTAATGACCAGTTAGAGATAAGAGTTTTCAATTTTGGCATAGTATAAGTCATCACAAGAACAAAATATAAGAAAACCAATGGACTGCATTAGGGGCTTATAGCCCATTTAGTTATGTTCAAACAAAAGAGATCTGCACGAAACAAAATATTTATTTTTATTTTAACTTATAAAACCTCTCTCTCTCTGCCCCAATCCAACACTGCCCCACTGTCTTGCCCCACACCACCATCCAACATCTCTCCCCATCTTTCTCTCCTCCCTTCATCATCCACTGCATCATCACCCCTCTGTTTCTCCTCCCTCACCAGTCACCATCATTTCCTATTTCACAAAAAAAGTCTTAAGAATTGCTGAATGAAACATCTATATATTTTCATAATCGGGTGACCAGGCAGTACCATGTGTTAATGCATTGCTAAATCTCCTCCTAGGCCTCTCGTTTACAACTACCCTCTCCTGTTCAGCAAAGCAAAGCAAATGAGACCCAAATACTCCTTCCTGCTCCTCCCCCCTCCAACACTTACCAGCTTGCTCGATCCTCCACCTCCCTCCCTGGCTCGGTTCGTGACTGACTGAAAAGAGCCGCATGCTGCTCAGGCTCACAGTCACAGCCCCAGGGTCTGCTGCTGGAACATACAGTGCAGGAAGTTACAGGGGGAGGTTCCGGCAGAGCCAGTAAGAAAAGAAGTGAGCGGGCTCAGTGGGGGGTAGGCACCAGCAGAAGATACAATCTTGTTAATGGCGATTCGGGACTGAATTTGAGGAGGAGGCAGGTGGGGAAGGTCACGGTTGGGCTGGGGAGGCTTAGCCTCCCCAAGCCTCTTATACGGGGCACCTATGAGAAGGGTAGATAGTGGGGTTCCCCAGGGGTCTGTGCTGGGACCGCTGTTTTTAAAGATATTTATAAATGATCTAGAGATGGGAGTAACTAGTGAGGTAATTACATTTGCTGATGACACAAAGTTATTCAATCGCAAGAGGCAGGGCCGTGCTGACACGGTAAGCGAGGTAAGCAACGCAGGGGGGCGCTGACCTCTAGAGGGCGCCACTCACTTGCAAAATCTTCTACCTGAAGTTGTGATTCTCCTCTTTCCCCTGCCCTTCCCGCATCAGGAAGTGAAGGTAGCCCTGCAGTGCTGAGACAGACACGCTGCTCTGCTAAAGCTGCTTCAAAGAGTACAACCAGCAGCTATTTATGGCTTTGGTGTGTGAACAACTTTCATTCATGGTGAGCTGGAACAACATTCAAATTAAAGAGAACAGGTTTGGAGGCAGGTGTGCAAGTGAGACTGGGGAGAAATAAAAAATAAATAGTGTAATTGTTATCTGTAAGTGGTTCAAAGTTTTTGTTTTTTTTGAGCATGTACACTGAGAGGAGGGCATGACTGCAATGATGTGTACATAATTATCATAGCTACAGCTAAAATCCATTTAATTGGCTAAGGTTCAAAGAGGAAGTTTAGCTGACGTATAGTGTAGAATAGCTGGTAAGTAAAAATCTGATTGCTTTTTTTGTGTGTTTGTTTTTATATAAAACATTCTGCTTGGATAGGGAGAGTTTGTGATATTTGAAAATACATTTTGCTTTAATGAAATTGCTAAACTTTAGAGTCAGAGACTTATCAATGAGGGATACATACAGTGGAAAGGAAGCCCTGGAAATAGAGTTAAGAGGACAGATACCAACAACAGAATCAGATACTGGGCCAGCATGATCAGAAAAAGAAAGTCACCAGCCAACAAAGGTAGAAAAAAAAATCGTTTTATTTTCATTTTAGTGTTTGGAATATGTCCACTTTGAGAATTTATATCTGCTATCTTATTTTGCAATGTATAGCAGTCTCCAAGAGACTGGGCTCCCAGTGAGCCAGGGAGGTCAGACTGTGTAAATGAGATGAAGAGACCCCCCCCCCCCCCACTGTAACAAAGACAGGAACATGCATAATCAAAGCTTAGGTCTCTGCAGTTACAAGGGCTGGCCATTCCTAATTATGCTAATAGTTTTTAATAGGCTAAGTCCCACTGAAAAGCCTCTTTATAAAGGCAGTGCTTTCTCTGGAGAGCAGTGTTAAGAACAGCAGGAATTGTGTTTATTTTTTTAAACTGCTTTCCTGTGTAAGCTAATTTACAGTTTTCTAGTATATGCTTGACATTGAAGGGTGTGGTAGACCCTTTGTCAGGTCTGGCTGGGCCTGTAGTTTTCAGTCTAAAGGAAAGACAGGTAGCAATGGAGAAACATCTAATTTTATTTTTTTGTTACATTTGTACCCCGCGCTTTCCCACTCATGGCAGGCTCAATGCGGCTTACATGGGGCAATGGAGGGTTAAGTGACTTGCCCAGAGTCACAAGGAGCTGCCTGTGCCTTAAGTGGGAATCGAACTCAGTTCCTCAGTTCCCCAGGACCAAAGTCCACCACCCTAACCACTAGGCCACTCCTAATGAAGAAGCAAGACGGGGGGGGGGGGGAGCACCAACTGATAGTCTGCAGGGGGGCACCAGAGACCCTTGGCACGGCCCTGGCAAGAGGATTGTGAAATATTACAAGAGGACCTTACAAGACTGGAAGACTAGCCAGCTTATAATTGAAAAAGAAAAACGCCTATATTGCGACCCAAATCGGGAGATAGACGTTTATCTCACAAAAACGAATAAAGCGGTATAATCGAAAGCCGAATTTGGACGTTTTCAACTGCACTCCATTGCGGATGCGGACAAAGTTGATGGGGGGGGGTGGGGGTGTCGAAGGCGTGGTGAAGGCGGAACTGGGGCGTGGTTATCGGGCGATCAGAGATGGGCGCCCTTCGCCGATAATGGAAGAAAAATATGCGTTTTTAGCGAGAATTTAGGGCACTTTTCCTGGACCCTGTTTTTCCACGAATAAGGCCCCAAAAAGTGCCCTAAATGACCAGATGTCCACTGGAGGGAATCTGGGATGACCTCCCCTGACTCCCCCAGTGGTCACAAACCCCCTCCCACCACAAAATATGCTGTTTCACAACTTTTTATTTTCACCCTCAAATGTCATACCCACCTCCCTGGTAGCAGTATGCAGGTCACTGGAGCAGTGGACTTCAGGCAGGTGGATCCAGGCCCATCCACCCCACCTGTTACACTTGTGCTGGTAAATGGGAGCCCTCCAAACCGCCCCCCAAACCCACTGTACCCACATGTAGGTGCCCCCATTCACCCCTTAGGGCTATAGTAATGGTATAGACTTGTGGGCGGTGGGTTTTGAGGGAGATTTCGGGGGCTCAACACCCAAGGGAAGGGTGCTATGCACCTGGGAGCTCTTTTACCTTTTTTTTTGTTTTTGTAAAAGTGCCCCCTAGGTGTCCTGGCATGTGAGGGAGACCAGTGCACTACGACTCCTGGCCCCTCCCACGAACAAATGCCTTGGATTTATTCGTTTTTGAGCTGGGCGCTTTCATTTTCCATTATCACTGAAAAACAAAAACGCCCAGCTCACAAATTGTCGAATAAAACATGGACGTCTATTTTTTTTTCGAAAATACGGTTCGGTCCGCCCCTTCACGGACCCGTTCTCGGAGATAAACGCCCATGGAGATAGACGTTTTTGTTCAATTATGCCCCTCCACGCCTCTGTATGGCAGACAATGTTTAATGTGAGCAAGTGCAAAGTGATGCATATGGGAAAGAGGAAACCAAATTATAGCTACGTAATGCAAGGTTCCACATTAGGAGTCACCGACCAGGAAAGGGATCTAGGCATCATCGCTGATGATACGTTGAAACCCTCTTCTCAGTGTGCGGCGATGGCTAAAAAAGCAAATAGAATGTTAGGTATTATTAGGAAAGGAATGGAAAATAAAAATAAGGATGTTATAATGCTTTTGTATCACTCCACGGTACAACCGCACCTCGAACATTGTGTTCAATTCTGCTCACCGCATCTAAAAAAATATATATATTTGAATTAGAAAGGTACAGAGAAGGGCGACAAAAATGATAAAGGGGATGGGATGACTTCCCTATGAGGAAAGGCTAAAGTGGCTAGGGTTCTTCAACTTGGAGAAAAGACAGCTGAGGGGAGATATGTTAGAAATCTATAAAATAATGAGTGGCGTGAACGGGTAGAAGTGAATCGCTTGTTTACTCTTTCCAAAAATATAAGAACTAGGGGGGCATGAAATGAAGCTACAAAGTATTAAATTTAAAATGAATCAGAGAAAACATTTCTTCACTCAAAGTGTAATTAAACTCTGGAATTCGTTGCCAGAAAATGTATTAAAAGCAGTTAGCTTACTTGGGTTTAAAAAAGGTTTAGATGGCTTCCTAGAGGAAAAGTCCATAGACCATTATTAAAATGGACTTCAGGAAAATCCACTGCTTACTTCTAGGATTTCAGCCGATAATACTTGATTTATGCCCTTGACAAAGCCAGAGACCGCGAAACAGGGTCCTGTCGGGCGTACAACGGCATCGGAGTTGCCAGTTAAACTTTATCAAGTTATGATGAAACTTGGGAAGCTCCAGCTTCAGAAAACAATTGGATTTAGCCTGGAGCCCGCAAGCTAAGTACCTTTATGCATTATTTGCGTTTTTTGCAATAATGTTGAATTTTTGAAATATTTGAACAGTAGTACATATTTCGATTTAAGTTTGTATATGTATATGAGCATTTTTTTGTACTACTGGATGGCTGGAGGCTATCAATGATTAGAAACATATACAGTCCTTAGAACCAGACCAATATGGTATATATGGACGTTTGAGATACTATGAGACAACCTCCGTAGCCAACTAGTCTTCTATTGCAATAGATCTTAATCTGACCAGTGTTGTGTAGTTATACAAAGTCTTTTTGAGATTAAGTGCAGCCATTCTTTTGTATTTTTGTATTACTTCTAGGAAAAGCAACTTAAAATGTATTGTACTGTTTTAGGATCTTGCCAGGTACTTGTGATCTGGATTAGCCACTGTTGGAAACAGGATGCTGGGCTTAATGGACCATTAGTCTGTCCCAGTATGGCAATACTTATGTACTAATGGTTCAGTATATCTGTGGAACAAAAATCATAAGGAAAAAAGATAGCTTTGCTATAGATTTTATTTGTTACATTTATATCCCACATTTTCCCACCTATTTGTAGGCTCAATGTGGCTTACATAGTACCGGAGAGGCGTTACAGACTCCGGTGTAAACAAATACAAAGTTATGTTGTGGTAAGGTAAAGTTCATGTGGCACAGCCACACTACGGAATCGTACAACGGAAGAGTTGTGTTATGCCCATTACGTTCTTTAGTTTTGTTGTGTTGCAGAGATCAGGCATTTATTTATATCATTTATACCCCACAGTTTCCCACCGCTGGCAGGCTCAATGTGGCTTACAACATTTAGTAAACAAACAGTAAAGTACAATAAATTGAAAGTGAAATTTATGTTGGATCGGTAGGGTATGCCTTTTCAAACAGGTTAGTTTTTAGTGTTTTCCAGAAGTTTAGGTGGTCGTTCGTAGTTTTCAAGGCTTTTGGTAATGCGTTCCACAGTTGTGTGCGTATGTAGGAAAAACTGGACGCGTAAGTTGATTTGTATTTTGAGTCCCTTTGCAGCTGGGTAGTTCAGATTTAGGTACGTTCGCGTTGATTCGGATGTGTTTCTAGTTGGTAGGTCGATCAAGTCTGTCATGTATCCTGGAGCTTCACCATAGATAATTTTGTGAACCAGAGTGCAGATTTTGAAAGCAATGTGTTCTTTGATTGGGAGCCAGTGTACTTTTTCGTGAAGGGGTTTTGCACTTTCAAATCGCGTTTTTCTGAAGCTAAGCCTAGCTGCCATGTTTGGAACAGTCTGAAGTTTCTTTAAGGTTTGTTCTTTGCATCCCACATAAATTCCATTGCAGTAGTCTACATGGCTTAGTACCATTGATTATATCAGGTTGAGAAATGTTCCCCTCAGGAAAAATTGTTTCATGAGTTTGAGTTTCCACATTGAGTGGAACATTTTCTTTGTTGTGGATGTCACTTGGCTCTCTAGTGTTAAGTTGCGGTCCATTGTAACGCTGAGGATTTTCAGGCTGCTTGAGATAGGGAGGGTGTAATCTGTGGTGTTGATAATTGTGGGGTTATCCGCGCTGTGTAGGGATGAGAGGATGAGACTGTTTTTTCTTTGTTTAGTTTTAGTTGAAATGCATTTGCCCAAGAGTCCATGATGTTCAAGCTGATCTTGATTTCGTTGGTGATTTCTGTCAGTTTAGATTTGTAAGGAATGAATATTGTGACATCGTCTGCATAGATGAAAGGATTAAGGCTTTGGTTGGATAAGGACTTGGCTAGTGGGGTCATCATTAGGTTGAAGAGGATCGGTGACAGCAGTGATCCTTGTGGTACTCCGCAGTCTGCTTTCCACGGTGATGATATGTTTCAGTTTGATTTTACTTGATATGTTCTTGTGGTTAGGAAACCCTTGATCCAACTAAGTATGTTTCCACCAATCCCAAACTTATCTAGTAATCTTATTAATATATTATGGTTTACCATGTTGAATGCACTAGACATGTCGAATTGGAGGGAGGAGGATGTTTTTGCCTATTGCTATTTCATGCTTGAATTTGGCTAGGAGAGTGAGTAGTACTGATTCTGTGCTGTGGAGGGGGCGAAAACCTGACTGTGATTCGTGTAATATTGAGAATTTGTTTATATAATCTGTAAGTTGTTTGGCTACCATGCTTTCCATCAGTTTGACTGACAAAGGAATGGATGCTACTGGACGGTAGGAGTGGGTAGGGTATTGCTATTTTCCTTAGGGAAGAGACCTTGCTGAAGCATGTAGTTTAGGTGGGATGTGAGGTCTGCTATGAAGCGGTCAGGGGCGGATTTCATTAGGTAGTTGGGACAGGTATCTAGTTTACAGTGAGTGTTGGAGAACCTGCTGATCGCCTGTGCAACTGCATCGACGGTAAGTAGGGCGAATTTTAACCAGGTTCGGTCAGCCGGGTATCTCCAGTGGTTGGGTCCAACTCATTAAGGAAGATTTCGATGTCAGTGTTGTCCTGAGGTAGCGTGTTGCGTAGGTTTGCAATTTTTTCAATGAAATACTTAGCAAGTTTGGCTGCAGATGGGATGCCTGTATTCGATCTAGTGACCAAGTTGGTGTCTAGGAGTTTGTTCACGAGTTGGTATAATTTCTTCGTGTCTTTGTAATCTGTCCCTATTTTAGTTTTATAGTATGATCTTTTGGTCTGTCTTATTGCGTATTTGTATTTTCTTTGTGATTGTTTCCATGTGTTGAGTGTGTGCTCGTCTTTTGTTTTTCTCCATGCTCGTTCGAGTTTCCTGGATTGTGTTTTTAGCTTTTTCAGTTCATCATTGAACCATGGTATCGAGTTATGCTTACATGAAGATGTAAAGAAGAAAGTGTCACAAAGTGAATAAATAGTGAAGTAATACCAAGAGTTGAGAAAACAGAGGTAGAAAAAGGATAAGAAGTGGCTATAAAGATGTTCCGGCTTCATGGGCCTCTATTCCCTTCTCCTTCTGGTGTTACTATTGCTAATAGAAAGGTTTTATTTTACAGGAGAGGATCTGAAATAAGAGAAAATGAGTAGTGAAAACAGAACAAATTACATAAGCTCAATAAGTGGAAGAAGGAAGAGACAAAGGAGAGTCTTCTATAGAAGAGCATAATTCCACTAGATTTATTTATTTATTTATTTATTTATTTGTTGCTTATATCCCACATTTTCCCACTCGTGCAGGCTCAATGTGGCTTACAGTAAGTTAAATAAAAGTACAAACTTAAAGGTTATGCAAGCATCTAACAGAGTGAACTAGATAGGGAAGGGGACAAGGATACATTAATCAACATTGCAAGTTGAGGGGTAAGTCTTAGCAAAGAGGAATGTCTTTAACAACTTCTTAAAAAGGCCATGGTCTTCTTGAGTTTTAAGGTGATGAGGTAACATATTCCAGTGTTTGGGACTCCAGTAACGGAAGGACGAGGCAAAGATTTTCTTGTACTTTACTCCCTTACAGTTCGGAAAATGAAGGTGGAGATAGGACCGAGCGGCAGGGTTGGCATTTCTAGGCGGAAGGTCAATCAAGGGGAGCATGTATTCCGGTGCAGTCCCATAGATGATTTTATGAGTTAGGGAGCAGATCTTAAAAGCAATTCCACCAATTGTGAACTTATCCACTGTTGATTTGTCCATACAAGAAAGTAGTGTGCTGAAAAAGGGTTTATTCCCACAATTAAGTACAACACAACACAAACTAGAATAGATCTACCTCATATTTAAATTCACTAAAAAGTTAATTTTATTTTTCATATAGGGGCAGAATAGATGATATGTCATGTGTAAAAAAATCCTTCTAAATGGATACCTCCCGGTCAAGCTAATCCAGTGATACATACTTTTAAACAAGCAGTATTAAAAGACATTCAGATTTGATTTAGATTGGTTGTAGCCAGTCTAGTGTGTACGTTATTCAGCTTCTAATGCACAAAGGGATTCTGAATCGTTTCTAGTGGCAGCTGATCAATAATCCTATGCAAATGTATTACAAGCAGCTCATTAGTATTAAAATTAGCATTCTGTGCAATGCACAGAAATGAGCACCTACTTTTAACGTTCAAAATTTTCTGGCGGGTCTGGAGCTGTCATTGCATGAGGGCGACTTCTTTTTGGAGTAGTCTGCTTACATTTTTTAATAGTATTTGCACGTATGTGTGTGTGTGTGAAATGTGCCATGTGTGTGTATTATATGTTTGTGTCTCTCGCATGTAGCAGTAGCATTTGTTGTGGAGCATTTTTTAAAATATAGTATGTGCCATCTGCATGTATTATATGTTTGTGCCTTGTGTGTATTATATGTGTGTACCCCCGCATATAACAGAAGTGTTAAAAAAAAATGTGGAGGAAAAAAAGGATGTCACTGGATGCATGCCTATGATGTGGGTCTCGTCTTTTTTTTTCCAGGGCATGTGTAGAACATTGACGCTTACCACAAAACTGTTCTGTGTATGAGCTAGGTGCTTTCCCTACCAAGCCGCTTGCAGAATTTCCATGCATCTCATTTGCATGCGTGGAACATCGATGCTTACCGCACACTTGTTCTGCGCATGTGCTAGGTGCTTTCCCAACCGAGCAGCTTGCAGAATTTCCATGCATCTCATTTGCATGCAATTTCCTTTGAGCATCGGTCTCTATTTCAAAATTGGTAATGGACAGAGTATAAGAAAGTAATTATGAGACAACCAGATAAATATTTGTTAGGTTGTCAAAGGATCCAACTCCAATATTACAAAAAACGGTGCTTCAACAGTAGCAAATGGATAAAGTTTTGTTTTTGATCAAAGAAGACATTTCTAGTAGTCAGACATCCCATCATTCAAAAAAAAAAAAATATTTTTTTTTGCCCCCAAATCAGAAAAGACTTAGAGGTCCTTTTATTAAGCTGCACTAGTAAACGTGAAAAGCACATCCTAATTTGACACTTTCCCTCATGCTAAGCCCATTTCTAATGTGGCCGTAAATTTGGCCTTTTTCATTTCTTTTTCTGGCTTTCTATTTAGGAGGCGCTTGAGTGAATTCCTTCAAAAAGGCAGTAAATAAATCCTAATAAATAAATAAATAAATAAGGGCTCCCACTTTAATTCAGTATTAGTTAGCATGTGTTAATGTCAGTGTACTACCTGTATAGCATTTAAATGCCCACTCTTCACCCAACAAGCCCCCCTCCCAATACCACTCATTAGTACATGCAAATGGCAAAATGAACACAAAATACTTTATTGCATCCTGTGTTAGGCCATTTTTCCTGCATTAAACACATGGTAGCACTTAACACGGTTTAGTAAAAGGGCCCCTACATATCCCTCAAGGAAGACAGACAGCAATACTGACTCTGTTCTAGAACCCTTTTCAAAATTTGCAGATGTATTCCTGTTTGCCAGTTCTGCTGCTTTGTTTCTCAGGGATTCTGCTTATGTAATTCAACTGGATGAGTTAGTATTGACTATGGATGATTTGATCACTGCATCTCTATATACAGAAGAATTGCATACCAATATTCCTCAAACATGGCCAGAGTAAATTCAAGACACATTACTAAAGAGAAAGGATAAATTGAGACTTCTAACAGAAATCATAGTATAGTTGGCGGTACTAGCACTGTTTGAGAATTATTTTTGTTTTGAAAGTTAGTTTTATAAACAAATTAAAAGTACAGCTATAGAGGGCCACTATGGCCCACAATGTAGCTAATCTATATAGTTGACTTTGAAAGAACATTTTTACAAGATCATTCTTATAAAGATAACATTTTATGGAGAAGATATATTGATGTTATGGAGGAGTGATTTAAAGGAGTTTGTATGGTTATTAGCATAATTTAAGAGGTAAAAAAATCTAAAATTTCAAATATATTATAATCATAAGGCAAATTCTTATTTGGATATTCTCATTTTAAAAGAGCATAGGTATTTGTTGAAAACCAACATAATATTACATTTTAGCCGCTTTAAAAAAGTAGTCAGTTCCTTAAAGAAATTGTGTTCCACGACTAATAATTTTGAACTGAAGCCAGAAGACATGGGAAAGAGGTTATACGAAAAAGTTTATCCAAGGAACAGTATACACAAAGGGTATCGTACTGATAGGACCACTCTTATAAAGGTCATTACTAGAAAAGAGGAAAGTGACAGGATAGTGCACCCCCATTTTAAGAGCTGTGTTGTTTAGAGCCAAAATGCCATAGAAAAAGCAAGCTTTTCTCACAAAAAAGGAAGAAATAGCATTAATATGTTTTATAATGTTAGTTTATTAAAACTGTCTATTGATATATGATTGGAAAAATTGCCAAAATTTTAGAAAACATTGGAATGTTTTACAGACTATGGAATACTTCTCAAATAAAACATATCATACAAGAGCAGTGGTTCTCAACCCAATGCTCAGGGCACACCAAGCTAGTCAGGTTTTCAGCATACCTACAATGAATATTGCGATGACTCTGGTCACCACTGTAATGCTGGTTGTGGGGGACCCACCACTTGAATTCCTGAAGATGCAAAAATGCTCTCTTCTTTCATATTCTGGGCAGGCTTCCAGGCTTCATAAGCAGCAACCTCCCTCTGCACCACTATTCCTATTATGGTCCCACTTGCACTGCTTCGGAGCATGTTTTCAGTATCAACGAACATACTCTATAAGTGTACTGAAGTCCATACCCACTCATGGGATTCTCTTCTTTATGCAAGCCAATCCATCTGTCAGTTTCCGCCATGAGTCTAGGGATGTGGAATTTCTCTTCCCCTTGGCTTGGAGAGTCTTACCAGGAAGCACCAGGCTGAGCATTTTCCTATCACCGCCCCCCCACCCCCACAAGAGTCCTATTGCATATTTATCTCCCTGGGAAAGTGCGCTTCTGCCTTTGCCATGCCCCTTCCCTTTAGACATGGAATTGCTGGCCCTCTCAAATAGCAGGTCCCTCTCAGCTACCTCCAGATAGGACCACTAACCCTTCCATTTGGAGCAAATAACCATCTTGCTGGAGTCTTGGGGATCGTGCACTATGCTTACATCCTCCAGACTTTAAAGGGACACTTACATGCTCTTGCTACTTCCCCCTTCAGCTTGCTTTGTACCCAGCATGAACTGTGGCAAGCTAAGGGAATGTGCTTCCTCTTTATCCTTTACCCCTCGAGTTTCCTCCTCTAGACCTTGGTCTCATTTGGGATCCTGTAATCCCTTCCCCACTCAGATGCCAGCACAGGCTTTTTTCTCTCTCTCCTAGGCTTTAATCCTATCTTCAGGTTTCTCTATATCAATCAGATATGGAGAGGGCAACAGGAACACTAGGATAGCATCCTTGATGCCACAACATACATGTGTTAACTTTGCATACAATGGATGTAGTGCATGTACATTTATTTCATATAGATTCACCGTGGATATCCTGTCTGGCTGGTTGTATCCCAAGGACTGGGTTGAGAACCCCTATACTAGAGGTAGGAATCTAAAATAATTTGTATCAGTCCACTCTACCTGCTCTAGATGTGAAGACAAGCAAATCCTTTGGACATTATAGATGTGGTAGGTAGGTGCACTGTATGTGCTGTCATTTTAAAGACTAAGATCTCTGTTCATCTGAAAACAGAAACAGAATACACTCAGATATTTCTCAAATTGTGAGACTACTGAACCACATGGTTCAGTGCCCTGCGAATTATTATACACAGGAGAAACAAATAGAAAGTTAAAAAAGAGACTTGTAGAAAACAAGCTACACTAGAAGACTGTTTACAGAAAAACCACTAGTTGATCACTGTGTGAAGAAAAACCATAGGTTTGGTTTGAAAGTTTGAAATTTTGTGCCATCTATACAGCCAAAGTTCCTGGACAAGAGGTGACAGAGAAAATCACCTAAAGGATGGAACAAAAATATGGTTTTGACTTCAACACTTTACACCCACATGGTTTGAATTTGGATATAAATTATATACTGTATTTTCATAGACAGGAGTGCTAACCATTTAATATGAATTGGATATATATAAATGCTAATAACAATTATTAAGTCAAAGATGATAGATTTTAGGACAGTTATTGTAGTGAATGTTTATCAACCAGGTAAATATACTAAATTGTGATGGGTATATAAACTCTTATACAATATCAAAAGCTTAGGGATAGTAAGATGAAGATACAAGTTTGTGAAGATATTATTACCACAATATGAATGTATTCGTTATATCCTCAGGATACATGAGATTTTTGTTGATGAGATAAGGAAAATATCAATATGGTATTTGAAGGAGGTAGACAGCTATTCTTCTAATCCAGTATACAGTGTGCCTTTTTACATGATTAAAGGCAGCCAAATGTCTTTTTGCATACTTTAATGAACTGAATTCCATTCATATTGATCTTTATTGGTATCTGATCATAATTTTCAAAGTTTAACTGTTTGGAGTTTTGGGATTTTCTCTTAGCTGTTCACAATGACGGTCACAAGAACACAAAACCGAAAAACCAGAAATTTGAGCGATGAGATGCAGACCTATTTAATATGAATCCTGACTTACTGTTACAGTAGAACTGTTCTATACTAGAATGATAATACCTATGCAAGGGACATCAAAGATGGTGTCTTGAGGGGAGCCAGAAGTATCTTGTTCTTTGCCACTCTCTATAGGTTATAGAAAAGAAGCGTAAGGGGGAGGTTAGGGACTTCCCTTCCAAGTCCCAGGTATATACCCCATACTTGCAATCTATTGTACCTCAGCTTCTTAACCAGATCAGAACACGTATTTCTCCTGCTGGCCTGAAAATGGAAGCCAAGACCCTGGGAAACACCAACATTATGCTCAGTCCAGATGCACGTTCACTGCTTCCTCTGCCAAGCTCAGCAATGTCAGTTGGAAGACAGCTACAAAGAGAAGCATCAAATGATGGCATCACCACTTGGAAGGACACCTAACCACCATACCTCCATTCAGGAAATCTAGACTGCCCTAACTTGATATGTCGTCCTTTAGATTGTAAGCTCCTTTGAGCAGGGACTGTCCTTCATTGTTAAACTGTAAAGCGCTGCTTAACCCTAGAAATGTTAAGTAGTAGTAGTAGGACAGCTTGCAGCTTGATGGGATGCCAGGGTCATTGCTGTTTGAGAAGAAAATTTCAGACCAGCTTTTAGGAATGGCAAGACCATCAGTGAGCATGCCTGTTGCTGGAATTGCTGAGAGAAGTTCTTTTCCTCCTAGTACTATACAGCAGAAACACAATTTGGAGACTTTATTGATCCCCTTAATAAAACCTGTTTCTATAACTCCTGACTCTATCTGGAAGGCTCTTACAACTTTGCATGGGGCTATTGCTAAACATAAAAATGTGGTGGAGGTTTCAAATAAGAATTCCTTGGGGGTGACAGGATATTAAAGCTCTTCAAACTAGAGTGCAGAAACTGGAGGATGAATTGTCTAATATACAGAAGGTTCAACTAACTTTGATAAAAGATAAAGGTCCATAAGAGCATAGAAAATATTGAGAATGAGAAACTTAAAACTATGTTTCTACAAATTTCCTAAACATCCAATTTTCTCGTCACAGCAAATGTTTAGGAAATACTTGGAAGAAATTTTGATGATATCAAAATATTCTATTCCTTCAGTTGCAAAAATGTATTATGTGCCTTCAAAATCCATATTATCTTCTATTCAAGGAGGAGTACATGGTGATAGTGCTCTTGTAGCTTTGGAAGATAAATCTCATGATCGGCCAGACTATTGGAAAGATCTGAAATTAAAATATCTGCTTGTGCAATTCTGAAAGTAACATTCGTGTTCCCTCAGGACCATGAACATATTTTGAAACGTTTCTTTCACCACAGACAAAAGCTGTTTATGGGTCAAAAAGTATGTTTTTTTTTCAGATTTAACAAATGCTATATGGGATGATAGGAAAAGATTTCTTCTATTGAGACCACAGATTCTTGCGTTTGGAGGCAAACTCGTGTTGCATTTCCTTGCAATATATGGTGATTATTTCTTCTACAAAGTATATATTTTTTGACCTTGACCAGCTAAAACTTTTAGTGAAAGCAAAGAGTTACCTGTTCCTGCTGAGGGTATTGAATCATGAGGGGAGAATGGGTTAGAAATATCTCACTGAGGCTCCCCTTTGGGCTTTATCTTTCTATATTTCTTTAATAATGTGACCATAGATTCTGGAGATACATTTCCTTACTGGATCTCCTCTATTACATAAGTACATAAGTATTGCCATACTGGGAAAGACCAAAGGTCCATCGAGTCCAGCATCCTGTTTCCAACAGTGGCCAATCCAGGTCACAAATACCTGGCAAGATCCCAAAAATGTACAAAACATTTTATACTGCTTATCCCAGAAATAGTGGTTTCCCCAGTCCATTTAATAACGGTCGATGGACTTTTCCTTTAGGAAGCCGTCCAAACCTTTTTTAAACTCTGCTAAGCTAACCGCCAATTCCAGAGTTTAATTACATGTTGAGTGAAGAACAATTTTCTCCGATTCGTTTTAAATTTACTACATTGTAGCTTCATCGCATGCCCCCTAGTCCTAGTATTTTTGGAAAGCGTGAACAGATGCTTCACATCTGCCCGTTCAACTCCACTCATTATTTTATAGACCTCTATCATATCTCCCCTCAGCCACCTTTTCTCCAAGCTGAAGAGCCCTAGTTGCTTTAGCCTTTCCTCATAGGGAAGTCGTCCCAGCCCCTTTATCATTTTCATCGCCCTTCTCTGCACCTTTTCTAATTCCACTATATCTTTTCTGAGATGCGGCGACCAGAATTGAACACAATATTCGAGGTGCGGTCGCACCATGGAGCGACACAAAGGCATTATAACATCCTCATTTTTGTTTTCCATTCCTTTCCAATAATACCTAACATTCTATTTGCTTTCTTAGCTGCAGCAGCACATTGAGCAGAAGGTTTCAACGTTATCATCGACGACGACACCTAGATCCCTTTCTTGGTCCGTGACTCCTAACGTGGAACCTTGCATGACAAAGCTATAATTCGGGTTCCTGTTTCCCACATGCATCACTTTGCACTTGCTCACATTAAATGTCATCTGCTATTTAGATGCCCAGTCTCCCAGTCTCGTAAGGTCTGCTTGTAATTTTTCACAATCCTCCCGAGATTTAACGACTTTGAATAACTTTGTGTCATCAGCAAATTTAATTACCCCACTAGTTACTCCCATCTCTAGGTCATTTATAAATATGTTAAAAAGCAGCGGTCCCAGCACAGACCCCTGGGGAACCCCACTAACTACCTTTCTCCATTGAGAATACTGACCATTTATCCCTACTCTCTGTTTTCTATCTTTTAACCAGTTTTTAATCCACAATAGAACACTACCTTCTATCCCATGACTCTCCAATTTCCTCTGGAGTCTTTCATGAGGTACCTTGTCAAATGCCTTCTGCATTACTATCTAGCTTATTTTTGAAAGAGAAAGACGCCCATATTTCGACCCAAATTGGGAGATGGGTGTCTGTTTCCCGTGGGCGCCCAAATCGGTATAATCGAAACCCGATTTTTGGCGTCCTCAACTACAGTCCGTCACGGAGACGAACAAAGATCACGGGGGCATGTCAGAGGCGGGACTGGGGCATGGTTATCAGCCAAGGAGAGATGGGCATCTTTAGCTGATAATCGAAACAAGAAGGGCGTTTTTGACGAGAATTTGGTCCGCTTTATTTGGACCCTTTTTTTTCAGGTCCAAGTCCCGAAAAAGTGCCCCAACTGACCAGATGACTACCGGAGGGAATCGGGGATGACCTCCCCTGACTCCCCCAGTGGTCACTAACCCCCTCCCACAAAAAAACCCCCACTTTACAACCTTTTTTTTGCCAGCCTGTATGCCAGCCTCAAATGCCGTACCCACCTCCATGACAGCAGAATGTGTTTTATCCTCTGACAGCCTTTCCCTTGTTCTGATGTGGCTCTCGGGTGAGTGTGACACCTTTTCTGTTAAGGGCACTGCAGAGTCATATCAGCATTTCATTGTGGTGGGTGTAGGGTATTGGGCTCCGTGATTCCACTAGCTTGTGTTAAATGCTCACAATGTTGGTAGTTGGTAGGCTCTACTCCCATGGTGCTTTTCCCTCTGCTTACTGGGTCAGAGTGTGCCCTATTTTGTTTCCGGTAGTCCATGAGGTACTGGCCATTTGTGTAAGACACTTTTAGATCCCTTTCATGTGTTAGCCACGTTACAGCACTCAGTTCTTACCTTGAATGTTGCTGAAAGAGGGCATTGTACACCATTCTGCCAACTCAGACCTACTGCTAATCTCAGTACCAGGGAGACTCGTTGCCAGTGGGGCACAACCTCTGATCTGCAGTTAACTGTGAGTAAACGTGCTTATTTAAATAAAGGACGTTTTCAGCGAGATTAGTCTTCAGGTGTGAACTGCTGTGCCAAGGTTATACAGCAGCAACAAGTCCTGTCCCTGGAGCACTTTTAGTGGGTACTGCAGTGCACTTCAGGCAGGCAGACCCAGGCCCACCCCCCCCCCCCCACCCGTAACACTTGTGGTGGTAAATGGGAGGCCTCTAAAACCCACTGTACCCACATGTAGTTGTCCCCTTCACCCCTAAGAGCTATGGTAGTGTTGTACATTTGTCCCTCCCACGACCAAATGGCTTGGATTAGGACGTTTCTGAGCTGGGCGTTTTTAGTTTCCATTATCGCTAAAAAAAAAAAAAATGCCCATCTCAGGAAGGACCAAATCCATGGCATTTGGTCCGTCCAAACCGTATTTTCGAAACGAAAGATGGACGCCCATCTTTTTCGAAAATACGGTCTGTCCCGCCTCTTCACATACCCGTTTTCGGACATAGACGCCCATGGAGATGGGCGTTCGCATTCGATTATGCCCCTCCACGTGTTTTTGCCTCCAAAGCAATCTTTTTTTCGAAGTCCCTCTTAGCTTTCCTTATCAGCGCTTTGCATTTGACTTGACATTCCTTATGCTGTTTCTTATTATTTTCAGTCGGTTCCTTCTTCCATTTTCTGAAGGATTTTCTTTTAGCTCTAATAGCTTCCTTCACCTCACTTTTTAACCACAGTGGCTGTCGTTTGGTCTTCTGTCCTCCTTTTTTAATACGCGGAATATATTTGGCCTGGGCTTCCAGGATGGTGTTTTTGAACAGCATCCACGCCGGATGTAAATTTTTGACCCTCGCAGATGCTCCTCTAAGTTTTCTTTTCACCATCCTTCTCATTTTATCATAGTCTCCTTTTTAAAAGTTAAACGCTAACGTATTTGATTTCCTATGTATACTTACTTCAAAGCTAATATAAAATCCGATCATATTATGATCACTGTTATCAAGTGGCCCCAGCACCATTACCTCCCGCACCAGATCATGCGCTCCACTAGGTCTAGAATTTTTCCTTCTCTCGTTGGCTCCTGTACCAGCTGCTCCATAAAGTTGTCCTTGATTTCATCAAGGAATTTTACCTCCCTAGAGTGTCCCGATGTTACATTTACCTAGTCAATATCGGGGTAATTGAAATCACCCATTATTATTGTGTTGTCCAGTTTGTTTGCGTCCCTAATTTCCTTTAACATTTCTGCATCTGCCTGTTCATCCTGGCCAGGTGGACAGTAGTACACTCCTATCATTATCCTTTTCCCCTTTACACATGGAATTTCAATCCACAGTGATTCCAAGTGTTTTGTTTCCTGCAGAATTTTCAATCTATTTGATTCAAGGCTCTCGTTAATATATAATGCTACCCCTCCACCAATTCGATCCACCCTATCACTACGATATAATTTGTACCCCAGTATGACAGTGTCCCACTGGTTATCCTCCTTCCACCAGGTCTCAGAGATGCCCATTATATCTAATTTTTCATTTAGTGCAATATATTCTAACTCTGAAAATAAAAGAAGTGGGAATAAAAACCAGGCTTATCCAAAGAACTGGAACCAAACCAAAGGTTAAAAATCCAACAAACAATATTTATTAATTTTCTTTAAAACAGAACTCATGAATATATTTTTTGAAATTGACTCAACACAACATTGTGTTTCGGCCCAACGGCCTACATCAGGAGTCTATAAATAAAAACAATAAAACAATACATCAATAAAAAGAATATCAATGAAGAAGAGAAACATTGTGGATTTTTAACCTTTGGTTTGGTTCCAGTTCTTTGGATAAGCCTGGTTTTTATTCCCACTTCTTTTATTTTCATTATTTATCCCGTGGATCTACTGAGTTCTCCACGCACGTGGATTCTCTTTAGATATAGTCTAACTCTCCCATCTTATTTTTTAGGCTCCTGGCATTCGCATATAGACATTTCAAACTGGGTTTGTTGCTCCTATTTACATCATGCTTAGTACTTGACAGTATTAATTTGCAATCTTTTGTCTGATTTTTAGTTTTATTTAGGGACACCTGATCTACTACGGTCTCTTTTGCAACCTCTATTGTTGGTCTTTATAGCACTATAATTTATATTTTCCTGTATAATGATTTTTCTTTCTCTTATTTTGCTAAATGTGCTTTACATTCAAGTAGAATACTTGTATATTATTGTATGGAATGGAAAAATAAAAAGGTGCCCCTATTTATAAGCAAGTTTGGACAGTAATGTTTTGTATTATCTAAATTGTTTTAAATATTATTGTCCATTGCCTTGTTATCGCATGGAGGATAAACCATGAACAATTTTGTGGCTATTTTTGTGGGTAATCTGCTTCAAAGGTCCTATTTACACAGTCCACACAAGCAAATGATGGGATGTAAGACTGTCAAACATTATTAGTAAACAAAAGATATTTTGTAGCATCAGAAAGTGTGAGCTATATTGATATTTGATACATGAAATAATCATAGGTAGTCTATTGATTATAGGATGACTGGGTGGGTCATCTGATGTCACCAATCAGAGATCATAGGACAGAAAACCCCTTTAAAAATGTGACAGCCACTGACTGCATTAGATTGAGAAAGTGAGAAAGCTACAAGAGATTGTTTACAAAACTGTCAACATGCCAGTATGTTCTGGAATCCTTTTAAATTTTGTGCTCAATAAAATAATTTACTTTTAAAGTTAAAATGTATGGAAGGTAAGAGTTTTGTAAATGTTTTATAGGTTATAACGTGAGGGGATCATGATTCGTGAAGATAGGAGGTTTAAATTTAAGATTGCATTGGCATTACTTTTTTTTTTTTTTTTTTTAATTTTAAGGGGTCCTTTTACAAAGGCGCACTAGCATTTTTAATGTGAGCTAGAGACACCGATATATTCCTATGGGCATCTTCTAGTGTTAAGAGCACACTAATCATTAGCATGCACTAAAAATGGTACCGTGCCTTTGTAATAGACCCCCTAAGTAATTAATATAAAGCCCATCTTTGCATAAGAAACCAGAAAAATATATATAAATCCAAAAGGAAATTAGTCTTGATAATTAACAGTTCTGGAATAACAATTCACGATAAGGGGAACCAAGTGGGGAAATCTAAGAGAAGATTTCACCAAAGCTGAACCTTCCAATCTCGGACACCCTAAAAATTCTTGGAGTTACCATCGATCGACACCTAACACTCGAGAACCACGCGAAAGACACAACCAAGAAGATGTTCCACTCCATGTGGAAATTAAAAAAAGTAAGACCTTTCTTCCCAAGGACTGTTTTCCGTAACCTGGTACAATCAATGGTGCTCAGTTATCTAGACTACTGCAATGCACTATATGCCGGCTGTAAAGAACAAATAATCAAGAAACTTCAGACAGCCCAGAACACTGCAGCTAGGCTCATATTCGGTAAAACAAAATATGAAAGTGCTAAACCCCTACGAGAAAAACTACACTGGCTCCCACTTAAAGAACGCATCACGTTCAAGGTGTGCTCCCTAGTTCACAAAATCATTCACGGAGATGAACCAGCCTACATGTCAGACCTGGTAGACTTACCACCCAGGAATGCCAAAAGATCATCCCGCACATTCCTAAATCTGCACTTCCCTAGCTGCAAAGGTCTGAAATACAAACTAACACACGCGTCAAACTTTACCTACTTGAGCACACAGCTATGGAACACATTACCGCACAAGAAAAGGTAAGAGTGGTGGAGCTAATCTTCATGTGTCTCACTCCACTGCAGCCATCTTGGTTTCTCGGTATCAAGTTTTAATTAGAATCTGTGTTTTAGAGTCTGGATATGGTCTACAGTACGGATAACAGTGTAGTTTTAGAATTTAACAACAGAAATTATTGTGAGCTAAATGGAGAGATAAGTGAGTAGCAATTTTTCTCCAAGGACAAACAAGCCAAAGGAATTCTCACATGTGGGTGAGATCACCCAAATGGAGCCAAGTGTGGCCATTGCCTAACATGTATTGCTTTAAGAAAGTTTTAGCAGCATCCCACCGCTCATGCGCAGGTGCCTTCTGCCTGACACACGAGTGCAAGTCCCTCAGTCTCCATGGAGCTAGGAGGATGTGTCTTTGCAGTTTCCACTCACTGCATTTTTCCAAGTGTCTTCTCGTGTGGGTTCTTACATTTCTTTGCTTATTTTTCTCATCATTTTCTTTTCAGTACCTTTCCCTGTTATTTTCAGCCCTTCAAGTTTTCTTTATTTTTCTCACGGTTCTTTAAGCTTGCTTAGGCCTGAGCACAGGCCTCAATTAGAGTCTAGCCATTTTTTTTACTCTCAAAATTGAGGCATTTAATTTGGCTGCAAAACTTTTCTCAATGTCTAAGACCACCCCCAGTGGCTTCAAAAGGTAAGATCAATGTAATCGAGTAATCTCTACCACAAACCCACAAAATCTGTGCATTGTATGCCTAAGGCCTAACCACAAGGCTGACTGCTGTTCATCCTATTTGAAAATGTAGTTGAGGACACAGAAAGCACATCACGCCCAGCAGGAAAAATGTTTTGGCTCCTCGAAGGCCAGTCCATCGACATCAGCACTGGAAGCATTGATCTTGATGGCTGCTCAGACTACCTCTACCACTGGAAGTACACTAGCATCAAGGTCATCTCCACCTCCCTCGACATCGGGATCTGATAGCAGGCCTAGGGACCAGTCAACATTGGACCTGACACCAAGGCCACATACAGGTTAAACATCTTGCTGCTTGCTGAGGGACTGTGATGCCGAGTTTTCAGGGAAGCCTAAGAAGCACTGGCATTGGTCTTCGAAGAACCAAGAGTATCGCTCTCCCTCTTTAGTGGAGGTGCTGGTATGCCAATCTCCAGGCTGCCAGGTCCCACTTCTGGTTCATCACCAACTCTTCCCCAAGTTGTCTCTGAACCGGCTCCATAGTCTTTGCTGTTGCCTGCCCTTGGTGAACGGTACTGGGCCATGCTCAGGAAAGAGATGACAAAGATGCTCCCAGCTGCACTCCACTCAGACATCGAAGATGCTTGTACCAGCTGCAGCTCAGCTTCAAATCCTTCCTTAGGCACATACTCTGCTTGTGGAGCGGTCTCCGATGGTGGTGCCTCTTTCAACATCGACCCATGCAGTACCGCTCTCAAAATCAGGTGAGGAAGTTCTCCAGAGTCTGAGAGTAGGGCTCTACCTTGGCACACTCTGGGGCATGGGCACTGTTCCAGTGAGCTGGTGCAGGAGCAGAATCAGCCCATCAAGAACACTTTGAGGAGTCTGGTATGGACCGTTCATGGGAGTCAGAGTCCTATGGTATTCCTTCTGATCCCGCTCCACCACAGAAGAGGCGTAAATCTCTATCAGAGGGTCTCACTTTCACTGGTTTGCTAAGGAGATGGCTTCTGCCATCCCATTTAAGTTGAGGATAGAGAAGGAGCCCAATCAGTCTTGAACAGTGAATCTCCTCCCAAGGAAAGAGTCATGGTTCTGCTATACCCTATCCTGAAGGGCACACTGAATCTTCCCTCTCAGTGAAGGTCATGCCAAAAGAAGGTGGATATGCAATATCATATCCAAAAGGTTTCTGGATTTGAAAATGCGCAACTACCTTATTACTTTATGGTAGTCAAATCCACCCACAAGCAGGCCAGAAGTTCCAGGTCTCATACCTCGGCTCCCCCAGTTAGAGAGGCCCAGACTCTGCACCCATTTGGGAGGAAACTTTATCCAGCCTTGATGCTCATTGCCCACATCCAGACCTACTAGCTATATATGAGCATTTACTTGAAGACCCTGGCAAGCAATAGAGTGTCTCATGGACTCTCTCCCTCAGGAGCAGGCAACAGAGCTTCACCAGTTGGCTAAAAAGCAGCTCAAGTGCAGGATCTCTGGCCAGGGGCACCTATTACACTTGATATTGCATTCAGGCACTCTGCCATGGGTGTAGGGATGCATAGATTCTCATGCCTGTGTGTCTCTGACCTGGAACCAGTGGTTTAGGAGAAATTGGTGGATGTACCATGCTGAAGTGACAACCTTTTTGGGGACAAGTTGGAGAAGGTCATTGGCTTCATTGAGAAACATACTGACACCATCTAGTCCCTCTCTCGGCAGCCTCCAGCTGCATCCTCCTTAAGAAGGTTCTTGAGTGGCCTAGGTGGAGACCCTACTACTCTCAAAGGCATAGGTTTCCAGCACCTTCCTGCTCTATCCAGCAGTCCCAACTCTTCTGTACTCCAACCTCGAGTTCCTGGCCCTCACTGCCCGAATGTTGAGAGAACAGAATTTCAGCCCTGAATCTGCCTGAGGGTGTCTCCATAATCTTGCTTGCTTACAGGAAAGATTTCACTAAGGAGTATTATTCTTTCAAATGGAGGTGGTATGCCGTCTGGTGTAATGGCAAGCAACCTAGATCCTCATATTTGCCCTACACAAAAACTGCATGAATACCTCCTACACCTCTCTGAGTCTGGTTTGAAAACCAACTATTTAAGGGTGCATCTCAATGTCATCAAGGCTTACCCATCTTTATATAGCGGGTAAGCCTATCTGAGGAAAAAGAGTCTATGGGCACTGCTAAGGCTATCCAGCTGCAGAGAATGGTCCCAGTACAAGAGGTGATGTGAACTGTGTGTCAATAACATGCTGTGTAAACAGTGGATGTTCCATAGACAGGATTGGGCCTCTAGAGAAAACATGTGTAGATAAAGGAAAAAAAAAAGAGCTGATGGAGAACTAAGGAATGTAAGCATGGCAGAAGTGACTTACTGTGGTTGAAACAGACATGCAATAAAGGGTGTATATGTGTGCGGGAATTTGTAAAATAGCATTAAGAGGAGACAGAGAGACTGGACAAAGTAGAGGCTGATAAGATGCCTGGAAATCCATTATAAAAGGATGTGAAAGAATCAAGACAGACAGGAACTTATTGCTCAGTGCTCTGCTGTGCACAACTTCCTCCACAGGAAAGCTCTTTCTGATATTCATTTTATGTTTGCAAATTCATTGCTTGTAGCTGATAATTTTAATTACATTTAGAATAAAACTTATTGTGATTACTTACAGATATACTCGCTTTCCTGTGTAGTTTTTGTGTAGAAGACCAGAGTTTTCAGTGTGGGGACTTGCCCTACACTGACTGCTCACGTTTATATTAGACTGACTAACCGGGGATAAGCCCTAAGGTTTATCCTCCTGAGGAGTTGGGTAAGGTGAGGACCTCAGGGGCTTAAATAATTTGTGACCCCGACGTGATTACACTGTGGAACCTGTCACATGGGTCATGATGGGGAGCCTGTCTGATAGCAACAGAGGATAGTGAGAGCCTGTCCAAGAGGGACAGAGAAAATCCGATCGAAGTCACTCAAGTGAATACATGAGATTAAAGATGTCTGACTGCAAGTATTATTTATACATATTTTTTTATTGATTACTTGATTTTTTTTATTCATTGTATTTGGTTTGCTTAGGTACAATTTGTAGATTTTAGGATTGTAATATAATGACTGATAAGAATGAAGATTTAATACCTGTAGGGAGGGTATGTAATGTTAATCCCTTATGAGCTAAGGATATTAAATTGTACAATGACAAATGGCATAAATTGACAAAGTCTAGCCCTTTCTTGTCCTGGCCCAAAGAAGGATCTCTAGCACCCTTATCATTTGGCAGGCTTGTTAAAAGCCCTGGAGAATGGTAAGAAGGGTAAAAGTTTTAAAAAGCATTTATTACTGTTTGAACTTTGGAATAAAGTGAGAAAGGAGTGCTGGAAGGTTTTCTGAACAGAGAGGGAAACCATTTGCCCAAGTTTCTTGAGGCTTAACATAGCAGAATAAATAAGGATACATTTCTTTTAGATGCAGGCAGTCTTTGCGTAAATTTGGTATGAGTGAGAACAAGAGAGAACCCTTTTGTGTACTAAAGATTTACTTTTTGAAGGTGACCTTGGGAGAGAAAAGCCATTCCTTTTTTTTTAATATTCTTTTTATTGTTTCATAGCAGGGTTTGTTTGGATAGAGACCAGAGATAAGCTTTTTACTTTGTTCTCTTTTCAAAAGCATCTTGGCACAAATGAATTAGAACTTGTGATGTTTTGCAGCGGGACAGTGAGCTGCACTTTCAATCGAATGTATATTTTGAAACATTCTGAATTGCTCTTGTTTTACTGTTAGCCTAAAACTAAATGACAGAAACTTCACATCTGTTTGAGAGCCCTAAACTTTTAGCATTGTAAAAAGATCCTGAACTCTATCGAGACTTTTTTCTTTGAGTTGTGAAAATTCATTTGGCCATTAATAATGTCCTGCAGTGAATTTCCTCTGAGACAGTACTCTTGTACCCATTATGATCTTTCTCACTCGAGTCTCATGGGATTATTAGGCTGTCCCTATTACTGGTGATTTAATTGAATTGTATATTAAATTAAAACAGAATTTTTATTTTAAAGCATGGTTTGGGGCTCTGCCAGAGGAGGGGAATATATATATACAGTATATATATTTTCAAAGGGGCACCTTATGTTAATAAGATTATTTTTGTGGTGTTTTTGTATATCATTAGGCTTTATTTATAAGGATTTATTTACCGCCTTTTTGAAGGGATTCATTGTTTCTGGCAGCAGAAAGGCACTAACATATAGACGTCCTCTTGTGTAAGATTTCCCTTGTTTAAATTTACTATGTACAGTATGTTATTGTTAACTGTGAGGGCCATTCTCAAGCCCATACTGAAATATCTCGGAGAAATTCTTTTGCAGAGGGCGGCTGCTTTAGTAAAAACATCATCCATAGACAGGATTGGGCTTCTAGGGAAAACATATGCAGATAAAGGAGAAAAAAAAGAGTTGATGGAGAACTAGGGAATGTAAACATGGCAGAAGTGACTTACTGTGGTTGTAATTGACATGCGATAAAAGGTGTGTGTGGAGGGATTTTTGAAATAGCATTAAGGGGAGACAGAGAGACTGGACAAAGTACAGGCTGATGCCTGGAAATCCATTATAAAATGATGTGGGAGAATCAAGACAGATAGGAACTTGTTGCTCAGTGCTCTGCTGTGCACAACTTCCTCCACAGGAAAGCTCTTTCTGATACTCAGCACATTTCCCAAGATAGCCGACTGAGAGGATGCACTGTGAGGAGCTCGGTTGGGAACCACCAAAAACCGGTCGTCCCAGCGCTCCCACGACCTCACTGCTTAGATAGGACCTTCCAAAGGATCCCCAGGCACGGGATCTCTACACGTAAAGAGACCAAGCCAGCCACACTCTCGGGCATCGTCCTAGCCGAGCCCCGGAGACCATACTGAGCTGCTGCCGAACCAAGGTGAGAATTGTGTGTCTGCATCACCCAGTTGTCTTTGGAGAACCCTTGTTACATATAAGCAACTATGCTTATATGTAACAAGGGTTAAATATAAGCTAAACAAGGGGGGACATTGAAACTGAGGGCTGCTCATTCATAATGAGCAGTGCAATGCAATGGGCAATGCAATTCTGAGAGGCCTAGATATGAAGGTGATTAGCTGACAAAGTTCTGTGACCAGGTTGTAACTTTGCAGATGTTCTGTGCTGAAGAGGACCTGAACAATTGACAGAGTCCAAAATTTGCATAAGGCATAATCATTAAAGGTCATTTTGGAAAACCAGATAAAAAAACCCATAATAAATACATCAAAAAAGTTGAAAGCAGATGACAGCAACCATAGTTTAATGGTGATATAGAAGAGGCAGTGAAAGCCTAAAGATTGTTTTTTTCACAAAAGCATACCTAAAAGTAAACTGACAAGCACAAGAACTGACAAGTTAGAGATAAAAGAATTATAAGTCAGATCTTGAGAAAAGTTTGCTGTAGAGGCAAAAACTAATAATAAAATCTTTTTGAAAACACATCCAAAGCAAAAAGCGTGCAAGGAATCAGCTGGACAACCCAGGAGTAAAGTGTGCGCTGAAGGAGGATCAAGTAATAGTAGAAAAAATGTGCAAATGTGTGAGACACAGGGGATGCCTAAATAGAAAGAGGTTGGTAACACAACATGGCTGTTAAGGTGCATTTGCATACAAAGGAGGTAATAAATGCAAATATATAACTGATTGTGGGTATCCTCAAAACCTGACTGGCTAGGTGTGTCCAGAAGACCAGGTTGAGAGCCCATACAATAGAAGTGAGACTCTAGTTATCCTTGATAATTCCTACTCCATCTAGTAGAGCTTTGGTAACTAGATGCCCACATCCTCCATCTATGACTAGGTATATGTGTATGCACTGCCAATAATTACAATTATTCTTATAAACTGATTACACTCGGAGGGAAAAAAAACAAACTGGTGAATAAAGATTGGTGACCTCCAGGGGTACCTGAGGAGAAAAAGCTGCAAAGTTTAGGATTTTAAATTGGGCATGGACGTTGTTTAAAAATACCATTTTTGAAGCTTAGTCCAGATGTATGCCACACATTAATAAAAGTGGAAAGAAGAGCAAACGGCAGCTACCATGATTAAAGGGAGAAGTGAGAGGTTATCAGACCCAAAAAAACATCTTTCAGAATATTGAAAAAAAGATCTGAATGAAAAAAAACAAGAAGCAACCCCAGCAATGGCAAATTAGATGCAAAACATTGACAAATAAGGTTAGAAAGAGAATAAGAAGACAAACTTGTCTAGGAGGCAAAAATTCATAGTAATTTGTTAGGTATATCAGAAGCAGAAATCCTGTGAAGGAACCTGTGGAACCGTTAGATCATCAAGAAGTAAAAGGGGCACTCAGGGCCAGTAAGCCCAATGTCAGTGTCGGGCAACATAGTGGAAACTATTATATTTATTTATTTAGGCGCATTTTTACCCCACATTTTCCCACATAAGCAGACATAATGTGGCTTACACAAATTCAAGAGGATACAATACAATTCAGAGAAGACACATATTCGGAGTGTGACAGGAGGGGAAGGTACATGGGATAGCACAGGGTAAACATTGAATTAGCCAGTGAATTAAGCCTTGTCGAATAAGAATGTTTTAAGGACTTCTTGAACAGTTGATGGTCGACAAGCTCTTTGAGCTATTTTGGCAGGACATTCCAGGATTTTGGACTGATATAGGGGAAGGAAGAAGCATAAAGGGTCTTATATTTAACATTCCTGCAGGTGGGGTAATGTAAATTGAGGTAGGTCCTTGCAGATGCTAGGGCATTCCTAGATGGGAGATCAATTAAATGAAGCATTTATTCAGGGGCTTCCCCATATAAGATCTTGTGTGTTAGTAAGCAGATCTTAACTGTGATACGGTCCTTTACTGGGAGCCAGTGAAGTTGAAAACTTAGAGGATGAGCAGGGACAAAGCGTGATTTCCCCAGGATTAGCCTAGCAGCTGTGTTGTGAACTGTCTGAAGCCTTTTCAGAACATAGTCTCGACAACCAGCATAGATCCCGCTACAGTAGTCTATAGGGGATAGGACCAGCCATTGAACAAGGGTACGGAAAAGCTCTCTAGTTATGAAATGCCTGACACGCTTCAGCCTCCACATTGCGTAGAACATTCTCTTTGTGATGATTTGCACTTGATGGTCCAGTTGTAAGTGGTTATCCAACACTACTCCAAGGATTCTCAGGCTATTTGAGATCGAAAGCTTGTAGTCCTTAATGATGAGTGTACCTTGTTTTATTTTATTGTACTGGGACGAAAGGATTAGGCATTGTGTTTTGTCTTGATTAAGCTTGAACAGAAAAACCGGTGTCTATTTGTTCGGAGATTTCGGATAGAGATGACTTGAATGGGATATAGATGGTCACGTTGTCCGCATAAATGAATGGGTTAAGGCCAAGATAAGATAATGCTTTAGCTAGTGGAATTAGCATAACATTGAAAAGGATTGGAGAAAGGGGTGAGCCTTGAGGTACCCCACAAGTGGCTTTCCAAGGTGCAGAGAGGTTGGAACGAGCTTTGACTTGCTAGGTATGGGAGGACAGGAAACCCTTAATCCAGGATAGCATGTTCCCACTTATACTGATGTGTTCAGCAGGTAGAGTAAAAGCTCATGATCCACCATGTCAAACGCGCTGGGCATGTCAAATTAGAGTAGTAAGATCTGGTTCCCAGTGGATATTTCTCTTTTAAAATTAGAGAGAAGGGTAACCAGTATTGTTTCAGTACTAAACTGCGGACGGAACCCCGATTGTGAGCAATGTAGGATGTCGAAATTCTTCATATAATCATTTAGCTGGGTATTAACCAAACTTTCCATTGTTTTAACAAGTAATGGGATAGATGCCACTGGTCAATAATTTGAAAGGACATCAACTTTTATCTTTGGGTTCTTGGGAATTTGTGTGTAGGATGCTTCCATGCTCATAAGGAAAAAGACCCTTGTTGAGCATGAAGTTTAAGTAGGAGGTGAAATCTACGATGAAGCATTCAGGAGCAGATTTTAACAGATGACTAGGGCATATATCAAGGCCACAATGTTTCTTAGAGAACTTGGATAGTGCTCTTGCTACAGCATCAGCTGTCAAAATACTGAAGGTGGTCCAGATACGGTCTGCTGGGCATTGGCCTGGAGGTGAGTCCAGTGTTTTGAGAAAATCCTCAACGACAGTAGTACTGCTAGAGAGTGGTTTTCTTAACAATTGAATTTTCTCATTGAAATATGTAGCAAGTTTAGCAGCAGAGGAACAATCTAATTGTGCAGACACAGTTCTGCTTGTATCGAGGAAGGAATTCAAGAGTCATTGAAGCTTTTTAACGTCCTTGCCGACTGACGCTAGTTTTTCCGTAAAGTAAGAACGCTTTGCTTGTTTGATAGTGTATTTGTATTTCCGTCGACTTGATTTCCACATGTTTAGTGTACAATCGGACCTCAATTTACGCCATGCTCTTTCAAGTTTTCTAGTTTGTGTCTTTAGTGTTTTTAACTCATTAGTATACCAAGGTGTGGACTTGCGATTGTATGAGGTTTTACGTTGGAAGGGCGCTATCCAGCTTATTTTCGAAAGTGATCGCCTGCCATAAATCGGGAGATGGCCGGCGATTTCGCAAAAGCGGCGAAATCCAAATAATCGAAAGCTTCTGTTTTGACAGCATTGCCGCTTTCCCTTCGCTGGCGAAGGTTCAAGGGGGCGTGTCAGCGGCGAAGTGAAGGCGGGACATGGGCAGGCTTGGGCGTGGCTACCAGATGGCCGGCTTTCGCCGATAATGGAAAAATAAAACCCGGCGATAATCAGTATTTCACCGGGTTTACTTGGTCCTTTTATTTTCACGACCAAGCCTCAAAAAAGTGCCCCAACTGACCAGATGACCACCGGAGGGAATGGGGGATGACCTCCCCGTATTCCTCCAGTGGTCGCCAACCCCCTCCCACACTAAAAAATATTAAAAACAAAACCTTTTTGCCAGCTTGTATGCCAGCCTCAAATGTCATACCCAGCACCCTGACAGCAGTATGCAGGTCCCTGGAACAGTTGTTGTTGGTTGCAGTGGACTGCAGAAAGGCAGATCCAGGCCCATCCCCCCCCACCTGTTCTACTTGTGGTGGGTAATGTTGAGCCCTCCCAAACCCCCCAAAACCCACTGTACCCACATGTAGGTGCCCTCCTTCAGCCCTTAGGGCTAGGGTAATGGTGTGCACTTATGGGCAGTGGGTTTGGGGGGGATTTGGGGGACTCAGCACACAAGGGAAGGGTGCTATGCACCTGGAAGCAAATTTGGTTGTTTATAAAAGATGTTTTAAGTGCCCCCTAGGGTGCCCGGTTGGTGTCCTGGAATGTGAGGGGGACCAGTGCACTACAAATGCTGGCTCCTCCCACGGCCAAATGCCTTGGATTTCGCCGGGTTTGAGATCGCCGGCAGTTTTTTCCATTATCGCAGAAAAACACTCCCGGCGATCTCAAACCCGGCGAAATCCAAGGCATTTGGCCGGGCCACACCGTATTATCGAAAAAAAAGGTGGCCGGCCATCTTTTTCAACAATACGATTCCGGCCAGCTATTGCGCCGCTGCCAAAATAGAACGCCGGCGATCTATTTCGCCGGCGACGTTCGATTATGCCCCTCCACGTCATCAAGGACACACCTGCATCTTTCCTCCCAAGCAGTTAGATAATGGATAGAAGCTGATTGCGCTGGACAGTTATCACTGTATAATGACTGCCAAAATAACTGAGGATCGATCATTCCTCTTGAATAATAGGCAGTGGGAGCACTTTGGCTGAGAAATGCCTGATTTTAACCAGTGCAAGGTGAATTGTAGTTTGAGATGGTCGGACCAAGGCGTCACAATCCACCTGATGCCATCTAAGTGGAAGGCCTCATCCACGAGAAATTATATGAGATGAGATCTAGTGAGTGACCTTTTGAGTGCAATGGACAAATGCTGGGGCATTTTAGGTCCCAAAGATGGAGAAAATCCAGGAAATGGCTTGCATCCAACGATTATAGGTGATCCAAATGGAGATTAAGGTCACCCAGAATCAAGATATTCGAATGTGCAATGCAGGAACTTGAAATGAAATCCATAAGTTCTGTCTGGCAATACTTCCAGTTATTGGGTGGTCTGTAAAACAGGACGCAAGCTAAATGGTCGCAAAGAGTAGAATGATGGATTTTGACTGCAGCAATTTCAAGGTAAGGGGATATGTGATCTGCACAAGTTTCTACGGTGAGGTAGGAATGATATATTAATGCTATACCTCCGCCTCTTAACTGTTCTATCCCAGTGCACCAACTTGTATCCCGGAGCGCAAAGGTCTAAGACTATTGGGTCCTTAGGCACCTGTATCCAGGTTTCTGTAATGAAAAGGAGATCAAGATCCTCAGATAAGATCCAATCTGAAATGAGTTCAGGCTTGTTCACTATGTACCTGGCATTTATGTAACCCACGTGAAAGTGAAGTAACTGGTCAGCTTGCTGAATGTCACGCAGGATACCTTTAAGGCATCTAGCTCTTGCAGGAAAGGGATCAGCCAAATTATGATTGTATGCTTGTTCCAAGCGAAAGCCATTCCGAGCTGGGCGGCGAGGTAATATTCTTCTGCTGTTTGTGACAAGAGGAATGATGTTAAACTCTGGTTCAGTTGCAGTGAGCGCGGTGTGGATTAGGATTGATGTGTAGATAACAAAGAGTAGGGTTGAGGAAAACATAGTGGTTGAATACTTGGACTGTGCTAGGTGCGCTTAGATGAGCTGGATTTAATGTCCCAATAGTGCAGCACAATCTGCACAAATTCTGCGGCAGTGAGACTCCGACTCTCACACTTGGATGAAGGAGCTGGGTGACCCCCTTGACAGGGCAATACAGTTCTCCAACAGCAGCTATAGTCACAGAAGAGCAGATCTAGCAACAGCAGCAGCAATACTCATAGAGGAGCAGATCCGGCAAGCCTGCTGCGGTATAAAGAATAAAACTACTGAACACAGACAAACATGGTTTAATGGGACACAGTCAACATAGATTCAGCCAAGGGAAGTCTTGTCTCGCTAATTTCATTTCTTTGAATGTGTGAATAAACATGTGGATAAAGGTGTGTCGATTGGTGTGGTGTATCTAGAGAGACCCCTGAGAAAATGAGTCATGGGATAGGAGGCAATGTTTGGTTGTGGATTAGGAACTGATTGATGGATAGAAAACAAAGGGTAGGGTTAAATGGTCAAGTCTCTCAGTGGAGTGCCCCAAGGATCTGTACTAGGAACGGTGCTATTTAACATATTTATTAATGATCTGGAAATGGGAACAATGAATGAGGCAATTAGATTTATAGATGACACAAAGCAATTCAAAGTTGTTAAAACACATGCGGATTGTGAAAAATTGCAGGAGGAAATTGGAAGACTGGGCATGCAAATGACACATGAAATTTACTGTGGACAAATGTAAAGTGATGCACATTGGGAAGAATAATCCAAATCATAGTTACTTGATGCGAAGATTCACCTTAGGAGTCAGCAACCAAGAAAAAGGTCTAGGTGTCATCGTAGACAATACACTGAAATCTTCTGTCCAGTGCGTGACGGCAGCCAAAAAAGGAAACTGGTTGCTAGGAATTACTAGGAAAGGGATAGAAAATAAGACAAAAAATATTATGCCTCTGTATTGCTTCATGGTAGGTGTGACCACACCTTGAGCATTGTGTGAAAATCTGGTTAACATATCTTAAAAAAAAAAAAGATATAGTAGAATTAGAAAAGGTTCAAGGAAGGGCAACCAAAATGATTAAGGGGATAGAACTCCTCTTATATGAGGAAAGGCTTAAGAAGTTAGGACTCTTCAGCCTGGAAAAAAGAGATGGCTGAGGAGGGATATCATAGAGGTCTACAAAATACTTAGTGGTGTAGAACTGGTAAAAGTAAATTGATTTTTTTACTCTTTCAAAAGCACAAAGACTAGGGGACACTCAAGGAAGTTACATGGTACAACTTTTAAAATGAACAGGAGGAAATAATTAAGCTCTGGAACTAATTGCCAGAGGATGTGGTATCAGCAGTTAGTGTATCTGGGCTAAAAAAAAAGGTTTGGACAAGTTCCTGGAGGAAAAGTCCACAGTCTGTTATTGAGATAAACATGGGGAAAGCCACTGCTTGTCCACAGGATCAGTAGCATAAATCTTGCAACTATTTAGGATTCTGTCAGGTACTTGTGACTTGAATTGGCCACTGCTGGAACGATGATACTAGGCTAGTTGGACCATTGGTCTGACCCAGTACAGCTATTCTCATGATCTTATGTATAGAAAATGTGGTTGCACACTGTTAGTGTGGTACAATACTGTGTGATGGAGGGGACTTGAGCCTGAGAATAGTAGTACGCCATACAGTTTGAGATTCAGTTATATATGGTATGCTTGGTGACTAGTGTGCCCATCCTGTTGATATCAAAATAAATAATTATGTGCCAGACAGCACTGTTCTATTTGTTTCCCCCCCCCCCCCCCCTTGGTCACACAGATCTTTCAGTATGGCTGAGGGGAAAAAAGATAACTAGAACAATGGATTCATTGAGATGGAAGGTGCAGACTACTTTTGGAAGACTAGAACAATGGATTCATTGAGATGGAAGGTGCAGACTACTTTTGGAAGAAACTTTGGATAGGTGCAGAATACAGCTCAATTTGGAAATAACTAGTATGACAGGGTAATGCACTAGGCTTCCAGTGCACTAATTTTTCCTTTGGAAGCGATAGCTATTAGGAATCCAGTTTTCCAGAAGAGGAACCGGAATAAACTCTCTGCAATGTGCTCTGATGGGGGTTGCATGAGAATCGTGAAGACAATATTGAGGTTCCAACCTGGATGGGGAGAAAGAAGTGGGAATTTTGTATTCATTAAATCCCTCAAGAAATTAGTGATGAAAGGGCGATAGGACAAGAGTCTATTCTTAATGTGACCATATGGCACTCAGATGAATCCATACAAAATTGGTCTTTAACCCTACTTTGGAAAAGGAGAAGAGGTAATTCAACATAACTGGAGCTTGGAAATTGAAAGAATCTTGACTTGGCTTTGCACTACTTGGTAAAATGAGTCCATTTAAACTGGGAGAATCATCTGATAAATTGGTCTTTTGGAGGCATCAACGGTGTCTCTAATCTAATGATATAAACAGGTCATATATCAGCTGCCTTCAATAGAGGATATTGCCTGCCTGCTGCATCAGTCTGTTCCCTGAATGAATGGGATTCTCCATGGCTAGTAAGGACAGGAACAAGAATCAGGTATGGTAAGGCTAATGTGGAACAACAGGAGATCGGCAAAACCCTGAATTACTTTGATGCTCCTGGAGATATGTGTAATGGAGGAGGGAAGGCATAAAGAAGTCCCTAATCCCAACTAATGACAAACGCATCCTGTGCCAGTTGGTTCACAGCTGGTCTTCTGGAGCTAAATACCAGCAACTGGTGTTGTACTGAGTATGAGATTGACTCTTGAGGTTCCCTATTGTACAACAGCTGGACAGCTACTGTCTGACTCAGAGACCATTTGTGGGGATCTAGGCTGGAGCTGAAGCTCTCCATCATTTGGATTTTGTCACCTGACAGATAGGAAGCTACCAGGTAATATCCCAGAGGTGCGCAATTCTAGATGCCTCCTGACAAAACCTGAATGACCCTGAGCTGCCTTGTTTGTTGATAAAAGACATAGCATCCTGGTTATTTGTTTACACAAGTGACACTTTCTTTGTGACCCGGTCCTTGAATGCTCAAATGGCATCGTCAGCTTTGGGTTCTAGGTGGTTGATGTGAAATAATTTTGTGTTGTTTCTAGAAGCTTTGGGTATGGAGATATAGAAAGTAGGCCCTTCCAGTCCATGAGAGATGCATATGTGGTGACTGTCAGCTATTAACGGGGCTGCTGGAATGGACTTCCCAAACTGAAGCCTGGATGGATCTTTCCAGCACTGGAAGAAGTGGCAAATGGTGGGATTATTTTGTGCAAATGGCTGGCTGTGTTGGTTCCACTGGAACTTTAACTGCCACTACAGGTCCCTCATGTGGTGTCATGCAAGTGAAACAATGTGAATTGTGGCCGCAAAGATCCCCACTATTTGGCAAATAGTGCTTGCCAAGTTAGAATGAGCTATTATTCTTGTGTAAAAATATATTTTTTTAATAAATGTTTTCACATAAATAGGTTCTCAAATCAGATACAACAGATTTGGCAATGTCTATGTTCAATAAAACTGAACAAAGAAGACGAGCAGAAATAATCAGAAAGAACTACAGCAAAACACCACCTTCCAGTGCTGCTCCCAATCACCTCCCTCCCCAACCAAGAGAACCCATATTAATATTATTAATTCACTTGGGTCACAAGAATCTGAGTGAATGATACAATATAGGGGGTGAAGTGCTTCTGTGTACAAAGGAAGAGTGGGACTTGGAGGTGATTGTGTCTGATGAACTTAAAGTTTCCAAACAGGCAGAAAAAGTGACGGTCATAGCCAGAAGGATGCTTGGGTGCATAAGGAGAGGGATGACTAAGAGGGGAAAAAAGAGGTGATAGGACCCTTCTATAAGACTCTGGTGAGGCCCCAGTTACAGTAATGTGTGCAATTCTGGAGATGCACCTACAGGAGGATATAAACAGGATGGTGTCGGTCCAGAGGGCGGCTACAATACTGGTAAGCGGTCTTGGACATAAAATGTATAGGGACAGGCTCAGGAACCTCAACATGTATACGCTGGAAGAGAGGAGAAAGAAAGGATATATGATAGAGCCGTTTAAATATCTCAGGGGTATTAATGTACAGGAAGTCAGCCTTTTTCAAATGAAGGACAACTCTGGAATGAGGGGGCATACGATGAAGTTAAAAAGGAAATATATCTCAGGGGTATTAATGTACAGGAAGTGAGCCTTTTTCAAATGAAGGACAACTCTGGAATGAGGGGGGCATACGATGAAGTTAAAAGGAAATAGGCTTAGGAGAAATCTAAGAATATTTGTTCACGGAAAGGGTGACAGAAGCATGGAATGGCCTCCCGGTAGAGGTTGTGGAGATGAGGACTGTGTCAGAATTTAAGAAAGCGTGGGACAAGCATGTGAGATCCCTTAGGAAAAGGAAGTGTTGGAGGTTATGGAGAATGGGCAGTCTGGATGGGCCATTTGGCCTTTATCTGCTATCATGTTTCTATTAACGTTCACAGCACACATGGCGGAAGAAGAGACTGCACCAACTATTAGCAGTCTGTTAAAAAGGATAGCCAGAGAATCTGTCTATGGAGCTACAAATTTATATTATTTTCCAAGAAGACCTTCCCCAGTTTCTTTCCCACCTGGAAAGTCTTTAATCATTGATCAGAATTCTTCCTCACTTACAGGTCTCCCAAGCGCAATGATCTCTTCCCTTGAAAGAGATGGACGCCTTGCACCTGTGATGTACTGACCTATTTCATCCTGCATGCATTGTCTCTCCAATTTATACAATTTTTTTTAAATTCCTCCACTATGCTATCATTTGTGGTGACATTCCTTCTCCTTTCTCCTTCCAACATGCACAATCTTCCACTCAGAGATTCTTTGTTTTACTTTTTGAGCTCAAACCGTTCCTGCTTTATCTCCTGCCTCTATCCACTGCAGGTGGAGGGCAGTCTTCTTGGTTTCTAGTAAATCAAGCTGGTGCTTAGGATTCATTAATGCCTGATATGTGGTCTTTGAATTATCCTGCACATCTCTGCTGTAATTCTTCTATATACTTGTGAAGAGTAAAGCAGCTATGACATGCCCCCCTACTGGGGAGTGTACCTCAGACATGTGTGGATAATGGCAATAAATTTAGGGATAAACAAACACCTAATAAAAGTCCTAGAATTCTCTCTTATTATACTGATCAACCACATAAAACACATGTAGCAAATAGAAAAAGGGGTTTATTTATAAAGATAATTGCAAAACAAAAATGTACAGGATTAGGATTTAAAAACTCCTAATACAAATATGTAGAATGATAAAAGAAAAAGAAGTCAGATGAAATCACACACACACTCCTACAGGCAAAAGCCACATAGAGAGCACAGAATTATTACAGAATTTAGAATGAAAACTACACAGCCTCAGTCTGTTGATTTTGGGTCATCTCTTCACATAGGCAGCTGGCACGGAAGGCAGGCGTATCTTTACATATATTCTTATCAGATGGAAGGCAGGTGTATCTTTATACACATTCACATCAGAAGTGGCCTTCAAATCATGATATCTTGATAGGTCTGTGCCTATTGTTATAGATATGGCAAACCACACGTATGTCTTTGATGTCCTGGAGCGCCAAGCATATCTCATACCATCCAAGTTTTCCTGCATACCTCCAAACTGAGCCAGATGTGTCGCTGAATAGACAGTGCCCAAAAAAAAAAAGGGGGGACCCCCCCCCCCCCCCAAGTGTAGACCAACAGCAAAGTAAGGAAGTTGGGGTGGACCAAAATCACTCTGTATCTGATAGAAGATCAGTCTTTATTAAGCACCACAGTTGTTTACAGACCTGACACAGGGCTGTGTTTCGACGGCGTACTGCCTGCTTCAGGGGTCACAACAACTGTATATCAGTGCTAGTATTTTTCTCAAAGTCAAGAGAAAAAATACACTCACTAAGAAAGTGAGTGATATCCTGCAATTCCCTCTCTCTCTCACCTTGCCTTCCCTCCAGTAGCAATTCATGATTCCCCCCACAGCTATATTCTTACGAGCATCCTCCCAAAAAACCCTTCATTTATATTCACTGGGTACATAGACCGAAACTAATGTGGATTCCCAGTACCCATACAACTGTTCCTTCTTTGACCCCTTTCTTCTACAAATGTGAATGGAACTGCGTTCTTAATCAAAATCAAGGGGTTGCAGCCTAGTGGTTAGTACAGAAGCCTGACAACTTGGAAACTGGGTTCGATTCCCACTGCAATTCCTCGTGACTCTGGGCAAGTCACTTAACCCTCCATTACCCCAAGTACAAAATAAGTATCTGTATAAAATATGTAAACCAATTTATTTATTAGGATTTATTTACTGCCTTTTTGAAGGAATTCACTGAAGGTGAAAATAAATCAAACATGAGCACTAGACAATTACAACAGTAAAATATTCAAATAACAATAGAAAATATGGCATAGTATACTACTTACAATATCAACACAATATGTAATAGAACATTTTAATTGATAGTGTAGGGTAAAAGCAAAGATTAAACATATAGATAGTAAGAGTAAGAGGACTTATAAAGTACGGTGACTTAAAGAAAGTTGCACCAGTGGCGTAGGTACAGGGGCCACGGGGGCATGGGTCGCCTCAAATTTCCTCTAGGCCCCTGGTTTTGCTGGTGGGGATCCCCAACCCCAGCAAGCTGAAGCCTTCTCGGTGCCGCCACGATGCCTGCCCTGTTCTTTTTTACCTCTCACATCCTGCACACTCCTTTTAGTGAAATTGCTCAGTTTCACTAAAAGGAGCATACAGGATGAGAGGGGGAAGAGAGAGCAGGCAGACAACATGGTGGCGCTGGAGAAGGCTTCAGCTGGTGGGGGTTGGGGACCCCCACCAGCCAAGGTATTTGCTGCAGTAGTGGGTGGGGAGCGGCAGGAAGGGTGGTGGCAGACCAAAATTGCCCCCCACCCCCACCCCGAGCTCCGGCTACACCCCTGAGTTGCACATGAGATGGTTAACATATAGATAGGTAAGAGAGTAAGAGAAGTTAGAAAATAAGGTGACATTTATAGAAAGGTGCACATGAGCTAAGAGAGATGGTTAAATATTATCTTGGATAGGGTAGGAGTGGATAAACATGTCCTGCTGCAATATGTGCAGCCCATGTCACTCCTTGTGTGTATGAGATTAACAAGTTAGTTATTTCTTCCATTAAAGGCCTGGTTGAAGAGCCAAACTTTCACATGCTTCCTGAAGTAGAGACAGTCTTGTGTTAAGCGGATTTGATTGTAACCACAGAAAAGCAGTATCAAATCCCTTTCCCTTGCTTCTTTGATCCCCCAATAACCCTGCTTCAATTTCTCGCCTTTTTTCTAAATAGTTAATGAAATTATATTTAAAGTGCTTATGTTTCAACATTTTTATTGATGATTCCTCAACAAGAAAACGTCCCACAAACTCATTTTACAGTAAGTTGTTAACATAACACAAGCATCGGAGTATAAACTAGAGATTCCATTCCTCATCAATCATTTTTAGTCCTTTTCTCCCCCTCCCCCCTTACCCAACGCCCCCCCCCCCCCCTTAAGGTTAGTGTATCCACATTTTTAGTACATTTAACATTCAGCATCTCTTTGACATCTGCCCAGAAGAACCCAATGACAGTTCACTACCCCTGGGCACCGGCAGGGTACTATTTCACAGGGTCATGGCATCTCCTATTTTGCCCTGTATTTATGATTCAACAAAGGACACTTTCCATGGCCTGAAAATATAGAAATTCAAATGCGATATAATACTCTCTGGGAAGTCAAAGCATTACAGCCCGTCATCATCACTTTAACCTTTTGTCCCATACCCTAATAATCCCACCCCTCCCCCACCCTCTCTATTCCCCCATCCACCCTCCCCCTCACTCTCCCCCCCCACCCTCCCCCAATGCAACGCTCAAAGTGTCAGGTGGTCTGAAGTACTTTTGCCAGGGGAGTTTGTTCAAAATTTGACTGCGTCCCCCTGGCGAGATGCTATTTAAATATGCCCCCCACACCGCTAAGAACCTCCGCTGCTTTCCCGGCGACAGGCCCGCACCTCTGGCTTCCCAAATCATTAGTTCATGTAGTTTATTCCTCCAATGCCAAAAGGAGGGAGGGTGATCCTGCAACCAATATAGAAATATGCATTTCTTCCCCACAATGCACGCCTTCCCTAAAGAACAGCTTCTCCCCTCGTGTGCCCATACTCCACAGTCCTGGTGCATTAAACACCGCTCTTTCAAAAGTTAGCTTACATTTTCTGCCTTGTACCTCTTGTAGGAACCGGGAGATCGTTGCCCAATATCTAGAGATACATCTACGTTGCCATAAACCATGAAAAAGTGTAGCCTCACCACTTGTACATTTAAGACAACAGTGTGAATCAGTTACCCCCATATGAACAGCCTGTCTCTGGGAAACGTAAGCCCTATGCACCGACCGGAAATGACATTCCTGGAGTTCTGCACTGTGGACCAACTGTGGGACACTTTTAAGGGCTGTCAATAGCAATTGCGTAGATATCGTAACTCCCACCTCTCCGCTCCATCTGTCTGCCACCACCTGTAAATCACGAGCTTTTCCTTTATTGCATAATTCTCTATGAAACCATGCTACCGACACCTGGCCCACTGCATCTCCTTCTAGTAGTGCTCTCAGCTGTTCACCAAAACTAGCCGACAGGCTCTCTGATGGCAGCGATCGCACGTAATGAGTCAATTGCCCATATGCCAGTATGCTTAATGGGCCCCGCCCTCCTAAATCTGCAAAAGTCTGATAATCTACCAGCGAGCCATCCTTTTGGAGCAGGTCTTCCAACCTAAGCACTCCCTTATCCAGTAGTTGACGGAACACCTTAGATTCCCTTCCCAACGCGAAATCTAGGTTCCCTTGTATAGGAAGCCATACACTACTCATGGGATTCTGCCGCCGCAACGGTAGCAAAGCTCTCCATAGCTGCCATATTGGGCACAGCAATACACTGTCCCGTAATTGTTCTGGTAATCGCCTTCTAGGGGCATGTAACAATGAGACTACATTCCAGGGGTCAAAATAGCTTTTTTCCAACTCCATATCTACATAGGTGCTGGTTCCCAGCAGCCAGTTTCTAAGATATCTGAGTAAACAGGCTTGATTGTATTTCCTAAAATCAGGAAACCCCAATCCTCCAGATCTTGAGTTGCCCACCACCATTTTCCACTTCATTTTTGCCTTCCTACCCCCCCCCCCCCCCCCCCCAGCAAAATCTTGCCGCCAATTTATAAAATGCCTCCAGATCTTGCTTATTAAGCCACAGGGGCAAAGCCTGCATTACATAAAGCCACCGTGGGAAAATAATCATTTTTAGCAGGTGTATCCTTCCATAAAAGGACACCGGTAAAACTGACCATTTCGTCAATTGGTCCTTCGTCTCCTGTAAAAGCTGAGTTACATTTATCTTGTATAACATTGAGGTGTCCACTGTCAATTGTATTCCTAAGTATCGAAACCTCCCTATCGCCCACCTCAAGGGAAAATCCCCTTCCCACATGTCTCTTACTTCTTCTGAACTGGCCAGTGCCTCCGATTTCAATAAATTCAATTGGAAACCTGAAAAGTCTCCAAATTCTATTAAACTTTCCATAAGATTTCCCAATGAGGCCTTAGGTTCTTTGATAAGCATTAATAAGTCATCTGCAAACGCAGCAGTTTTAAAGGTGTGTTTCCCTATGGTTACTCCCTTTATACCCTGATTACATTGAATCTCCCGCAACAGAGGGTCCAAAGTTAAAACAAAGAGTAGCGGCGACAGTGGGCATCCTTGTCTTGTTCCCTTGCTTATCGGGAAGCTGTCCGGCAATACTCCGTTTGCATATACCTGTGCTCTCGGCTCTGCATATAGTGCTCTAACTGCCTTCAAAAAAACCCCTCCGATATCATATGCTTTTCTGAAGTTATTCCTACATATGGAAAAGGGAGAGGAAATATTATATAAAACACAGGTGTTCAATAAGTGGTTTGAAACGGTATAAAAAAGGTTTTAGACACATAGGAGGATGGGGCAGAAAATGGAAAAACAGCGGGCTGAAACCTAACGATGGTCTACATATTTCTGTGACAAGAGAAAGAATCCTTAGGGAGAAATTCACACAGTACATTTCTAGACATTTAAACAAGAGAGTGGGGGAGAAAAAAGGAAGCAAAGGAATTAAGACAGTCACCCTTTGGTAAAATATGACGGCAGTAGGGAAGGTAATGTTAATACAGAAAACCATCTAAACTCAATTAACACATTTATTTAGATTTTTGCTCATACCTTTTTCAGTAGTAGCTCAAGGTGAGTTACATTCAGGTACTCTGGATATTTCTCTGTCCCAGGAGGGCTCACAATCTAACACGGAAAGCAACGAGCACAAATGCTCATAGTCTAAGTAAAAAGGTTCAAGATTTTAAGCCCTGATGTTTGAGGAAGACTTGGTTATTGTTGCTATTACAGAGACATGGTTCAATGATTCCCATGAATGGGATGCAAGCATACTGGGCTATAATCTTTTAAGGAGGAGGTGGAGAAGTGGCACTACATATGAAAAATATCATCAGAGCGACTAAAATGTAGGGAACTTCTAGAAAGAGAGCAGCTATATGTATTATCCTAGAAAGAGATGATGGAACCTATATCCACATGGGTGTTATCTACAGATCTCTGGCATAAAAGGATAAGCAGGACAAATATTTGATCTAAGATATCCATAAGCTTGGAATGAAAGGGGAGGCACTGTTACTGGGAGATTTCAACTTGCCTGATGTGCATTGGAACATCCCATTGGTAGAATCAGAAAGAAGCAAAAAGTATGTGGATGCCTGTCAAAATGCTTTGCTCAAATGGTGACGGAACCCACAAAGGAAAAGAAGAAGCTGAATCTAGTGCTCACATATGAAGGAAGGGTTTCCAACATCGGGGTGGGTGCCCACCTAGGCAATAGTGATCAGATTGGGGGCTGTATGGATGAGAAGAATTCTGCCAAGCTCAATGTACTTATTCAGTTAGGGTGAGTAAGATTGTCAGCAATATGACAGTACTCTAATGCAGTGGTTCTTAAATCTGGTCCTAGGAGGTACCCAGGCCAGTCAAGTTTTCAGGATCTTCATAATGAATATTCATGAGAGAGATTCTCTTATGGACATTGATTGTGGTGATCCTGAAAACCAGACTGGCAGGGGTACCTCCAGGTTTGCGAACCACTTCTCTAAAGTAATTGTGTTCCAGAAGTGTTCCAAGCTACAGTTCTATTTGCTTATGTTCTCTCTGATATTTGTGTTACTATTTATCAGTTTAAATACGTCTACTATTAGGCAGTTTCTAAGGAGGGGTGTGTGTATGTATGTATGTATGTATATATCTATATATATATATCTATATATATATCTATATGTATGTAAGTAAGTATATATAAAATAAATATATGCAAACTACAAACCCATCTGAATATAAACTGAAGTAACCTCCCCCCCCCCCCCCCCCCCCCCGAAAGGTTGGCTTACTATAACAATTCAAATTTCTAAACTCCATTTATATTCAGTCTACAAAGACTAGAAGACATCCTTGCCAATTCATGTATTAGCTTCACAATGTCTCCTCTCAATCTCTTTGATTACCTGACAACCATATTCCGCCTACTACCCAAGTTCAGGCCATTTATATTCATTGTTGTAAATGTACACGGAACCCATATTAATTTGCCAACACTCCCCCCCAATCCCACTGCCCAAACCTATCCTCTCACACCACTATGATCCTATCCTTTACCCCTTCCCAACTTCCATCAATACCCACATCCCCACTACCCTCTCAGATCTCTCTCATTACTCAAGCATCTTCCTCTCTTATATAATATCCTTTCCCCTTTCAGGACGCCTACCCTCATGACCCTTCCTATCACTACCCTCCCTTCTCTCATCTAATGCTCCTGCCCCCCCCCCCACAGATAAAACTCCTTGTAGGCATAAAGGCCTTGCCCTGTCATGCTTTGGATCCTTGTACTCCCTTTCCCTCTTGTTCTCGCCTTCCATCGACTCCAAACTCTCACCCCCTTGCACCATCACGCAGAACCACAGAAAGAAAATAAAAAATTTGCTTGTTATACTAATATCATGCTGTATCATTATCATGTTACCCAAAATCCTATGTAATACTAAATGTTTATTTCTTATACATCTTCACCATTCATGATGTATTGTAAGCCACATTGAGCCCGCAAAAAGGTGGGAAAATGTGGGATACAAATGCAATAAATAAATAAATAAATAAATATGGTTTGATAAAAGAGCAAAAACAGAGTGCAGATGCACAGAACTCAAATTACTGGATTTCAGACATGCTGATTTTGGTAAAATGGGGGAATACCTGAAGAAGCTGAGGGCATGGGTATGCACAGGAAAACTGAAAGGGAAGTGGTCCAATCTGAAAGCTGCTATAAATACATCAACAGATCTTCACAAAAGGAAAGTAAACAAAAACAAGAGAAAAAGGAAGCCTATAAGGTTCTCCAAACAAGTGGCCAAAGAAATAGGAGCAAAAGGGCTGCATTCAAGAAGTACAGAAGAATGCACAAAAGGATCACAAAAAAAGACTAACGGATTAAACTCAAAAGAAGCGAAGAGAGAAATACAGCTAGCGAAAGCACAGGCAGAAGAAGAAATGGCTAAAGATGTAAAGAGAGATGACAAGACCTTTCTCAGATATATTGGGAAAGGAGTAAAGCTAGGAATGGAATTGTAAGATAAAGATGCTGAGCACAGCTATGTGGAGAGTAATGAGGACAAAGCGAATGTACTAAACAAATACTGTCTCTTCAGTGTTCACGTAAGAAAATCCTGGAGAAGAGACCACGGTTGGCTGCTCAGGGTAATATCTGGAAATGGAGTGGATATTGCACTGTTCACGGAAGAAAGTATTTATAAACAACTTAAAATCTGAAAGTGGACAAAGCTATGGGGATGGATGGGATACATTCCAGGATATTGAGGGAGCTCAGAGAAATCCTGGCAGGAACTCTTAAGGATTTACTTAATAGATATTTAGAGACAGGAGAGGTTCCGCAGGATTAGAGAGACAAGCGATGTGGTTCCTCTTCACAAAAGCAGGAACATGGAAGAAGTGGGAAACTATAGACTGGAAAGCCTCACATTAGTGGAAGAAAAAATAATGGAGTTGCTGTTGAAAAAAAAGATAGTTAACTTTCTAGAATCCAACAGGTTGCAGGATCTGAGGCAACATGACTTTACCAAAGGAAAATCCTGCCAAACGAATCAATTTTTTTGCCTGGGTGACCAAAGAAGGGGTTGATATTGGGGCTGATTCTGTTTAATATATTTGTGAGACACATTGCTGAAAGGTTATGTTTAAATCTGTTTATTGACATAGTATGCAAAATGTGATACAAACACAGTTCTACCAATTACGGCGCTAATACAACAAGCAACTGTCAGCACTTCTTCCAACGTCAACTGATTTTCTGTTTTGTCCCCCCCCTCCCCCCACCAACCCTTCCCTCTGGTTAGCTGAACAGTGTGCATAACTCTTTTAAACACATGAACCATCCAAAACAACCCAAATATTGCGGGAATATAATGAAAGCACTGGGTGTCATTAACAAGCTGATTGCGGAAGAGTCCAGGTTGTTCTTTATTGCTCCCTTGTCCCTCCGCTATTACTACTCTCCCGCCCCCCATCACTTCCTAGATCCCCACCTCCCAACCTAATTCCCCCCCCCCCCCCCGATCCCTTCCCAAAACAAGCTTTTCAGTCATCAAGTCCAGCCGGTAACTCAAAACCAAACACCTCTAGTTTAGAATTCTGCTCCTTGCAAGGGGTTGCAGAGTGTCCCAAAATTTCTCCCATATTCATTGCTGAAAGGTTAGAAGGAAAAGTTTGCTTTTTTGTGGGTGAAACAAAGATGGCCAATAGAGTAGATACACCCTGAGGGAGTAGAAACCATGAAAACAGATCTCCAAAAATTAGAATGGTCAACGGTCTCGCAGCTAAAATTTAAAACAAAGTAGTGCAGAGTGATACACTTGGGATTCAGAAATCCAAAGCAGATGTACCAGATAGGAGGAGAGAAACTGATGAGCACAGCTCAGGAGAGGGACCTTGGGGTGATGGTGTCTCAGGATCTCAAGGTGACGAAACGATGAGACAAGGCAGTGGCCACGGATATAACCAGAAGAAAGGAGGTATAGTACTGATGCCCCTGTACAAGTTGTTGGTGAGGCCCCATTTGGAGTATTGTGTTTTGGATGGAGGCCATATCTTGCTAAGGATTTAAAAGACATGAAACGGTTCAGAGAATAGTGATGAAAATGGTATGGGGTTTGCACCACAAGACATATGAGAAGAGACTCGAGGACCTGGAGATGTATACCTTAGAGGAAAGGAGAGACAGGGGTAATATGACAAAGACATTCGAATATTTGAAAGGTATTGATCTACAAACAACCTTTTCTAGACATGGGAAGGTGGTAGAACATGGATTGAGATTTCAGGGGGGGGGGGGGGGGCAACTCAGGACAAAGTACCTCATGAAAGACTCCAGAGGAAACTGGAGAGTCATGGGACAGGAGGTAGTGTTCTATTGTGGATTAAAAACTGGTTAGAAGATAGAAAACAGAGAGTAGGGTTAAATGGTCAGTATTCTCAATGGAGAAGAGTAGTTAGTGGGGTTCCCCAGGGGTCTATGCTGGGACCGCTGCTTTTTAACATATTTATAAATGACCTAGAGATGGGAGTAACTAGTGAGGTAATTAAATTTGCGGATGACACAAAGTTATTAAATCGCAGGAGGATTGTGAAAAATTACAAGAGGACCTCACGAGACTGGGCGTCTAAATTGCAGATGACGTTTAATGTGAGCAAGTGCAAAGTGATGCATGTGGGAAAGAGGAACTCGAATTATAGCTATGTCATGCAAGGTTCCACGTTAGGAGTCACAGACCAAGAAAGGGATCTAGGCGTCGTCGTTGATGATACATTGAAACCTTCTGCTGAGTATGCTGCTGCGGCTAAGAAAGCAAACAGAATGTTAGGTATTGTTAGGAAAGGAATGGAAAACAAAAATGAGGATGTTATAATGCCTTTGTAACACTCCATGCTGCGACCGCACCTCGAATATTGTGTTCAATTCTGGTCACCACATCTCAAAAAAGATATAGTGGAATTAGAAAACATGCAGAGAAAGGCGACAAAAATGATAAAGGGGCTGGGACGACTTCCCTATGAGGAAAGGCTAAAGCAGCTAGGGCTCTTTAGCTTGGAGAAAAGGCGGCTGCGGGGAGATATGATAGCGGTCTATAAAATAATGAGTGGAGTTGAACGGATAGATGTGAAGTGTCTGTTTACACTTTCCAAAAATAATAGGACTAGGGTGTACTAGGACTAGGGGGCATGCGATGAAGCTACAATGTAGTAAATTTAAAACGAATCGGAGAAACATTTTCTTCACTCAACATGTAATTAAACTCTGGAATTCGTTGCCAGAGAATGTGGTAAAGGCGGTTAGCTTAGTGGAGTTTTAAAAAGGTTTGGACGGCTTCCTAAAGAAAAAGTCCATAGACCATTACTAAATGGACTTGGTGAAAATCCACTATTTCTGGGATAAGCAGTATAGAATGTTTTGTACTTTTTTGGGATCTTGCCAGGTATTTGTGACCTGGCTTGGCCACTGTTGGAAACAGGATGCTGGGCTTGATGGACCTTTGGGCTTTCCCAGTATGGCAATCAGGAAGTACGTTTTCATGGAGAGGGTGGGTGATACCTGGAATGCCCTCCCACAGGAGGCGGTGGAGATGAAAACAGTAACAGAACTCAAAAATGTGTGGGATACACACAAAGGAATTCTGTATGGAAGGCATGGAACCAAACAAGCTTAGTGGTGATTAGATGACAGCACCAGTAATTGAGAAGCAAAGTCAGTGCTGGGCAGACTTCTACAGTCTGTGCCCTGATCGTGGCTGGACAGATTTGGATGGGCTAGAGTGGGGCTTCAATGACAACTTCAGTGGTTGGAGAACAAGGCCAGTGCCAGGCAAATTTTTATTGTCTGTGCCTTGGAAATGGTGGGGACTGATCAGGATCAAATGTGATTTTCTTGTTGGGCAGATTGTATGGACCGTGCAGGTCTTTATCTGCAGTCATCTACTATGTTAATATGCAACTATGCTTTATGTAGCATTATCTCCTCTATAATGTAAGCTATGACAAAATGACGACTGTCATTGTGGCATGGTTTACATTATAAAGGGAATAATCCTTGATACAGCATAAAACAAAGCTTGATTCATGTCAGATCATTGTCCCTATGCTGACTCATAGATGAATAATGGGACAGGCTTTCTTAATGAATTTTGGGGAAAAACCCCCCAACTTTCTGAGATAAAATAATATACAGAATAAAAAGTGGTTAAAAAAAAAGGACTAAGTGGCAAAAAAAGGACCAATGATGATTCTGGTGTGCTAATCTCCATGGGGGCGTAAAAACCTAGGAGTTACACTTCTGAAGGTCTGATGTACTTATATAATTTAAATCCCATTGGGAGGGAACTATGAAGGATATATATATTAGTTATTTAGTCTCTCTAGAAATTTTGTAGTGCCTTTTTCATTTAAACAATAGTTTATTATATAACAAATGCACATACAGTGCAACTCTGCCTCTGCTCTGCCAAAACTACATCTCTGAGAACCTCTATGCACAATCTGAAAAGTTGGTGCTATTTTTCAGCACACTAAGTGCATATACCTACATGCAGTTTTTATAAACTTCCTTTTCCATATGTAAAACATGCTTTACACTAAATACTTTATTAAATTACCCAAATGTGAAACAATGTATAGTTAAACTACTGTAGATCCTTGCCTATAGGTTGATCTAGTAAGTTGGACCCCTATGTTCCTCCTCAATTATACTGTCCATTTAGAGACTTGAGTATAGATTGCCCCATCCCTTTCTTTCCCTTCCCTATCCAGATACACTGGTTCCAGCATTACCCCTTCCCTATCCTATCTCCCACCCCCAAGCTCCACACACAGCAGTCACATCCATAGCATCACTCCTCCACACTCCATGCCAGTGCTTTCAGTCATACCTGGTTCCTCAGCACTGCCGCAGGGCCTCTCTCTATAGGCCCATGCCCAGATATGCTGCCAGGTCATGCCCTCTGTTCGACAGAGTGTATGAAGAGGGTGTGCACCTTTTATTTTATTAATTTATATATGATAAACTCCCACACGCAAGGATTTCATGGCAGTGTACAAAAATCTTAATGAGAGACTGTGAAACACCATAAAAAACTGTAACAAATAAAATAGAAATTAGGCCCTACCTGCTAATATGCTTTCCTTTAATCCCTTCAGACTGTCGGGTTATGCACTCCCACCAGCAAATAGAGAATGAAAACCTCTGACTTCTAAGAAAGCCTATAACATTGGTGTGCAATCCCCTGAGTGTCAGTACTTCTATAGAAAAGCAGATCTGTAAGAACAGACCCTTTCTCTCCCAGAGCTTCATCTACACCTTTTGCCCAACAGGGTACCCATTCTGCCTATTTAGATTTTAAAAAAAAATCAAACTACTCAACTTGAACTAAACCAATACCAGGCAGCTCTACACCAGAACCCATGAAAAAACCCGCATCTCTCACTAACTCTGAATCTAAACAGCTAAAAAAAATAATTTGCCCCAATAAGCGGGCGAATACTGAAGAAGCGAGAACACCTGATCCATGCAGGATCTGGGTCAATCTGGAGGAACTAAAAAAAGGAAATTAGCAAGTAAGACCTAATTTCTTCTTCCATAGCATCCCTCCAAACCGGCCCAGACTAATGAAAAGTACCAAAGCAGTGACCATTAAGGGTGGGACCCCTGAGCCCCAAATCCAAGACATGAGCACACAGAAGCCACATCCTGATAAGCCTGCACATCCACCCGATAGTGACAAGCAAGTATGCGGAGATGACCAAAAGGTAGCCCTATAAATTTTAAGGGTGGCACTAGACAGCTCTCCACCCAAGTTGATTGACCTCTGGTGGAATATGCCTTGCTTTAAGAAGGTATGCCAACGCAACAACCTCCTTGATCTAGAAATAGTGGCTTTGAAAGCCACCTCACCTTTTCTGCTACAACTGAACAGCAAAAACAGATGGTCCAAAAAGACTGTAAGCTCTTTCGAGCAAGGACTGTCTCTTCATGTTCAAATGTACAGCACTGCGTACATCTTGTAGCGCTATAGAAATGATAAGTAGTAGTAGTAGTAGAAACTCTTCTGTTCTCTTAAAAAACATCCGCAACACTCTCCGAACATCCAACCAATACAATTGCTGATGCTCATCCAAGCCCTTTGCCTCCCCCATGACAGGTAACACCACAGACTGATTGTGATAAAAAAAGAAAAGATGAAACCAGTTTGGGAAGGCAGGCAGGTAGCAGGCATTGGCCATAGAACCACTTTTTCTTTAGAAAACACTAAAAGGGGCTCCCTGCATGAGACAGCTTGTAACTCTGAAATCCTCCTTGCTGAAGCAATAGTGACAAGGAACACTGTCCTCAAAGTAAGGTCCTTAAGTGTACAGTCTTGCTAACTGCTCACAGAGGGCCTTCACTAAGGCTGACAACACAAGGTTAAGATCCCAAGGGGGGAACTGAAGGACAGACAAGCTTAACTCGTTTAAGGAATTGGATCATGTCCTGATGGGAAGCCAAGGGCTTGACCCTTCTCCAAAAACACACCAGGGCCACCGTATGCACCTTGAGAGATTTAGTTATAAAACTGTCCTGCAAAAAAAATCCAAAAGGTGTGCCAAAGAAGACTTTAAACAGGGCAATATGGCGATCCTCACACCTGCTGTCAAAGATACACCACACTCTAACGTAAGCCAAGGAAAGAAAAATTATGTTTTGCTTGATAATTTTCTTTCCTTGAATCATAGCAGACAAATCCAGAGATGAGTGAGTGATTGACCATCTACCAGAAGGTGGAAATAGAGGATAGTAAGAAGCCTGGTCAATGAGTATTTCAGATGAAGCAGAAGGATAAAATGTGTCAAAGCCCTCTCCTTCACAAAAAGACAAGCAAATCCAAGTAGAATTCAAACTTGTGAAAACTTACAGCAACAATGCTAAACAGAGAAAAACAGCTGAAAAAGCTGTTACATACCTGTAGGTGTTTTCTGAGGACAGCAGGCATATATTCTCATATGGGTGATGTGATCCATGGAGCCTGGTGCAGAAACTGCCAAGTGCACCATCACTTTAAATCTTTCAGGCATTGTCCCCAGCGCATGAACTAAGACAACTCCAAGAGGAGGCAGGAGTGATGTGAGAATATATGCCTGCTGTCATTGGAGAACACTTGCAACAGGTGAGTAGCTTAGCTTTCTCTAAGGACATGCAGCACGATATTCTCACAAATAGGAATCACTAGCTACCAGGCTCTTGAGAAGGATGAATTTTTATAACTAAGTAGACAGTTAAATAGCAAGAGGATTGTGAAAAATTACAAGAGGACCTTACGAGACTGGGCATCTATATGGCAGATGACGTTTAATGTGAGCAAGTGCAGAGTGATGAATGTGGGAAAGAGGAACCCGAACTATAGTTATGTGATGCAAGGTTCCACATTAGGCGTCAATGACCAGGAAAGGGATCTAGGTTAAATCGTTGATATGTTGAAACTCTCTTCTCAGTGTGCAGTGGTGGCTACTAAGAAAGCAAATAGAATGTTAGGTATTATTAGGAAAGGAATTTATTTATTTGTTTGTTACATTTGTATCCCACATTTTCCCACCTATTTGCAGGCTCAATGTGGCTTACATTGTACAGTAGAGGCGATCGCCAATACCGGTATGAACAATTACAAAGTTAGGTTAATGGCAGGGTAATGATCAAGTATGAGAGGCACATTGGGGGTTATAAGGAAGAAGGGTTAGGTTATGTCCAGTACGAAATTATATCTTGTTCTGTTGCGGGGTTAAGGCATTTAGGTTGGATCGTTAGGGTATGCCTTTTCGATTAGGTAAGTATTTAGGAGTTTCCGGAAGTTTAGGTTGAATGGAAAACAAAGGCATTATAATGCCTCTGTGTGACCGCACCTCGAATACTATCTGCGGTTCTGGTCACCGCATGTCAAAAAAGATATGGTGGAATTAGAAAACGTATAGAGAAGGGCAATGAAAATGATAAAGGGGATGGGACGACTTCCCTATGAGGAAAGGTTAAAGCGGCTAGGGCTCTTCAGCTTGGAGAAAAGATGGCTGAGGGGAGATAAGACTAAAATAATGAGTGGAGTGGAACAGGTAGATGTAAATCACTTGTTTATTCTTTCCAAAAATGCTAGGACTAGGGGGCAAGCAATGAAGCTAAAAAATAGTAAATTTAAAACAAATCAGAGAAAATATTTCTTCACGCAACATGTAATTAAACTCTGGAGTTCGTTGCCAGAGAAATGTAGTAAAAGCAGTTAGTTTAGTGGGGTTTAAAAAAAAGGTTTAGATAGCTTCCTAAAACTAAAGTCCATAAGCCAATATTAAGATGGACTTGGGGGGAATTCACTGCTTATTTCTAGGATAAGTGGAATAAAATGTATTGTAATGTTTGGGGATCTTGAAACCTGGATTGGCCACTGTTGGAAACAGGATGCTGGGCTTGATAGACCTTTAGTTTTCCAGTATGGCAACAATTATGCACTTATGAAGCAAGTCAAAGGGCATCCACCAAAAACAACAAGGACCCCATCTTCACCTTGGCCACTTCCTGGTCCACTAAGGCTCGATCCCCAGAAGGGTCATCCAGAACCCTCTCAGACCATAATATTTCCAGTGAAGGTGTGCACTCCTTAGCAGAGCCCAGAAAATGCTCTATGGAGCTGGCTGAGCTGCAGCAGCTCTCTCTTTTTTTTTTTTAATTGGTTGCTGTCAAGTGCAGGAGGCACTCAAGGCTCCTAGAAAAAAAAAACTGGGCTGAGGCTCCAAGTCCTCCTGGCAGATGGGAGAGTCGGATGAGGGACCCGGCCACCCAAGAGTACACCCCAGGGGGTTACAGTGGCCCCCCACAGGCCAACCACCCCAACTGCAAGGGCCGACTAGAGGAACAGCCAGAAACGTTAACCCCTAACAGGTTTTTTTTTTTCTAATCAATATAGAATGCTAATGCTTCCATTCAACCCTAAGCCAAGAAACCCCAAAGGACCTGCTCTTCTAGGCATACCAGACTGCCTAAGACTGCACAGGCTGCTCACCTACCATTTGCTGGAGAAAGAGGACATAATGGCTGGCTAAAGCAGAGGCATAGCCAGACAACAGATTTTGGGTGGGCCTAGGCAAGAATTGGGTGGGCACCAAGTGTTCTCCTCCCCCCCCCCCCAAAAAAAAAATGATCTCAGCTGGTGGAAAAACACTTCTTTCCACCTTGGCAGCAGTATTGCACTGAAAACTGAGCATGCGCAGGTGCCGGTGTCATGGAGAGTAGCGTTTTTGTTAGCATCAGGGGAAAATCTTCAGCTGGCGGAGCTTGGGATTCCCACCAGTTACCACTAAACATGTGCTACTGTTGGGTGGGCCTGAGCCATAAATGGGTGGGCCAGCCCACCTGTGGCTACGCCACTGGGCTGAAGAGTGGTATAGTACTAATATACAGGTTCAGAAAGATGTTATATTCTCAGTTTCCATCTGCTAGTAGGCAAACATAACCTACACATCGGCAGCTGGACAAATCTGGAGGGCTGATAAGGAACCAATATTATCCAAAAAGGCAATATATATACTGGATACATAAAAGGGAACATAAGAACTAAAGGAGGGGGATGTCTCCGAAGAAAAGGAAAAGAAAATGCTTTCCCAATAAACCACTCTTTCATGTGGCAATAAATGTTTTTTAAACGAAGATTCTAATCAAAGGTCCACTGGTTCCATGTTCCACAAAACAAAGGCGACAGCAGAAAACCTATGACTTACGAACAGGAAGTGTCAAGACAAAGGCTAGTAGGGGAAGGAACCAATAAAATATTGGTATTTGAAGAGTGGAGTGAGAGATATGAGATAAGCTGATCTGACAGGTAAGATGGCAACCCTGTATAAAAGGCCCTCTATCCCGGAGGTAATTAACAGAAAGACCATTACTCAACTTCTGCTGAAATGATTGATCCCAGATGACACAAGCAATAAGAGAGTTGAATATCGCCTGTGTATACATAAGGTGTAATACCGTGATCCTATTATTAGTGTGACAAGAGGAGAAATGAACATATTAAATAATGATGGGGCAGTATGGAATCTTGAGGTATCCTACCTGAACAAGGGCCTGTAGAGGAAGGCCTTGTGCTGGTGCTGAAAGTGCTATGCAGCACTGGGGAACAGGTATGACAAAACGCTGGCACAGAAAAGCGAGGAAGGACATAACGCTTGTGGTTACTATAGTGAGACATGGGTAGACTCAAGGCGGAGAAGGAAGGGAAGGGGAGATACTGAAATCAGACTGGGTGGATAAGGAAGTGCACAGTCTGCATGGGTAGACTTAAGTATAGGATGTCACTGCCCCCCCCCCCCCCCCGACATGACCTTCCAAAAAGGTTAAACAATTTTGTGGCCTATACACAATTATATATGGTATATTAACTGCAATGAGATCTGTCAAAGCAAAAAACAAGTGCATATAGTTATAACAGAGGAGAAAAGACCTCAGATTTAAATTACTGCTAATAACTCAGCAGTCAAATGGACTATAATTTTAATTACTGTCATAAAACCTCCTCTTTCTATGTTATGCATCACATTTATAAACGTAATGTGTTTTACCTACATATGATACTGATATCTTTAAAGTGGCACCATGCATGTATGTATATATATATATATATATATATATATATATATATATATGTATATCGTAAGAGTACTGCATGGTAATGGATGGGGAGATTATACGGGTTTGCCGCAGCTGGGACGGCAGCCCGCATTACATCGACAGGGAAATCTGCTAATAGAGATCTGGTCTACAGGGATAACATGAAGGGATTAACACTTTATTCCTGGAATGTGGGAGGAATTGGATCACCTACTAAGAGAAAGAAAATCTTGGGGGCAATGAAAAAGAAAGGAACATCAATAGCCATGTTACAGGAAACACACCTTTCATCACAGGAACATGCAAAGTTTAAGTCCTGGTAGATAGATGCGCCAGCAGTGGGGAAAAAAGCGGGGGTGGTAATACTATTTCATAAATCACTGCAGGTGGAGCAGGAAAAAGTATATTGTGATCCAGACGGCAGATATATAATAGCCAAAGTGATGGTAAACGGCATAAAGATGATACTGGTCAATGTCTATGCCCCCAATGTGTACAGCAAGAAATTGTTTGGACACCTAATAGTCCATATTCAACGGGTTAAACTACAAGATCCACATATTAGGACAGTAATAGGAGATTTTAATGTAGTGGCGGAGCCATGGATGGATAGAACTGGGAGCTTAGGAGATAGGCCGGGTGACCACACGAAGGGAATTCCACTTCTATGTGACATGCTAGCAGTGGTGGATATATGGCGTTTATTACATCCAGACACTCGAGATTATACCCATTACTCCCGAGCACACCATATACAATCTCGGCTTGACTATATATTGATGATAGATGAGGACGGGGTCACGGATATTCAGGAAGTAGGCATAGATCCCACCATTGTTTCAGATCATGCACTAATATGTGTCACATATCATATAGCAGGATCGCAATGCCAAACACGGAAGTGGATGTTCCCCTTAGACCTTTATTATGATAGGGATTTCCTTCCTTATATTAGAGGGCAATGGATGGACTATAAGATACACACATACTTCGAATCCTATACTATATTGGGAGACCGCTAAGGCGGTGCTCCGTGGAGCAATAATATCTTATAAGTGGGACTCTTATGTCATTGAGATATACCAAGATCTGGCCTCTGTTACTTTGAGACGCAGTGCTGCATTGAAACCAATCACTATGAGACTCACAGAAATGGGGATAAAGTATCGTTGGCAACACCCGTTTGCCCTGGTCTTCTTTAAAGATGGCCGCATACACCAAGTTAAATCCATGGATGATGCTCGAGTGATTCTACCTGAGGGAAATACTAAAGAGCCTTCAGCAACCCCGAGAAATTCCAGAGCGACTTCCTTGCCTGTGCGTCCACAGTGGCAGCGAGTTGAAAAAAGTCACAAGTGTCTACATGAAGATAGTAGAACAAGAGGACATGAAATGAGATTGAAGGGGGGCAGACTCAAGAAAAATGTCAGGAAGTATTTTTTCACGGAGAGAGTAGTGGATGCTTGGAATGCCCTCCCGCGGGAGGTGGTGGAAATGAAAACGGTAACAGAATTCAAACATGCGTGGGATAAGCATAAAGGAATCCTGTGCCAAAGGAATGGATCCTCAGGAGCTTAGTCAAGATCGGGAAGAGGGGGTTGGTGGTTGGGAGGCGGGGATAGTGCTGGGCAGACTTGTACGGTCTGTGCCAGAGCCGGTAGTTGGGAGGCGGGGCTGGTGGTTGGGAGGCGGGGATAGTGCTGGGCAGACTTGTACGGTCTGTGCCAGAGCCGGTGGTTGGGAGGCAGGGCTGGTGGTTGGGAGGCGAGGATAGTGCTGGGCAGACTTATACGGTCTGTGCCAGAGCCGGTGGTTGGGAGGCGGGGCTGGTGGTTGGGAGGCGGGGATAGTGCTGGGCAGACTTATACGGTCTGTGCCCTGAAGAGCACAGGTACAAATCAAAGTAGGGTATACACAAAAAGTAGCAAATATAAGTTAGCTTGTTGGGCAGACTGGATGGACCGTGCAGGTCTTTTTCTGCTGTCATCTACTATGTTACAATGTCTTACAGCATCAAAAGTCTGGTGGTCAACTTGCTTGACTGTGTTAGAGGTCCTGATTCCTCCTGGACCAAATGAGTTTGTTGCAATTTTGTGTGAGGCTTGATTTGCGAAACTTGCACTGTCTGTTATATTGTTTATTGTATTGCTGGGAAGGGTACGCATTTGTTGATCTAAGTTTTTCAAGTGAATGGCTGAGGGGGAGAAGAGAACGTATGTCACTTCTATCCACTTGATACCTCTTTGCTGTTGTTTAAGGGAGGATCTAAATGTTTGGGGTATGGTGGGAGGGGAGGGGGTGGAGAGAACTACTACTACTATTACAAATCATTTCTATAGCACTACCAGTCGTACGCAGCATACCAGTCGTACGCAGCACTTCACAATTGAACATGAAGAAAAGACAGTCCCTGCTCAAAAGAGCTTACAATCTAAATCAGGACAGACAGGCAGGACAAATAAGGGAAAAGGGTAGGACAGACAGATAGGACACATAGGGAAAAGGGACTATTGAAGACAGGAAGACAAGATAAGGTTAAGAGCAGGTGACAAGTTAGGAATTAAAAGCAGCATCAAACAGGTAGGCCTTTAGCCCGGATTTGAAGGCAGCCAGGGTGAGAAGATTAGAAGGTATCTGATAATTCAATATGACCCTGGTATCATGCTAGAGGGAAGCTTTGGAAGGAGGGCTCTGGTATTGATAAGACATTGGGGATCCTATTATTGTGTTCACGTTTTCTGACTACAGATGGCTGACATAACATTTGTAAGTTTAAATGTTAGAGGCCTTAATATTCCTATGAAATGACAACTGATGTTTAGAGAGTTGCTCCGCTTGCGGGCAGATATTGCCTTAGTTCAGGAAACGCATTTAAAGCCAACACATGAGTCACTCTGTAGGCATAACAAATATCCCTATCAATATTTTGCTTCCAACAAAGATGGTGTTAAAACTAGAGGGGTTCTTATTGCTCTTAACGGGTCACGGTCTTGGGAGGTGGATAAAGTTATTAGCGATAAGGAGGGACGATTTTTGTTGTGTATGGGCCTAATGCCAACCACAGGGATTTTTTTCATCAGCTACATCAAATATTATTAAAATATAAGGTATTGGGGGAGACTTTAATTTGACTCTTAACCTCCACTTAGAGAATTCCACCAGAAAGGTACAGTATGCGAGGCATGATCGTGAGTTGTTTCACGCTTTTTTGGCAAGGTGGGAGGTGTCAGATTTTTGGAGACAAATTAACCCTGCCACTAGGGAGTACACCTATTTTTCACAGGTACACCAGTCGTTTTCGCGTATTGACTTCTGGCTGGGGGACGTTGAATTGGTCCATGCAACTCTGGAACATCAAATCGTGTGCCGCACATGGTCAGATCATAGTCCGGTAGTATTGAAGCTAAGTCTCCCGGTGACAAAGAGAGCCCGACCTGAATGGCGGTTGGATGATTCCATCTTATCAGAGTTATCGTATTTTGTTCAAATGGAAAATCATATTAAAGAATATATCCAATTTAATGATAATGGAGAGGTTTCGCTGGGTGTTTTATGGGATGGATTAAATGCAGTAATGCGTGGCCACTTCATAGCTCTAAAAGCCCATATGCAGCGAGAGCGTAGAGGGACGGAGAATGACTTAAGAAAGAAGCTACTAGAAGAAAAAAGGACATTACATAGGCAGGCCCCACAGCATTCATCGTTATTATTGGAACAACTGCATAAACTGCGGACTGAATTGCAGGAGTTGCAATTAGCTGATATTGCTGAACAGCTACAGCGAGTCTGGCAATGCCATTTTGAGTTTGGTAATAAATCTAGTAAACTTCTAGCTCATAAGCTTAAAAAGCAAGTCTCACGTAATCATGTCTCTAGTCTCGAAACAGAGGATAGTAGAATAACATTCGCGTTATCACATATACAAAGATTGTTTCAGAGGTTTTATGAGAATCTCTACACGCCAGATGTTGACCCCTCAGAGAAGGCGATTTGGGCCTTTTTGGATCAGGTTACACTACCGATGTTAACTGTGGGGGCTCAACATTAACTCTCTAGACCTGTTGAATTGGATGAGATCCTCCAGGCGATTCATACTCTCTCTCCTAGCAAAGCTCTGGGACCAGATGGGTTCTCCAACAAGTTTTATAAAACTTTTGCTAAGATCTTGGGACCGCTGCTGCTAAGTTTGTTCAACTCTTTTAGTGCAGGCCAACCAATACCACAAACTTGGAACTTAGCAACTATATCAGTAATATTAAAGCCAGGTAAAGATCCCCTTAGATGTGGGTCTTATCGTCCCATTTTGTTGTTAGGGGTTGATTATAAAATCTTTACTAAGATATTAGTCACCTGTCTACAAAAATATCTCCCTTTTCTGATTCATAAGGATCAGGCGGGCTTTATTAGTGGTCGATAGACCTTTGATAATATACATTGGGCACTTCACCTCATATATTATGCTAGGACGGAAAAAATTCCTATGGGGTTACTATCCCTAGACGCTGAAAAAGCGTTTGATAGAGTGCACTGGCCATTTATGTTTGCTGTCTTAGAAAAAGTGGGTATTGCGGGTCAATTTTTATCTTGGCTTCATCTCTTATATGCAACGCCTTGTGCCTCAGTGAAGGTTAATGGGCAAAGTTCTTCCTCGTTTGTTTTGAAAAGGGGCCCGAGGCAGGGCTGTGCTCTGTCGCCTTTGCATTGGTGGTGGAGCCCCTGGCTTGTGGTATATGGGAGCATCTGGAGATTATGGGGTTGAGTGTTAAGGGTCTAGAATCGCGAATCTTGTTATTCGCCGATGATATCTTACTGATGTTGACCAACCCGGACATCTCTTTTCCTGCATTGTCTTCTATTCTGCAACATTACGAGCAGATCTCGGGTTTTAGGATTAACATGGAGAAGTCGGAAGCTTTGAATATTAGTTTACCTGAGGACCAGGTGACAAAGTTAAAATCTAATTTTCCTTTTCGTTGGGTGAAAAAGGTCATTCGCTATTTGGGAATTAATTTGACACGTGACTTAACCGACCTGTATGAAGCCAATTTCCCGGGGAAACTGCGAGAGTTATTTTCTGAACTAGAGCGCTGGGAGGGACTGACGATTTCTTGGATGGGCCGCATTAATGCGGTTAAAATGACAATTCTCCCTAAGCTATTATACCTCTTTCTGGCTCTTCCCATTTATCTGCCAGATCAGTTTTTTCAGAGTCTGAGACGAAAAGTATTTTCCTATATTTGGAAAAAGAGACTGCCAAGGGTGCGAGCAACAGTGATGTTCCAGAGACGTGAGCATGGAGGAATGGGGGTCCCTTCTTTTGTAGAGTACCATCAAGCTGTCCATCTTCGTATTTTGGCAGAGTGGCTAAGTGTATCTGGCAAAATCTGGCAGCTCCTCGAACAGGCAGAATTAGCTTCCTATCTGCTGAGAGCGATCCCTTGGCTGCCGGGTCCACTTGTAAGAAAGATTGCATCTGTGGCCCCACCACTTATTCGTTGGCCCCAACAGACCTGGATTGCATTCCGAAACAAATTCTTCCCAGGACGAAAGTATTTTTTGCAAATGTATATCCGATTTGCTTCACAATTTACCCCGGGGACCATTGATCCCTGCTTTCAATCCTGAGAGAGAATGGGTCTATGTACACTAGGACAGGTGTGGGAGAATGAAGAATTTATATTGTTTCAAAATAGTCGGGAGGAGTATGGTCTCCCAGCTGTTCATGCGTTTCATTATCAGCAGCTGAGAGACTTTGTGGTTAAGACGGGCCAAGGAAGAATTAAGTTTAGCTGGAACACCTTTGGAGTGGGCAGTGGTGAATGGAGCAACTAAGGGGTGTGTGTCCCGAATTTATAGAGCCCTTTTAGCTTATCAAAAACCCATTACATACTATTTGTCAAAATGGGAACTTGCCATAGGTGTTTCCTTTGATTATAGACAATGGAAAGGTATATTCAAATCTCTGCTTAAAGTTTCAATTTCTAGTAACTTGATGGAAAATGGTCATAAGATTCTATACCATTGGTATTATACGCCTAAGCGATTGTCCAAAATATTTCTGACAAGTTCAGCATTATGTTGGAGACAATGTGGAAGTGAGGATGAATGATACATATTTGGTGGGCTTGCCCACATGTCCAAAAGTTCTGGACTGCAATACTGAACCTTGTATTTAATTTAACAGGGACCCAATATCCTCTGAGGATGGAGTATTGCCTGTTGCATGTCAGGCCTCCAAGGGTGAAATCTTGTACGCATCACTTAGCTGCATATGTATTTGTTGCTAGTAAGCTGGCACTTGCTGCTGCTTGGAAGCAGCCAACTTTGCCAGGCATCCGTCAGAATTTACATAAGATGGCCTATATTCATTTGATGGCTAAGTTAACAGCCTTACGCACTGGTCATTTAGTGTCCTACTATCGTGTTTGGGATCCCTACATAAAGTGGTCATCGGGGCCTGGTCCTTCTATGTTGTTAAAGTAATTGAGATACTAGGTTCTTACATATAGAGGAGGGAGGGAAGGGGGTGGGAAGGGAAGAGTGTAGTGATATATTATTAGTAGACAGATTGTGGTAGAGTATGGTGGGAGGGGGGATGAGGGAGGGGGGGTTGGGTGTGGAGAAAAAATTTAAAGTTTGATGACGAGGTTAATACCTGTATGTGTTTTGCTTGACATGTTTACTGAATCACTAGACCCTACCTGTCCTTCCAACTACTGCCCCATCTCCCTCCTACCTTTCCTCTCCAAGACACTTGAACGCGCCGCTGCCTTGATTTTCTCTCCTCTCATGCCATCCTCGATCCACTTCAATCCGGTTTTCGTCCTCTACACTCGACAGAAACGGCACTCACTAAAGTCTGTAATGACCTGTTCCTTGCCAGATCCAAAGGTCACTACTCCATCCTCATCCTCCTCGACCTATCCGCCGCTTTTGACACTCTCAATCATAATTTACTTCTTGCTGCACTATCCCCATTTGGGTTCCAGGGCTCTGTTCTCTCCTGGTTCTCCTCTTATCTCTCCCACCGTACCTTCAGAGTACATTCTCATGGATCTTCCTCCACCCCCATCCCGCTCTCTGTTGGAGTTCCTCAGGGATCTGTCCTTGGACCCCTTCTTTTTTCAATCTACACCTCTTCCCTGGGCTCGCTGATTTCCATGGTTTCCAATACCATCTTTATGCTGACGACACCCAGCTTTACCTCTCCACATCAGCAATCACTGCGGAAACCCAGGACAAAGTATTAGCCTGCTTATCCAACATTGCTGCATGGATGTCCAACCGCCACCTGAAACCGAACATGGCCAAGACCGAGCTCATTGTCTTTCCACCCAAACCCACTTCTCCTCTCCTTCCACTCTCTATTTCAGTCGACAACACCCTCATCCTCCCCGTCTCATCTGCCCGCAACCTCGGAGTCATCTTCGACTCCTCCCTCTCCTTCTCTGCCCATATCCAGCAGACAGCCAAGACCTGTCGCTTCTTTCTCTATAACATCAGCAAAATTCGCCCCTTCCTCTCCGAGCACACCACCTGAACTCTCATCCACTCTCTCATCACCTGTTGCCTTGACTACTGCAACCTACTCCTCACTGGCCTCCCCCTTCAATCCGTTCAGAACTCTGCTGCCCGTCTTATCTTCTGCCTAGACCGATATGCTCATATCACCCCTGTCCTCAAGTCACTTCACTGGTTTCCGATCAGGTACTGCATACAGTTCAAGCTTCTCCTACTAACCTACAAATGCACTCAATCTGCAGCCCCTCATTACCTCTCTACCCTCATCTCCCCTTACGCTCCTACCCGTAACCTCTGCTCACAGGACAAATCCCTCCTCTCATACCCTTCTCCACCACCGCCAACTCCAGGTTCCGCCCTTTCTGCCTCGCCTCACCCTATCCTTGTAATAAACTCCCTGAGCCCATATGCCAAGCCCCCTCCCTGCCCATCTTCAAATCCTTGCTCAAAGCCCACCTCTTCAATGTCGCTTTCGGCACCTAACCATTGTACCTCTCTCCAGGAAATCTAGACTGCCCCCAATTTGATTGACTGCACTTTTTTGTCCTTTAGATTGTAAGCTCCTTTGTGCAGGGACTGTCCTTCTTTGTTAGATTGTACAGTGCTGCGTAACCCTGGTAGCGCTTTAGAAATGTTAAATAGTAGTAGTAGTAGAATCCAATTTGTTGTATATTGAGTTCTTTGGAGGCTTTCTATGCTCAATCATCAATAAAAAAAATTGTACAAAAAAAATAAAATTGAAAAATTGTTAAATAAAAAAGGAAGGCCTTTGCCTAAAAAAAAAAAAAAAAGAAACACGGCGCCACTTTGAAGAGCTTTACCTGATGTACGATACTAATAGTAACATTTGTTCATACCTGTTAATTTCATGTACATAATTTGTTCATACTTTTTAAGTTCCTGTACATAATATGTAAACCACTTTGACTGTAACTACAGAAAGGCAGTATATCAAAATCCCTTCCCCTATCCCTTCATCCTATTAGAACAGTCTAGACCTACAGGTTTTGCCCTCTTACTAGAACATAGAGGCAGAGACTTGAAGATTCGCATGATGACATCAGTATAACAGGTGGTGCAGACAGTAAAAAAAAAAAAAAACTATTAGACTAATGTCAAAGCCACTCAACAGGGAGCCCAAAACAATTAAGAGGAAAAAAGAGCCACACGGAACCTAGAAGAGAGACCCCATAAGGCTACTTTTGCTAAATTGACAATATACAGAAAGGTAGCAGAACCTAGGACCCATGAATCTACAAAATCCATCAGTTTTCCTGTGCAGTTCCTGGACTGGTCTAGCAATACTCAAAAGAAAGTAATAGGTAAGAAAAATTTCACTTCTCTTATTATCCTGCTAGACCAGTCCAGACCTATGGGATGAACCAGAGCTTTCATTCCACAGGGTGTGAAGAAAGATACATCATCCTCCAGAACTGCACTACCAATGACACTGGCCTGCCTAGTCTAAACATCAAGTCTGTAATGTTTGACAAAAGAATGGAGGGATGACTCATGTTGTGGTCCTAAAAATGTTTTCCAGGGCAATAACCTCTCGTAGAGGAACTTTAAGGTCCAGAGGAACCTCTAAAGAATGTAGGCTGACTTAAAAGTCAACCTAATTCAGTGTACAATTGAACACTTTTGAGGCCAAATGCCCTCTCTGTGAGGATCATAAGAGGCGACAAAAAGACGATCTGATATCCAAAAAAGATGTGACCTCCAAGTAGTGAATGGGACTGTTTGACAGTCCCAATACTGAGAACCTTTGAAAGGCAGGGAAAGAAATGAAACATATGTACCAGTCCACTAGAAGTAAAGAAATACTGGAACATTCCTGGTTGAACCACCTGTTATACTGATGTCACCGTAATGTCCTCTTCCAACTCTCTGCCTCTATTTGCTAGTAAGGGGACAAAACCCATAAGTCTTGACTGTTCTAGCAGGATAAGGAAAACATATAATATATGTGATGTACAGCACAATTGTACAGAGGACTTTTTATGATCAATGATTATAGCCCAACTGGCCACGAAGTTATCAGGGCAAATTTAAATTTGAGGTCTTTTTCTATTATAACTATATGCTTGTTTTATTTTGACAAACCTCACTGCAGTTATTAAAAAATTATACCCCAAGTGACTATCTTCTAATGAATACTGATGGCCAAATCTGTTTTCACTGTCAAAACTGGTTATCATATTGCTGCTACTCTCAAAACATCTAACATGTATACAGTAACCTGCAGTTTAAAAACAAGGGAGTAAGTCAGAGTTTCCCAAACTGTGGGTCACAACCCCAGTGAAACCTATATTTGAGGCTGCAACCTGGGTGAGCGCTCCATAGAGTGCTAATGTCCTGCATCATCCAGGGGCTCCATGCTTTCTGCGGCCATGTGAACTGGGGACAGCCACAGAAACATTGGAGAGTGCTGCTCTAAATGAAGACAATTTCATTCACTTTGAATTCTGAAAAGTTATCTTTGAAGCTTTAGATCCAGAAGAACAATGCAACTTTTATACTGGTATTAGCTAGGAGCAAGATCAGAGACTCCCCCCCCCCCCCCCCCCCATCTACAGAAGTACAATTAAAAAAACCTGAAATAGTAATTATTGTAACTATTCCAATCAAGGTGGATCACCTACTGTAAATTACTTCCAGAGACACAGTGTTGCTTCTTTTATGTTTAGCATACTGTTGCCATGGCACAGACCTTTCTTTACTCTATTGACCACAGATGAGATCGCATTTTTCTAATTAGTTCTGCCTACTCTATATTGATTAGACTGGCCATGGACTAGGTTGCACACAAAAGGGACAATTAAGCCTACTGTGTTGTGCTTCTCCTCACAGATGCAACAGCTGAAATTTTGAGGTAGTACTTATGCAAAGGTGCATCATATCCAATCTGTTCTGTATTAACTATACTGGTCACAATTAAAACTACACACCATAAGGTGGCACATTTGAACTCTGTCTCAAGCCCTCTCTGATGCTCACCATATTGGCCAGAGCTGATTGCAATTTCAATGATGGAGTCACTGATCTGAGTAGCAGGTTCTCCTTGTGAAAGAGCATCCTCAGGTGGTCCAGGCAAAGAGATGTCCAGCAGCGTCGAAACATTAGGTGGAGACAAGCGGGTATTTGACTCCTGCAATGGATGTGGAGGAGTGGACAGGCCATTCTGAGTTGGAACTTTCGACAGGTCAGACAGGGAGAGAACTGATGCAGCCTGCTGTGGTAAGAGTTCAGAAAGAGAACAAATAAGAAATTCAAATAAAAACCTTTAACTGTGCAGGGCAAATAAGGACTGTCGCTATATTATGCTTAGCCAAGTTATTACATTCAGTTTTACACACAGGATGAAACGACAGGAAGAAACAAAAGCTAGCCTTATATGATGCATGCTGATGGTCAGAGTCTCCTGATTCTTCTTTGGTTCTTAAAGCTGCAAGAGACAGAGTGAATGCTCGCACAACGTACAATAGGAACCAAGCTCTACCTTTCTTGGCAGACCACTAATCTGCCAAGGTAATCAGACAAAGATAAGTCACAAAGACTTTTTGATTCACCTTTATACTATCAAGCACAACCTTCAGTGTGGAATTCACTGCCTATTCATATTTGTGTTCTCTCAAGATTATAGGGTATTCTGTAAAGCATTTAAGACCTTATTATTTAACTAGTAAAAAAAGGCCCGTTTCGGTGAGAAATGAAACGGGCGCTAGCAAGGTTTTCCTTTGAGTATGTATGTTTGACAGAGTGTGTTTGACAGTGACTGTGTGTGAGAGAGAGAGTGAATGTGAGAGTGTATGTGTGTGTGAGTGAGAGAGAGATAGACTGTGACAGTGTGTTTGTGTGGGAGAGAGAAAGACAGAATGTCGATTGATTGTGTGTGTGTGTGTCACAGAGAGACACAGCGTGACTGTGTGTGAGAGAGTTTTGCTGTGTGTGTGAGATACCGACAGAGTGTGTGTGTCAGAGAATGTGTCTGTGAGACAGAGAGAGGTAGGGTTGCGGGGTAGGCAGTTTTTGAGGAGGGGGGGCAACGTGCAAAGAGGGGGATCAGCGGGGCCAGTTGGGTGGGGAGGGTAGCAGCATGGCTGTAGGCATTTCAAGGAAGTTTGTGTGCGTATGTGACTGACATTGTTGAAGTTTGTGTGCGTATGTGACTGACATTGTGTGTGTGTGTGTGTGCAACAGAGGGGTAGGCGTGGGCTTGACATGCACGGAGGGGGATCTGCAGACTTGGAGGGGGGAGTGGGGGAGTGTGAGAGATGGAGTGTGTGTGTGTTTAACACCGTAGGGTGTGTGTGTGTGTAAAATATGCCTTAACAATGTTCAGCCAAATACATTTTCAAGCATCCTGTATCTGGTCTGCAGCACTTTAAAAACAATTATTATTATTTGTTTTTCTGGAGGTGAAAGTGCTCTTTAATCCTAAGCCCTGGTACCATATCATGCCATAATAATTAGATACAACAGATGTTTTGACCTTCTTTGGACTGTAATCTCATACCACATCAGAATTAAATTTCACTGATCAAGGCACAAAATGCCAAACGTTCTCCCCATACCCCATCCTGCAGATATTTTGTTGAATGAAATCATAGAAGAAAAAAAGTTATTGCACATCCATTACTTTGAAGAAACTACATTTGCTGAGTAGAGTTTCTGTTGCAAGTGTTGTTTTCTTCGTCATCATCCTGAGTCCTCAATGTATAAATTGTGCCTTTTTGTTTTGAACTCATCGCCACCTTTCTGACTGACACTGGAAAGTGGTTAGTAAAAGATTGAATTCTGGCTATTGCACTTCTTTGCGGGGCCAGTCAGGGGTGGGGAGGGGCACTCGACATATTGGGCCAAAGCAAAGATTAAGGCAACCTGAAGCTGTTGTCCCTCCCTGCTCCCCTTCACTCTTTTTAACAGCCAGCACTAATGAAGGGGAGGGGCTGCACCACATGTCCCCCTTCAGATAGGAGCAGGAAAGAGTGAATGTTCGGTTTGAATGAATCTTTGGTTTGCAGTCCGGAGCAGCAATAAGAGGTGGAGGATTTTCTTTCGTGGTTGCGGGGGGGGGGGGGGGGGGGGGGGATTAACCTGTTGTCTCAGAGAAAGTGCTGATACTTTCCCGGCACTGCTGTTCTCCTTTGGCGCCCTTGGCAATTTGTTGTTTTTTTTTTAAGTAGTAAAAAAAAGGCCCGTTTCTGGAGCCAATGAAACGGGCGCTAGCAAGGCTTTCCTGTGGCCCCCCCCCCCCCCCACCCGTCGTCGATGTTCGTGAATTGCTCCGCCTCCGCCGTCAACGTCATAACGTTTGACGCGAGGGCGGTGAATTGCTCCGCCTTCAACGTCATAACGTTTGACGCGAGGGCGGGGCCCAGAGACTGTGATTTTCGAGGCTTCAGAGCTTCGAACATACGAACCTTGGCTTCAGTGACGTCAGCAGCCAATAGAACGTTGAGGGTGAGTTTTTATATATATAGATAAATATGTTCTACTTACGGATTAGACAATCTTGTTTGTAATTCCTGGATTATTGTTGCCAGTTCTTCTTTTAACATTGTAACCCGCATTTAACTAATTTTTTTGGTAATTGCGGGCTAGAAGACATGTGTAACATAACATAACTAATCCATAACAATTTACAAAAATTGCAAATCACACCAGACAGATTATAAAGGAGCATGTACAATCCTCAGGTAAGCAGAACATTTAATATGTCTACAGAAACGGTAAAAAAAAGGAAAACATCTGGAAAAGTTATGGGCCTAGAGGTTGTGATGGAAGAGGCTGACTTGGATTTAGTGGTGGTCAGGGAATCATGGTTTATGGAGAACCATGACTGGGATACAGTTATACTGAGCTATAATATATTTAGGAAGGACAGGGTAGGAAGAAAAGTAGGAGTGGCGGCATTATATGTTAATTATAACAGGGTAAGGAGGCAGCACTCTATGTGCATCTGGGAACCAGTGGCGTAGCAAGAAGGCAATTTTTGGGTGGGCCAACAGGTTGGGTGAATGGGCACTAGAGAAACACCTGCCACCTGATATGCCCTGAACACGCCCCTACTCCTACCGCACACCTACCCCACTCCCAATAACTTCAATGGGAGTAGCAGTGCTGGCCTCTGTGGCTGCATGCCACATTGAGAGCTAGGGGAAATGTAAGAGGGTGCACTCTTCATCCTCCACTGAGCCACTGTCCACCAGCACACATATGCAGCCCTTAAATATGCCCTAAATATTACAGTGGGGCCCTAAAATATCAATACATCTATCAAGAAAACTGAAGAAGCCAAAGTACTATAGAATACTACACAGAAAATTGATGCTCACAGAATACTTTCATCACACACACAGAAAACAAATACAGAATGAGTGACCACAAACCATAAACAAATTAAATCAAAATCCCAAGAGACCAGTCCCTGCATTTAGCACAGCACAGAGAAATACAAAGAGATGCATTTTCTCCTATACTGTGCAAAGTCACATGCAAGAGACAGTGTTAGGGGAGGTACAACTAGGGCAACTGTGTTTGGCCCCCTAGCCAGAGAGAACCCCAGGCCAGCTGGAAGCTGAAGAAGGTGCAGTCTTGTTAGTAAGCTTTTGTGTCCCCTCTCAAATTTCTGCCTTGGGCCCCAGCCATATCTAGCAGGATGTACATTTCAAATCTGACATATCCTAGTCACAAAATAGAAAAATAAAATTATTTTTTTTCTACCTTTTGTTGTCTGCTCATTTTATTTTTCAAGTCATGTTGGTCCGGTCGCTCCATGGTGCGACCGCACCTTGAGTACTGTGTTCAATTCTGGTCGCCGCATCTCAAGAAAGATATAGTGGAATTGGAAAAGGTGCAGGGAAAGGTGACTAAAATGATAGCGGGGATGGGATGACTTCCCTATGAAGAAAGACTAAGGAGGCTAGGGCTTTTCAGCTTGGAGAAGAGACGGCTGAGGGGAGACATGATAGAGGTATATAAAATAATGAGTGGAGTGGAACAGGTGGATGTGAAGTGTCTGTTCACGCTTTCCAAAAATACTAGGACGAGGGGGCATGTGATGAAACTACAGTGTAGTAAATTTAAAATAAATTGGAGAAAAGTTTTCTTCACCCAACGCGTAATTAAACTCTGGAATTCGTTGCCGGAGAACGTGGTGAAGGCGGTTAGCTTGGCAGAGTTTATGTTTAAACGATTTTTATTGATGATCAAACATTTGAAACAGCTTTATAAAAGGCAAACATTCTGTAATCATAATGACACATCATATGCATTTATGTGCATCTTAACTGCATCATCAATTTTTACAACATTTTCTCCCCTTCTACCCCCCCCTCTCTTTTGATGTACCTTTTTTCTTGATGTCACAATCACAACATTTAAGCATCAATTACAATCACCAAAATGTGAACTCTAAAGTCACTAGCACATCCTTTGTTAAAGTATCAAATTTTTACATAGTCTTTTCATCCCTCCCCTTCCCCCCACCCCCCAATCCCCTCATCCTCCCTCCCGATAACCCTCCCTATAATCTGCCTAGAGGCAACAATGGAGTCTCATAATTTGTTAAGGATGAGGCTTCTTCCTCTTTGTGTGAGTTTATCTATAAAGGGACTCCACGTCTTTAAAAAACGTGATTTCCGTTTAAATGAACCCCTGGCCTCTTGCGCCTCCCAAGTCATCAGTTGATGTACCTGATTGCGCCAGTGCCAAAATTCAGGTCTATCCGGAACAGTCCAGTTTTGCAAAATACATTTAAGTGCTAGTAAACAAAGCTTTCTACACAGCAGGACTTCCTCCGCCCTTAGCCCCCCAAAAGAGCCAGGACAATCCAACAACAACTGTTGAGGCGTGCCCTGCATGCACCCTTCTCGACAACATCAAGGAAAGAAAGGCCACCACCCGTTTCCAAAAACATCTTACAATCCCACATTCCCATAAACCATGGTATAGTGTATTATCAGTTAGATTACAGCTTGGCAGAGTTTAAAAAGGGGTTAGATGGTTTCCTAAAGGACAAGTCCATAAACTGCTACTAAATGGACTTGGGAAAAATCCACAATTCCAGGAATAACATGTATAGAATGTTTGTATGTTTGGGAAGCTTGCCAGGTGCCCTTGACCTGGATTGGCTGCTGTCGTGGACAGGATGCTGGGTTCGATGGACCCTTGGTCTTTTCCCAGTGTGGCATTACTTATGTACTTATGTCCCAGGCTCTGGTTTCTACATCCTTCTCTTAACTCACTCACCAAGGTCTAATGTCCATTTGATAATTCTACTCTCTCTCTCCATGTCCACTATCCATCTTCTTCCATCTCTGTACCTCTATCTTCCCCCATATTTAGTATCTCCCTTTCTCTGTGTCCCTATATTTCTCTGTCCAGCTTCTCCCCTCTCTTCGTCCCCAGTACCAATATACAGTGGGGGAAATAAGTATTTGATCCCTTGCTGATTTTGTAAGTTTGCCCACTGACAAAGACATGAGCAGCCCATAATTGAAGGGTAGGTTATTGGTAACAGTGAGAGATAGCACATCACAATTAAATCCGGAAAATCACATTGTGGAAAGTATATGAATTTATTTGCATTCTGCAGAGGGAAATAAGTATTTAATCCCTCTGGCAAACAAGACCTAATACTTGGTGGCAAACCCTTGTTGGCAAGCACAGCGGTCAGACGTCTTCTGTAGTTGATGATGAGGTTTGCACACATGTCAGGAGGAATTTTGGTCCACTCCTCTTTTGCAGATCATCTCTAAATCATTAAGAGTTCTGGGCTGTCGCTTGGCAACTCGCAGCTTCAGCTCCCTCCATAAGTTTTTCAATGGGATTAAGGTCTGGTGACTGGCTAGGCCACTCCATGACCCTAATGTGCTTCTTCCTGAGCCACTCCTTTGTTGCCTTGGCTGTATGTTTTGGGTCATTGTCGTGCTGGAAGACCCAGCCACGACCCATTTTAAGGCCCTGGCGGAGGGAAGGAGGTTGTCACTCAGAATTGTACGGTACATGGCCCCATCCATTCTCCCATTGATGCGGGTGAAGTAGTCCTGTGCCCTTAGCAGAGAAACACCCCCAAAACATAACATTTCCACCTCCATGCTTGACAGTGGGGACGGTGTTCTTTGGGTCATAGGCAGCATTTCTCTTCCTCCAAACACGGCGAGTTGAGTTCATGCCAAAGAGCTCAATTTTTGTCTCATCTGACCACAGCACCTTCTCCTAATCACTCTCGGCATCATCCAGGTGTTCACTGGCAAACTTCAGACGGGCCGTCACATGTGCCTTCCGGAGCAGGGGGACCTTGCGGGCACTGCAGGATTGCAATCCGTTATGTCGTAATGTGTTACCAATGGTTTTCGTGGTGACAGTGGTCCCAGCTGCCTTGAGATCATTGACAAGTTCCCCCCTTGTAGTTGTAGGCTGATTTCTAACCTTCCTCATGATCAAGGATACCCCACGAGGTGAGATTTTGCGTGGAGCCCCAGATCTTTGTCGATTGACAGTCATTTTGTACTTCTTCCATTTTCTTACTATGGCACCAACAGTTGTCTCCTTCTCGCCCAGCGTCTTACTGATGGTTTTGTAGCCCATTCCAGCCTTGTGCAGGTGTATGATCTTGTCCCTGACATCCTTAGACAGCTCCTTGCTCTTGGCCATTTTGTAGAGGTTAGAGTCTGACTGATTCACTGAGTCTGTGGACAGGTGTCTTTCATACAGGTGACCATTGCCGACAGCTGTCTGTCATGCAGGTAACGAGTTGATTTGGAGCATCTACCTGGTCTGTAGGGGCCAGATCTCTTACTGGTTGGTGGGGGATCAAATACTTATTTCCCTCTGCAGAATGCAAATAAATTCATATACTTTCCACAATGTGATTTTCCGGATTTAATTTGTGATGTGCTATCTCTCACTGTTACCAATAACCTACCCTTCAATTATGGGCTGCTCATGTCTTTGTCAGTGGGCAAACTTACAAAATCAGCAAGGGATCAAATACTTATTTCCCCCACTGTATCTCTACCCTCTCTGACCCTACCCCATCCAGCTTCTCTCCCTCTCCAGCATCTGGTTTGGTTGCTTGATTCCCTGCCTGCCCACCCACCCCGCTCTCCCTTCCACTGCAGTAATTGTTCCCTTTTCCTTCATCTCCTTGGTCTAGTATCCCTATTTCCCTTCCTCCCTCCTTGTGCTGTACCAGCAGTTCTCTCCCTTCCCTCCAGTTTTCCTCCCCCTCTTCCTCCCATGTCCAGCAGCTCTCTCCCTTCCCTCCAGCCTCCTCTTGCTTCCACATCCAGCAGCTCTCTTCCTTCCATCCAGATCCCCTCCTCCTCTTCCTCCAGCAGCTCTCTCCCTTCCATCCATATCCCCTCCTCCTCTCATATCCCCTCCTCCTCTTCCTCCAGCAGTTCTCTCCCATCCAGTCTCCTCCTCCTATTTCTCCCAGTCCAGCAGCTTTCTTCTTTCCCTCCAGCCCCCTCTTCCTCAGATCTCTCCCTTCCATCCAGTCCCCTCCTCCTCTTCCTCCCATGTCCAGCAGCTCTCTCCCTTCTCTCCAGCCCCTTCCTCCTCTCCCCTCCCCTGGCCAGAAGCTTCCATCCAGATCCCCTCTTCCTTTTCCTCCCACCTCCAGCAACTCTCTCCCTTCCATTCAGTCCCCTCCTCCTCCCACCTCCAGCAGCTCTCTCCCTTCCCCACAATCCCCTTCCTCCCACAAGTCCGGCAGCAATATCCCCCCCCCCCCCCAGCACTTCTGCCTTCCTCCAATTCAACCTGCCCCAATCCAACACCCTCACTGCCTTTTCTCCCGCGGCTCCGGGTCCGGCTGTCCAGGAGCATTGCTTGCCTCAAATTCTGGCTCCTCCCCGCCACTGCCTCAGTCCCTGCAGCATTCTTTTTTGGCACATCGCCGGCAGCACTGCAATTTACACAGGCAGCTCTGCTCCCCTTTGCCACGTCCATCCGGCCCCTCTCTAATGCACTTCCTGTTTAGGAAGGGCCAGATGGACACGGAAGAGGGGAGCAGAGTTGCCTGTGTGAATCGCAGCGCTGCCAGCGACAGGCCAAAAAAAGAACACTGCAGGGACCGAGGCAGCGGTGGGGAGGAGCAGAATTTGAGGCAGGAAACGCTCCCGGATGGCCGGACCCGGAGCCGCGGGAGAAAAGGCAGTGAGGGATGTTGAGCTAGGGCTAGTTAGGGCGGGCCTCGAGCAAAAGTGGCTGGGCCTGGGCCCGTCCCGCCCGTGGCTACGCCATTGCTGGGAACAGGGAATGGAACATCTATTTACACTGGTGGGATATACAGGCCTCCTTCACCAGCAGAAGTGGATAGATTTAATTGAAGACATTCACAACATAGCTATGAAAAGGAAGTATTTATTTATTATTTATTTTAGGTCATTTATATCCCGTCTTTTGCCACAGGTTTGCAGCCTCAAAGCAGCTTACAATGAATTATTAAAATAAATACAAATACATGGTGAAATCAGTTACAGTTACAGAACATTAGTCAGGGGTGGGAAACAGGGTGAGAAGGGAAAAGGGGAAGGAAGATAGACTAAGATGGACGGCAGAAATCCTGGTGAACCATGAGGGATGATGGAGGCCCAGGCAAAGCAGAGTGGCTCGAACAGGTCCGGCAAGGCAATCTTCAAACGAGGACTGCAGCAGTGCCCAGACAGCTCAGATGAGGCACAGAGGAAGCAGCAGCAGCGTGCGGCCAGGAGAGAAGCTACGATCAAGAGAAGCAGGCAACACCTTCAACGAAGACAACGGTGCAGAATCCAAGATGGTGGTTTGAACGGACCTCCTCCAACCGTCGTGGCCCTCCAAGCCAATACCTCTGCCGCTGCTCCACCATCAGGCCGGCAGGAGAGGAAGAGCCGGCGGTGTCAGCAGAGGAACAGCTCCAGTGTGATGACCAGAAGATCACTGGAGCCAGGGCAGCAAAGGCAGCGGACTCCCCAACGGAAAAGATGAAGAATGGGGGAGAGGCAACCACAGCAAACAGAAAGCAAACCATGGTGCCCCGGACCAAGTACTAATGAAAGGTGATTTTAATATGCCACATGTTGATTGGGACATCAGTTGCAGTGTCATGGTGTCAGGAAAAAACGGGATCCCTTACATAGTTTCAAAATACTTTGCTATTGTTTAAATATTCAGTATGGTCTTGACAATACATTAGTCTAACCTTTATTAGTAAACTCCCTTACGAAATGCTTTGTGCTATATGCCTCATTTTGTCGCTAAAATGTAAAGTAACTTTATCTTCTTCACTAAACGCTATTTTGCTAAAATGGATCTTAATGGTCACTTCCTGAAGGATGTCATTTTGAAAACAGGGATCATCCACTTTTTATAGCATCTTGCAGTAACACCTGTTAATAATAGGATTTTTTAATTTAATTTAATTTAATTTTTTATATAGCAGCACATTTGTTTTGAGGTTATTGGGAAAATGTTGGGGGTCCTGTTTTTTCTGGACACTTTGTAGAAATAGGGAGATCCTGTTCCAACATTTGGTAATGGAACACGGAATGGTGCCATACTCAAGTGCTTACAAAAGGGGAGAGTGATTCTGATGCTAAAACAGGTGATCTTCTGGCATCCAGTGATCACCGGATGGTGTGGTTCAATATTAAGACATGTTCAGAGAGTTTTTCAAAAGTGATGGTTCAAGACTTTAAAAAACTAACAAGAAGAAGGAATACCTCAACGAGGAACAATTAACTGGATGGGAACATCTGTGGGGAGGTAGAAAAGCAGTGGGCAAAATTGACAGGAGCTATTTTAAGGGCTAAAATCTCTTATTTACTTAAGGAAAAAGAAAGGATGCAGCAGAACTAATGTCCAAGACATTTTTATTTTATTTATTTACAAGCCGTTGAGCCCATTAAAACGGGCAAGAAAGTGGTCGGAGAACCGTCGGGTCCAGCCGAGCCTCCGCCCAGGAAAGCTGCCCCTGGGGATGGTGGCAGAGGAAAGTGCCCAGGTCACAGCAGCAGCAGCTCACTGGATCCGTCAGAGTGTGCCTTGGAGCTGCTGTCGGACAATCCCCACCCGGTGATCGCCGGTCACCCGTAGCTCTGTTCCTGCCTCCTCTAACAACGTCGGAACTCGGAAGAGATGTGTGACGTGCCACGCATGCGCAGAACAGCGGCACGTCAGTCACTCTTCATTTATATAGTAGGATTTAGATTTTGCTCACACCTTTTTCAGTAGTAGCTCAAGGTGAGTTACATTCAGGTACACTGGATATTTCTCTGTCCCAGGCAAGTTTACAAATCTAAGTTTGTACCTGAGGCAATGGAGGGTTAAGTGACTTGCCCAAGATCAAAAGAAGCAGCAATGGGATTTGAACCGGCCACCTCTGGATTGCAAGACCAGTGCTCTAACCACTAGGCCACTCCTCCACTCCACTCATGATCTTATTCTTCTTCTTTGGTGAATATCATTAACTTTATTTATTCAGAATTTCTTTATATTTTATGTAGTTGAATATAGTGAAGATACATACCTGTATCGGGTATTCTCAGAGGACAGCAGGCTGATTGTTCTCACATGTGGGTCAACGTCCACATCGGCCCTGGAATTGGCAATTTTGCAAGCAAAAAATTTTAAAAGTTTGTCAGAACCTTCTGGCGCGTGAACCACGCGCACAACTTCCTGCTCGTCATGTGAGCATTCCCGCTCAGTTTAATCAAAAGCAAATAATAAACAAACAACAACTCCAAAGGGGAGGTGGGCGGGTTTGTGAGAACAATCAGCCTGCTGTCCTCGGAGAATACCTGCTACAGGTATGTGTCTTCGCTTTCTCCGAGGACAAGCAGGCTGCTTGTTCTCACATGTGGGGTATCCCTAGCAACCTGGCTCACTAAAACAATGAACACTGGTCAATTGGGCTTCACAACGGCGAGGACATAACAGAGACTGACCTGAAACCATAAACAACTAACAGAGTGCAGCCTGGAAGAGAACAAAAATGGGTCTAGGGGGGTGGAGTTGGATTCTAAACCCCGAACAGATTCTGCAGCACTGACTGCCCAAACTGACTGTCGCGTCAGGTATCCTGCTGAAGGCAGTAGTGAGATGTGAATGTGTGGACTGATGACCATGTTGAAGACTTGCAAGTCTCCTCAATGGAGGCTGACTTTAAGTGAGCCACTGATGCAGCCATGGCTCTAACATTGTGAGCCGTGACATGGCCCTCCAGAGTCAGCCCAGCTTGGGTGTAAGGAAAGAATATGCAATCTGCTAGCCAATTGGAGATTGTGCATTTTCTGATGGCAACTCCCCTCCTGTTGGGATTGAAAGAAACAACCAACTGGGCGGACTGTCTAAAGGGCTTTGTCCGCTCCACATAAAAGGCCAATACTCTCTTGAAATCCAAGGTCTGCAAACTGCTTTCGCCAGGGCGGGTATGAGGAAGGGGAAAAAATGTTGGCAAGACAATTGACTGGTTCCGATAGAACTCCGACACCACCTTTGGCAGGAACTTAAGGGTGCGTGCGGAGGACTACTCTGTTGTGATGAAACTTGATATAAGGTGCATGCACTACCAAGGACTGAAGCTCACTGACTCTACGAGCTAAGTAACAGCCACCAAGAAAATGACCTTCCAGGTCAAGTACTTCAGATGGCAGGAATTCAGAGGCTCAAAAGGAGCTTTCATCAATTGGGTGAGAACGACGTTGAGATCCCATGACACTGGTGGAGGTTTGACAGGGGGCTTTGACAAAAGCAAACCTCTCACGAAGCGAACAACTAAAGGCTGTCCAGAGATAGGCTTAACCTCTACATGGCGGTGATAAGAACTAATCGCACTAAGGTGAACCCTTACGGAGTTGATCTTGAGACCAGACTCTGACAAGTGTAGAAGGTATTCAAGCAGGGTCTGTGTAGGACAAGAAAGAGCATCTAGGGCCTTGCTGTCACACCAAACAGCAAACCTCCTCCATTTGAAAGAGTAACACCTCTTCGTGGAATCTTTCCTGGAAGCGAGCAAAACTCGGGAGACACCCTCAGAAAGACCCAAGGAGGCGAATTCTAAGCTCTCAATATCCAGGCCGTGAGAATCTCCACGGTTCCTTGGAGGACAACTCCAGAAGAAGAGGGAACCAAATCTGATGTGGCCAGAAGGGTGCAATCAGGATCATGGTTCTGCAGTTTTGCTTGAGTTTCAACAAAGTCTTCCCTACTAGAGGTATGGGAGGATACGCATAGAGGAGGCCTGTTCCCCAATGCAGGAGAAAGGCATCTGACGCTAGTTTGTCATGGGCCTGAAGCCTGGATCAGAACTGAGGGATCTTGTGATTGGATTGAGTGGCAAAAAGATCCACCGAGGGGGTGCCCTACGCTCGGAAGATCTTGAGGGCTACGCCCATGTTCAGTGACCACTCGTGAGGTTGCATTATTCTGCTCAACCTGTCGGCCAGACTGTTGTTTACGCCTGCCAGGTATGTGGCTTGGAGAAACATGCCATGACAGGTTGCCCAAAGCCACATCTGGACGGCTTCCTGACACAGAGGGCGAGATCAGGTGCCCCCCTGCTTGTTGGTGCAATACATGGCAACCTGATTGTCTGTCTGAATCAATATGATTTGGTTGGATAGCCAGTCTCTGAAAGCCTTTAGAGCATTCCAGATCACGCGCAATTTGTCACGGTTGTGCCCAGGTCCCGGGCTCGCAGTCACCTCAGTCCCCGGGGTTTAGACCTGGGGAATGCTGCGAGGTGATGGTTTACCATTTCCCGTGTTCCAGAAGATATGCTGGTCCGGTCCGGTCCAGATCTTCCAGCTCTCCAGATTGTTTTGGGAGTTTTTTGGAACCAAGCAGCACCCATACCTGGTGAACTCCCTTGTGACCTGCCTTTATTAACCACCTGGTAAGGTTCTTAGTTGCCTTGCAACAGTGTTCTTCAGAGGCGTTCCTTTGGTGTGAAGTGTTGCAGTGCCTTTGTGCTGTTCGTGTTGGTGACTTTTACTCTGCTTGTTTTTCGGACTATTCTTCTGCCTGCCGCCTGCCCAGACCCGGATTGTTTATTGCACTATTCATCTGCCTGCCGCCTGCCAAGACCCGGATTGTTTATTGGACTACTCTTCTGTCTACATCCTGCCCTGACCCGGCTTGTTTCTGGATTGTTTGTTTGCCTACGGTTTTTCCTGGAACCCAGCGTGTTTCTTGTGTTCCTGTTATTTGTCAGCCTGCTGCTGTGTCCTGCCATGTCCTGCAAGTCCTACCGGTCGCCTGAAGCCCAGAGCTCAACTCTTGGTGAAAGGTGGCCAAGTGTAGGTGAAGCCTTACTCCAGTCCACCGTGTTCCAGTTCCGGTCTGCCTTATCTGGTGTTGGGGTGATTCTCCTGCCACTGCTGCTCCTCGGCAGTGGCCCAAGGGCTCACAAACCCAGGTTCCTGCTGTGGATACGTGACAGTTTGCAAGGCCATGAGCTCGGAGGTATCATCCCTCACGCAGGTGCTGCAGGAGCAAGTCAGAATGCTTCATATGTTGGGAGCATGTATGGAGCAGCTAGAACGCTTCATATGTTGGGAGCATGTATGGAGCAGCTAGAACAACTGATGGCGGCCTCTATGGGGGCCGCAGCGGACGCCTCCGGTTTAGCACCAGCGAGAGCTCCAGCACATCAGGAATCCGTCTAAAGTCACCTCCTAGATATGACGGTAATCCCAAGGGCTGTAGAGGGTTTCTTAACCAGTGCGAAATAATTTTTGAGCTCCAGGCCCAAGATTTTCCTACGGAGAGAACCCGGATAGCTTATATAATGTCCCTGCTGTCCGGCCAAGCCTTAGATTGGGCGTCCCCGCTTTGGGAAAAGAACGATCCGGTACTTCAGGATTTCCGGGGCTTCGTGGAGCACTTCAAACGAATGTTTGAAGAACCAGGGAAGGTTACTTCAGCTACTTCTGCACTCCTGAGACTCAAACAGGGAACCCAGACTTTAGGGGACTATGCGATTAGGTTCCGCACCTTGGCCTCTGAATTGGACTGGAATAATGAAAGTCTGCTCGCAACCTTCTGGCAGGGGCTGGCACCGCAGATTAAAGATGAGCTGGCCGGACGCGAACTTCCCACCAGGCTGGATGACCTGATTAACCTGTGTACTAGGATTGATATTCGATTTCAGGAGCGGGGCAAAGAACGGCGTTCCATTGAAAGGATAGGTATGAAGACGCCGAGTCAGCAAGGGCTACCACCGGCTCCTCATACACGGGAGATTCCCCCGCAACCACCGGTAGAACCCATGCAATTAGGTCATACCCCTCTCACAAGTCATGAAAGACAGCGCCGTCGGACCCTCAACTTCTGCTTGTACTGTGGTGAGACGGGACACTACGCGGTCAACTGCCCACAGAAACCCGGCTCTTTAGGGTCAGGATTAACTGCAGGAACTGTAGTAAGTCAATCCTCTAACCTTCTGCGCACTCAGTTTCTCATGCCAACGGTTCTTGACCTAGGTCATAAACAGGAGCATACTGAGGGCTTTTTGGATTCTGGGGCAGGTGGAAGCTTTATAACTGCATCTCTAGTCCAGCAACTGAACATTCCTACCCAAGAACTACCTAAGACCATCCCACTTTTTTCGGTGTATGGTAGTATCCAAGGCTATGTAAATACTCAAACGTTGCCTATGGGCCTACAGATTGGCGATCACCGGGAGGATCTCTCTCTATATGTCTTTCCTTCAGCAGTACAACTCATCGTTTTAGGTCTTCCCTGGCTACAGAGACACAACCCGGTCCTAGACTGGGGTAAAGGTGAGATCGTGGACTGGGGCGAGTCGTGCCGAAAACTTTGTTTCATCCCTGACACCGATAGTGTGGTCGGCGAACAGCTGGACCAGGACTCAGATGCATGGACGGACATTAGTGACTCTCAGGACTCTAAGACTTTTACAAAGGGGATGACCTGTGCATGTGCCTTACCCCCGATCAGCCAGTGCCAAGGGGAATCCGGTAACGGGCCCAAGTCTCCAGATCTGGCCAACAGGACTGCTGAGATACCTCCTAGGGGCCAGGGATCCCGCACTTTACGTAAGAAGTCGACCCCAGGATCTAAGCTTCAGGACAATCCGGAGCGCCGGATATCTAAGAATCAAAAGACTAGTTCGCAGCAAACCATGGCCTGTAGCGCCACTCCAGTGCCAGGCACTCAACACCAGTTGGTAAACAAAGCCCAGTCTCGCCCTCAACTGGCCAGCTCCCGGCCGGCGCCTAAGGATATGGACATTGGAAGACTACCTTATTGTGCCAGCCGATTTCACCCAGAAGATCCAGGGAAACCCAGACCTCCCGAGAAGCCCGGGGAGGCCTTTAGGGAGGGATACTGTCACGGTTGTGCCCAGGTCCCGGGCTCGCAGTCACCTCAGTCCCCGGGGTTTAGACCTGGGGAATGCTGCGAGGTGATGGTTTACCGTTTCCTGTGTTCCAGAAGATATGCTGGTCCGGTCCAGATCTTCCAGCTCTCCAGATTGTTTTGGGAGTTTTTTGGAACCAAGCAGCACCCATACCTGGTGAACTCCCTTGTGACCTGCCTTTATTAACCACCTGGTAAGGTTCTTAGTTGCCTTGCAACAGTGTTCTTCAGAGGCGCTCCTTTGGTGTGAAGTGTTGCAGTGCCTTTGTGCTGTTCGTGTTGGTGACTTTTACTCTGCTTGTTTTTCGGACTATTCTTCTGCCTGCCGCCTGCCCAGACCCGAATTGTTTATTGCACTATTCTTCTGCCTGCCGCCTGCCCAGACCCGGATTGTTTATTGGACTACTCTTCTGTCTACATCCTGCCCTGACCCGGCTTGTTTCTGGATTGTTTGTTTGCCTACAGTTTTTCCTGGAACCCAGTGTGTTTCTTGTGTTCCTGTTATTTGTCAGCCTGCTGCTGTGTCCTGCCGTGTCCTGCAAGTCCTACCGGTCGCCTGAAGCCCAGAGCTCAACTCTTGGTGAAAGGTGGCCAAGTGTAGGTGAAGCCTTACTTCAGTCCACCGTGTTCCAGTTCCGGTCTGCCTTATCGGGTGTTGGGGTGATTCTCCTGCCACTGCTGCTCCTCGGCAGTGGCCCAAGGGCCCACAAACCCAGGTTCCTGCTGTGGATACGTGACACAATTCCAGGAGATTGATCTGAAGACCTTTTTCCTGAAAGTACCACGCCCCTTGAGTGTGAAGCCCATCTACATGAGCTCCCCACCCCAGGAGAGATGCATCCCTCGTCAGCACTTTCTCTGGCTGAGGAACTTGGAATGGTCGCCCCCATGGTCAAATTGGATCGAATCGTCCACCACTGAAGAGAATTCCGAAAGCTGGTGGACAGTTTGACTACATCCTCTAGATCCTCCACAGCTTGAAACCACTGGGAAGAAAGGGTCCATTGAGCTGATCTCATATGTAGACATGCCATGGGCGTTAAATGAACTGTGGAGGCCATGTGCCCCAGAAGTCTCAACATCTGCCGAGCCGTGACCTGCTGAGATGCTCGAACCATGGACACCAGGGACAGGTGGTTGTCCGCCCTTGCCTCGGGAAGATAAGCTTGAGCTGTCTGAGTGTTCAACAGGGCTCCAATGAATTCCAATTTTTGGACTGGGGTGAGATGGGACTTGGGATAATTTATGACGAACTCCAGTAGCTTTAGCACCCGAACAGTCATTCGCATGGACTCCAGAGCACCGTCCTTCGAGGTGCTCTTCACCAGCCAATCGTCGAGATAAGGAAACACATGCACTCCCAGTCTGCTTAGCGACGCTGTGACTACAGCAAGTCATTTGGTAAACACTCTGGGCACAGACACCAGGTCAAAAGGCAGTACAAGGTACTGAAAGTGGTGTGTTCCCAACCGAAATGGAAGATACTTCCTGTGAGCTGAAAGTGGGTGTAAGCATCCTTTAAGTCCAGGGAGCATAGCCAATCGTTTTTCTGAATCATGGGAAGAAGAGCGCCCATGGAAACCATCCTGAACTTATCTCGGACTACAAATTTGTTCAGGGCCCTTAGGTCTAGGATGGGACGTATACCCCCTGTTTTCTTTTGCACAAGGAAGTATCTGGAATAGAATCCCAGCCCTTCTTCCCCTGGTGGAACGGGTTCGACTGCCTGGGCCTGTAGAAGGGCGGAGATTTCCTCTACAAGTACCTGTTTGTGTTGGGAACTGTAAGAATGAGCACAATTTAGAGGTTTGGATTCCAGATTGAGGGTGCATCCTGACCGGACTATTTGAAGAACCCATCGGTCAGAGGTTATGAAAGGCCACCGTTGGTGAAAAAATATCAACCTCCCCCGACTGGTAAGTCGTCCGACACGGACACTTTTTCTGAGGCTATGCTGAACTGGAGCCAGTCAAAAGCTCGTCCCTTGCTTTTGCTGGGGAGCCGCACAGGCCTTAGACGCACGCTGTAGACGAGAACGAGCGCACTAGGGCTGAGCCTGGACAGGCTGCCGAAAAGCAGGAGTATACCTACGCCTAGAATAGGAATAGGGAGCACTCCTCTTCCCTCCAAAAAACCTCCTAGATGAGGAGGTAGTAGTAGCAGACGTCCGGTGGGAGACAGAATCCATAACATTATTATGCTTCTTGATCTGATCAACTAGATCCTCTACTTTTTCACCAAAAATATTATCCCCCCCCCCCTCCGCAAGGAACATCCGCCATTCGCTGATGGACAGAATGATCCAGGTCAGAGACACGCAGCCATGAGAGTCTGCGCATCACTATACCTTGGGCAGCGATCCTGGATGTTACATCAAAAGTGTCGAACGTACCACTGGCCAGGAATTTTCGACACGTCTTCTGCTGCCTGACCACCTGGCGAAAAGGCTCGGCCTACTCCAGAGGAGTGCATCAACCAAGCTAGATAGCTGCCTCACCGAGATCCGCAAGTGGATGCTTGTGAAGAGCTGGTATGTCTGGATTTTGGCAGCGAGCATAGCGGCCTGATACGCCTTCCTCCCAAAAGAGTCCAAGGTTCTAGATTCTCTTCCTGGGGGTGCAGAGGAATAGTCCCTAGTACTCTTGGCTCTTATGAGAGCGGAGTCCACCACCATGGAATTGTGAGGTAGCTGAGACTTCATCAATCCAGGTTCCCCGTGGATCCGATATTGGGATTCAGTTCTTTTTGGGATCACGAGGTTAGACAGAGGGAACGACCAGTTTTGCATAAGGACTTCCTTGAGTACATTATGCAAAGGAGCCGTTGCAGCCTCTCTAGGTGGAGAAGGATAATCTAGGACCTCGAGCATCTCAGCCCTGGGCTCATCCTCAACCTCCATAGGGAAGGGAATAGCCGCAGCCATTTCCTGGACAAAGGAGGTAAAGGTTCAGAAGGAATCCCATAGGACTCATCAGCTGAAAAGTACCTGGGATCCTCCTCTTCCTCCCACGAACGCTCATCTTCAGTATTGGCCAAGACATCTCTCAGAGCAGTCCGAAACTAAGCCTGCCTAGACGCCGAGGAACGACATCCTCAATGGCGGGGTCGAGAAGTCGACGCCCTTCTGGACTCCGGTGAAGCTTCCTCCACCAATGTCAAAGGGCAGTTGACCTGGGTGGCAGCTGACACCGATGCCGCAGGCGGCACTGAGGTCAGGGACCTCACCACTACTACTACTACTACTATTTAACATTTCTAGAGCGCTACAAAGTGTACGCAGCGCTGTACAAACACAGAAGAAAGACAGTCCCTGCTCAAAGAGCTTACAATCTAATAGACAAAAAGTAAAGCATTTAAATTTAAAATATTTAAGCAGTCAAGCACAAGAGAACAGTCACAGAAGTCACCACAGGCGAAGGGCCAGATACCGCTGCAGAAGACGGTACGGAAGGCGCAAGCACCCCCGACACCGAAGCAGACTGGTGCAGTAACCCTTCTAGAAGCTCTGGAAGCAGGGCCCTGATGCGCTCGTCGAGAGCCGCCGTTGGACAAGGCTACGGGGTCGGTATAGGAGCCGGTGGAAGAATTTGTTGAGGCTCGGGAGCAGCTACTGGGCTGCTAGACTGATGCATTGGCACCTCCTGAATAGAGGGAGAGCGATTCTCTTGGCGCCGTCGCTTCTCGGGTGCCGAATCCCTTGACGCCCCGGAGCTCCCGGCACCGTGTGTCGAAGGAGAACGATGACGGTGCTTCTTCACCTTCGCTCAATGCCCATCATCGAGACTCCTCGGTACCGATAAGGAAGATGTGGAATCCTCACGTCTCCTTGGGGCCGGGTCCAACGAAGGTCGGTCCCGGGGGGGGGGGGGGGCCTTTATAACTGGAGGCCTCGAGACAGAAGGAGACCCACTCGATGCCTCATTGCTCCCAGCCATTATCTTCGCTCCCGACGTCGATGCGTCCCTCGATGTCGACGCCCTCGGTACAGATGTCGATGTCGACATCGAACGACCAGACCGAGCTCAAAAAAAATTCTCTCGTTGGGCCTCTCAAGACACTTGAGTCCGTTTCTACAAGCGGCTGGGCTATGATAGGACCCAAGGCACTGGACACACCAGACATAGGTATTGGTACCTGAGATGGTCCAGTTGCACCGAGTACAATGCTTGAAGCCGCTGGGTGTCTTTGATGACATGGAAGGAAAAACGGCTTCGGCGAAATCAAAAGACGCGATCGTGCCTGTTAAATGAAAAAAGGGCATGAAAGAAAGGGAACAATCCGACCACACGGCCTAAGCTGGCTGCGTCAAAAAAGAAAGGAAACATTAAAAGGGGGGAAAAAAATAAAGAAACTGCGGGTAAAGTTGTTTTTTTTTTTAAACTATAAATTTCGACAAGAAAAAAGAAATAAGGCAAAAAGCCACAAAAACGAAGGTTCACTTTCCCGGGCCTGAGAGGAGCGGGGAAAAACTTGAACGCACCTCACTGCGGAGAAAACATTATTACTGAGTGGGAAAGCTCGTGTGACGGACGGGAAGTTGTCCGCGGTTCACGCGCCAGAAGGTTCTGGCAAACTTTTTAAAATTTTTGCTTACAAAATTGCCGATTCCCGGGCCTACGCGGACGACGACCCACATGTGAGAACAGGCAGCCTGCTTGTCCTCGGAGAATATCTAAACCACTTGGAAGTTTTTGCAATAGGTGGTATATCAAATACAAATAAACTTGAAAAGAAGACCACTTTGTTTCTCAAAAGAAGTAGCTGAAAAGGTAAGGAAGGGAAAATTAGGATCTTACCTTGATAATTTTCTTTCCTTTAGTCACAGCAGATGAATCCATTAACTGATGGGTTGTATCCGCCTACCAGAAGGTGGAGATAGAGAACACTGAAAGCACATGGTATTCCTGGATGCCCAACTCCCTCTGCCTTCAGTATATGAAATTTCCAAAGCAGAGTGAACAAAAAAGGCAATATAACAAACTTTCCTCACAGAGAACAAACGCCCCAGAACCGGGGCAATAACCAAAGGAGGGACGTTATCAATCTACTGCAATAAAAACAGCATGTAGAAACTCTGATAGCTTGTCTTCAAGTACTCCTGATGTGGCACAATGTCTGTATGCAAGATCTGTACAAAAACTAAAGTCAGTCAGGGAGGGATCATGGATTCATCTGCTGTGACTAAAGGAAAGAAAATGATCACGGTAAGAACCTAATTTTCCCTTCCTCGTCATCAACAGCAGATGAATCCATTAACTGATGGGATGTACCAAAGCACTCCCTAAGTAGGGTGGGAACAGGCAACTCCACAAGCAAGCACTTGCGCTCCAAAATGCGCATCCTGCTGTGCTGCCACATCCAGCCTGTAATGCTGCACGAAGACAGCTGAGAAGCCCAGGTAGCCGCATGACAGATCTCCTGAAGGGAAAAAAAACACCCGTTTCAGCCCACAAAGAAGACATTGCCCTCGTAGAGTGCGCTTTAAACGCTTCAGGCGGCAACCGCCCTGAAAGCAGATAAGCAGAAAAAATTAGTTCCTTAAGCCATCGGGCTATAGTGGCCTTAGACGCCGGAAACCCCCGCCGGGGACCTGCCAACAGAACAAATAAATGATCAGAATTCCTAAACTCATTTGACATCTGCAGATACTGCCACAGAGCCCTGCGGTCATCCAAAAGGCGCAATTGCCCAAAGGAGTCCGGAAACTCCTCCTTAGAGAAGGAAGGAAGAAAGATGGGCTGGTTGAGGTGAAAAGCTGAAACCACCTTAGGCAGAAAAGAAGGCACCATAAGAACAGTTACCCCAGATTCCGAGAACTGCAGAAAAGGATCCCGACAGGAAAGAGCCTGCAGCTCAGACACTCCTGTAGCCGACATCATTGCCACTAAAAAAACTGTCTTGAGAATCACATCCTTCTCAGAAGCCAGTTTAAGAGGCTCAAACGGAGATTGCTGGAGTGCCTTCAACACGAGCACCAGGTTCCAAGCCGGACAAGGCGACCGCAGAGGAGGACGGAGACGAAGCGCCCCTCTGAGAAAACGGAGAATATCCGGATGAGCAGCAAGGGACAATCTGGAGACTTTCCCCCGGAAGCAGGCCAACGCTGCCACTTGAACTCGAAGGGAATTGTAGGCCAGGCCCTTTTGTAGCCCATCCTGCAAAAAGTCCAACAAGAGCGAGACTGTCGCCAGAGTTGGCGAGATAAGACTTTGGCGTACACCACGCCTCAAAAGTGCGCCAAATCTAAGCATAAGTCGCAGAAGTAGACCGCGTGCAAGCCTGCAAGAGCGTGGCAATAACCTTATTAGAATAGCCCTTGTTCCTCAATTGCGCCCTCTCAAGAGCCAGGCCAAGACCAAAGCGGCAAGGACCTTCCATAGTCACCGGACCCTGAACTAACAGGTTCGGAACCCGAGGCAAAGGAAGAGGCGCATCCACCAGCATCCGCTGGAGATCCGCGTACCACGGACGCCTTGGCCAATCCAGGGCAATGAGAATCACCAATCATCGGTGTAGACGAATCCGAAGTAGAACTCGCCCTATCAAGGGCCAAGAAGGGAACACATACAGGAGGCCAGAGGGCCAAGGTTGAGCCAGAGCATCCATTCCCGCCGAGCGTGGATCTCTCCTTCTGCTGAAAAAGCAAGGGACTTTGGCGTTTATGCTTGACACCATGAGATCTAAGCCTGGAGTCTCCCATTTGGCACAAATCTGAAGACAAACTGTCTGTCAGTTCCCATTCTGCCGGGTCGATTTGATGTCTGCTGAGGAAATCGCTTGCACATTGCTCTGACCGGCTATGTGAGCCGCGAACAGCAGCTCTAGGTGGAGCTCGGCCCAGTAGCAGATCTGAGACGCCTCCGCAGCCAGGGCCCTGCACTGAGTGCCACCCTGGTGATTGATGTAGACCACTGCTGTCGTGCTGTCCGACAGAACTTAGACAGGAAGACCTTCAGCGTCCTGTGGAAGGCCAGAAGAGCCTGAAATATCGCTCTCAGTTCCAAGCGATTGATGGACCATCCTGCTTCCGCGGTGGACCACAGACCCTGAGCATAGAGTCCCTGGCAATGAGCGCCCCAGCCCGAAAGGCTGGCATCCGTTATCACCAGACACCAAAAAGGAAGAGCCAGTGGCATCCCCTGCCGCAGCCTGTTGTCAGAAAGGCACCAATCCATACTGCGCTGGGCCGCAGGAAGCCACCGTAGTCTGCGTTGGTATTCCTGGGAAATCGGAGACCATTGCTGAAGCAGCGCAAGCTACAGTGGTCTCATGTGAGCTCTCGCCCGGGAACCACCTCTAAGGTGGCCGTTATCGATCCCAGGAGCTGAACAAAGTCCCAAGCTCGAAGGTGAGGCATCCGCAGGAGCAGGCGGACCTGATTCTGAAGCTTGAGCCGCCTGCTGTCGGGAAGAACAACAAACCCCGAAGCCGTGTCGAATACTCAAGAGACAGAGGGGGTCAGGTGACTTTTGGGCATATTGACTACCCAACACAGAGTCTGAAGAACTGTAACAACTCTGGCTGTGGCAAGTCGACTCTCGTCTGCCGAACTGCTCTGATGAGCCAGTCATCGAGATAAGGGTGAACTCTGATACCCTCTCGCCTGAGAAAGGCAGCCACTACCACCATGACCTTGGAAAAAGTCCGAGGGGCAGTCACCAGGCCGAAAGGCAAGGCGCAAAACTGGAAATCTTGGCTCTATACTGCAAACCGGAAAAACCGCTGATGCGGCGGCCAGATGGGAATATGAAAGTACGCTTCCTTGAGGTCCAGAGACGTGAGAAACTCTCCTGGCAGTACCGTCGCAATGATGGAATGCATGGTTTCCATGCGGAAGCGTCGCACTCTTAAGACCTCATTGACTCTGCGTAAGTCGAGGATAGGTCTGAACGACCCACCTTTTTGAGGCACCACAAAATGGATGGCGTAGCAACCGCAGCCGCGTTCGGCGGGAGGAACCGGAACCACCGCTCCGAGCTTCAGCAACACCTGCAAGGTCTCGTATACTGCCGCCCGCTTGATGGCAGTGCCGCATCGGGACTCCAAAAACGCATCTCCTACTGGGACGGCAAATTCTAGCTGGTAACCTTCTCTGATCAGGTCTAGGACCCACTGATCCTAAGTAATCTTGGTCCACTCCTCGAAAAAGAGGGAGAGACGACCCCTTACTGCGGGAACCGACGAGTGGACCGGCGCCCCATCATTGTGGAGGACGCCCCTGAACTCCTGGACGTTGCCCGGATGCCACCGCACGTTTGTCCGAATGAAAGGAGTTCCTCTGCTGGAAACGGGTACGTTGACCAAACCCCAGAGTGCCCCGGGCGATACCTGAGAGCTTCGCGAAAACGTGGCCTGGAAGAGGAGGGAAAAGAAGGACTTTTGGAAGAAGGCCTCAGCCTATCCTCAGGCAACCGTTGGGAGTTAAGAGTCCCCTTGGTCCTTAACAATCTTCTCCAAATCCTCCCCAAATAAAAGAAGGCCCCGAAAGGGTAACCTCACCACAGCCTTTCTTTAGAGGCCATGTCAGCTGCCCAATGCCGCAGCCAAAGAAGGCGGCGGGCAGCAACTGCCACAGACAACTGCTTAGCCGAAGCTCTGACCAGATCATAAAGGGCATCAGCCAAAAACGACAGGGCAGACTCCATACACGGGCCGACCTCAGCGAGGGAACCTGCTCCATCGGCGGGCTGCTCAATCGCCTGCTGCAACCAGGAAAGGCAGGCCCGGGCTGCACAGGAACTGCAAATAGCCGCCCGAAAGGAAAGGCCCAAGATATCAAAGGACCGCTTCAGCGAGGATTCCAGCCACCGGTCCTGCATATCTTTCAAAGCGACCCCTCCCTCCACCGGGAGAGTAGTCTTTTTAGTCACAGCCGTGACTAAAGAATCCACTTTAGGCATCCCAAAGAGAGTCAACTGACTTTCCCTCAGGGGGTAAAGGTGACACATGGCCCTGGCCACCTTCAAGGGACCCTCAGGGTCAGACCACTGAGCTGAAATAAGCTCTTGGGGGAAGCGGAGGCAAAAGCTCCTCTAGAAACCTCGAAACGAGGTGTCCCCCTGCACTCAGAACCCTCAGCAACCGCGATCGAGTCACGTGACGCCTCCAAGATGGTGGCCGCTGCCAACTCCGGCAGGCGGGAAGAATCACCGCCCGCCATGCTCGTGCCAGCATTAGCATCTAGGCAGCATGTGCTGCAAAGCCCCGCTGCTGATCTGCGTTTCCCACAGTGGGAGCAGCGCTTAACCCCTTCAGCAGCCATCAAATACAGAAAACAAAATGGCACCTTCGCACCAAAACTTACCCCGCATAGAGCGCTGTCAGCGGGAACCTCCCCAGAGGAGCTGGGCACCACTCTCACCTGAGGAGACCGAGTCAAACGAGCTGCGGTCAAGCTGCACCGAACCAGGAGCTCAGGAGAAAGCCTCTCTGGGTTTTTTTTTTTTTTAACTGTGAGGAAAGTTAGAGGCAGGCAGCCAAAGAGGAACTCTAGGAGGAGGGGGAATGGGGTAAGGCTGGGACAGGAAGACCAAGTATGCCTTTAAAGTGGGCACCACCAGCCACAACACCCCCTGTTCTACTGGCAAAGCACAGGAACCACCCCAAGCAGAAATCCAGGAGCTGAGAAGCGAAGTCCACACTTGCTGGGAGATAGCGATATACTGAAGGCAGAGGGAGTTGGGCATCCTGGAACACCATGTGCTTTCAGTGTTCTCTATCTCCATCTGATGGTAGGCGGATACAACCCATCAGTTTTTCAATATGTTAGCGATAGGAGGAAGAGCAAGAGCGGAATTGAGAGACTCAAGGGTAAGAATAAAGCAGAATTGCTAACACTTCAGTTCTGTGTTCATAGTTGAAGGGCCAGGAATAGGATCACAGTAGTCAAACACAAATAAGAATGGCAGTCAGGTAGACCTTGTGTGATTTTCAGAAACTGTGAGACGCTAGCTAAAGGAAAGGTAGACAAAGCGATGGGGCCAGCTCAGTGTCTGACATTTTCATTGTTGATGGAGGTGGTCCTGGAGGACTGGAGAAAGACCCACACAAATGGAAGGAGGAGGCTGGGAAAGACAGGCCAGTTAGTCTGACCTTTATGGTGAGTAAATTAATGGAAATACTTCTAATACAGAAAATAGTGCAGTTTCTGGAATTCAGTGGATTAGAGGACCTGAAGCAGCATGATTTTACTAGAGGGGATCTAGAGAGTTGGACCAAGAGACAGCACTGCACATGGTGTACAAAGATTTCAGAAAAGCCTTTGACACAATTCAATATAGGTGACATATAAATAAACTGACCTCCATTCGTATGGGTCCTAAAATGACTGACTAGGTTAGAAACTGATGGCTAACATTAGGATGGATCTGGAAAAGCTTGAAGAATAGCCTAAAAGTTGGCTGCTAAGATTTAATGCTAAAAAAATGCAGGATCGTGCATTTAGACTGCAAAAACTAATACTAAAAAAAAATACCGGGGGGGGGGGGGGGGGGGGGGGGGGGGGGGGGGGGGGGGGGAGAGACACACTTCTACACATAAAAGAGGAGTGATCATATCTGATGATCTTAAAGTGGCCAAAAAGATAGAAAAAGTGATGGCAAAAGGATGCTTGGATGCTAGGGAGAGGAATGGACAGCAGGAAAATGAATGTGATAGTGTCTCTGGGTAAGTCTCTGGTAAGACCCCATTTAGAGTACTGTGCAAAATTTTGGAGACCACACTTCAAAAAGAAAAACAGGAAGGGTGATGAACCAGAGGGCAGCTAATAAAACAGTCAATGGTTATTATAAAATGTATTGGGACAAAGAAGAAATGCAGGAGATGGGAAATAGCAGACATTTGAAAACTTCTGTATAATAAATGCACAGGAGACAACCTCTTGCAATTAAAAGGAATCTTTGGCATGAAGGGCCTAGGATTTATTTATTTATGGCATTTGTACCCCGCATTATCCCAAACAAGTTTGGGTTCAATGTGGCTTACATCAAACTTTTAAAGCAAATTAGAGAACTATAATGAAAATACAAAACAATAATTGGAGACAAGCAGTAAGATGACTCATTCTGAAATAACAAAGTATAACAATCACCAATAGTGGCGAGAAATTCACTAACAATCACCAATAGTGGCGAGAAATTCACTAAGAATGCTTTCAACAATTTACGAAATTTCAATTAGTCAGTAACATATCTGAGTGATTTTGGTAGGGAATTCCATTTCCTAGTAGCTTGGTATGTGAAGCTTGCATCATGAATGAAGGGGAAAGGGAATAGACTTGGGAGCAATCTAAGGAAATGTTTTTTTTACAGAAAGAATGGTGGATGTGTCCACAGCCTCCCAGTGGAAGTGGTGGAGACTAGGGCTGTATCTGAATACATGAAAGCATGGGACAAGCTCAGAGGATTTCTATGGGAGAGGAAGGGACAGTAAAGATTAATATGGATAGACAGACTGAACAGATTATATGATCTTATCTTCTGGGCTTTTTCCCTAGGTTTATGTTTCTAAGACTCAGAGTATAAAACACATCACTGTATTTTCCACCAATTCTATATACATTTAGCCACCCCAGGAACAATTTTCCCGCACCTCCCACAAAACTGAAATACAACCCTCAACATTCTTATTTGTTACTGTATCACATTGTTATTATTGAATGTTTTGCATTACTCCTGTTCTTTAATACCTGAATTCTACTGTTTATCTATTTTTCTACCAATTCATATTGCGCATTCTCTATTTTTAATTGGAATATTACTTTGTATTTCTTATTCCGGAAATGGCGATCACCACTATGGTATTTGTAAGCCACATTGAGCCTGCAAAGAGGTGGGAAAATGTGGGATATAAATGCAGAAAATAAAATAAATAAATAACACTAATTTAATGCATGTCCCTAACAGCAGCATATCAATTATCTTAAGCCCTTATATTCTTCCACAACCCCTTCTGAAGGTAATTTATTGTGCAATTCAGTCCCCCAATAAAAATCAGAAACAAAGGGGGCAGTAGTATAGCTAGGACTGAATGGGTCCCGGGCAGAAAAAACAAGATGGGCCCCTATGACATCATATAGGGACTGGTGCGGGTAAGGACAGATGAGACACCCTTTCACAGCTCCTGTACAAAAAAACCCCCTGCAAAAAGCAAACATTCCAGACCTACGTAGAAAACCTGTCACAGTAACAGAAATAGCGCAAGATATCAGCAATCCACATTACCCTAAACCGACATCATATAATTAATTTCAGAAACAAAAAATATTCTACCTTTATTGTCTGAGCATTGCTTGGTCCCAGTCTCTCTTTTCTGCTTTTGTTTTTTTTTCTTCTCTCATCCCAGGGTCTCCTGTTCTTTTGACATTTCTTTTCTTTCCAAGTCTAACATTCATCTTTCCTCCATGTCCCTATCTGTCATTTCCAGTGCTTGTGCCCCTGTCCTTATCCTCCCCCATGCTCAGTATCTACCTTCTCAGGGCCAGCTGCACTAAACTTAACGAGCCATTAACGAGCAAATAGTAAACCCTGGCATGCACTAAAGACTTTTTTTCCGACGACGGTAGCAGCTAATGAAAACGGAATGCAGATGTTAGGCTTTCAAGGCAGAAATTGGGTTTGTGAGCCCTTGGACCACCGCTGTAGAGCGGCAGTTGCAAGCAAAACCACCCCACACCAGAGACAAGGCAGAACTCTGACAGGAACAGCTAGACTTCACCTGCACTTGACCGCCGTTCCCCAGGAGTTGAGCCCCTGGGTGCAGGCGGCTGGCAGGACTTAGAGGACAGGGCAGGAACTACATACCCACTAGGCTGAACAGGGACTGAGGGGCAGAGGGGAAAGAAATATACATTGGAAGCAAGACAGAAAACTGGGCTAGGACTCACAGACAGACAATACAACGCTAGGCAGGAAGTGGACAGGCTAAAGGATAAGAACTGAAAGCTGCCAGGCAGCCACTGAAAAGGGTAAAAAGACAGGTAACAGCAAGGACTGAAAGCTGCCAAGCAGCAACTAGGGAAAAACACTGACAGACAAGAGGGAAAGAACAAAAAGCTGCCAAGGCAGCCACTAAGGAGGGAACTAGCAGAAAAAGCTAACAGCTAACCTACACACAGACTAACCAGGGACCAGACAAGGAAATACAAACAAGAAACAAGACTAGAAAACAAGCAACAAAGTACAAGCTAACTACACAAAGACTAGATTAGAACCAAGCAAGGATTTCAGACAAGAAACAGAATAACCAGAAGTGCAACAGATCACACCAACATACCAGGGACCTTAGACGAAACAAAGGCCCTGCTGAAAGGGCCAGATGCCTAATAAAGGCAATCAGCAGCTGAGGCTCACTGCAGGAATCTCCAAGCAGCTAAGGGTGAGGCTAGCTGCCAAACTTCCAACCAAGTCTGGAGGGCTAGAATCTCTGGACCGGAATGAAAATCTGGAATGTGTAGGGAGACAGCAAGACAGTGTATGGCAGCCCCCCGTTCTGGCCACCAGAGGGCGAAGTGAGCACAGCCAAGGGAAATAGTCACCATTGTGACAGCAGATGAGCAAATTGTGTAGAAACCCTATTGTAATGAGATGCACTAACCTTTTCCGATTGCCTTAACGCTGGAAAATCTAACGAGAGGTCTTTACCTCTCGTTGAGGCTGCACAGGATTGAAAAACTTCTACAAAAGTTAAAAAAAAGGAAAAATCATGGAAAAAAAATCAAGTGCTCGTCAGTGCAATAATAAAAACGTCTATTTTGGCCATCATTCCCCCCCTGCAATAATAAAAACGTCTTTTTTGGCAGTGCTTCACTCAGCTGAGAGACCTGGAAGTCCCTGAGCCAATCACAAGGTGGGACATGGGCGGGCATGGGCGTGGCTACCAAATGGCCGGCTTTTGTGGATAATGGAAAAAAAAAGCGGCGTTATCAGTATTTCGCCAGGTTTACTTGGCCCTTTAATTTTCACGACCAAGCCTCAAAAAGGTGCCCCAATTGACCAGAAGACCACCGGAGGGAATGGGGAATGACCTCCCCATACTCCCCCAGTGGTCACCAACCACCTCCAACACTAAAAAAAATAAAAATAAAACACTTTTTTGCCAGCCTCTATGCCAGCTTCAAATGTCATACCCAGCTCCCTGACAGCAGTATGCAGGTCCCTGGAGCAGTTTTTAATGGGTGCAGTGCACTTCAGGCAGGCAGACCCAGGTCCATCCCCCCCCCCCCCCCCCCCCTACCTGTTACACTTGTGGTGCTAAGTGTTGAGCCCTCCAAACCCCCCCAAAACCCACTGTACCCACATGTAGGTGCCCCCCTTCACCCATAAGGGCTATGGTAATGGTGTAGAGTTGTGGGGAGTGGGTTTGGGGGGGGATTTCGGGGGCTCAGCACCCAAGGTAAGGGAGCTATAAACCTTGGAGCTATTTGTGTATTTTTAAAACGTTTTTAGAAGTGCCCCCTAGGGTGCTCGGTTGGTGTCCTGGCAAGTCAGGGGGACCAGTGCACTACAAATGCTGGCTCCTCCCATGACCAAATGCCTTGGATTTTGCCGGGTTTGAGATGGCCAGCATTTTTTCCCATTATCGCTGAAAAACAAAACCAGCCTTCTCAAACCCGGCGAACTCTGGCATTTGGCCGGGCTAAACCGTACTATCGAAAAAAAAAGATGGCCGGCCATCTTTTTCGATAATACGGTTCCGGCCAGCTGTTGCGCCACCGCCAAAATACATCGCCGGCGATCTATTTCGCCGGCAACGTTCGATTATGCCCCTCCATGGAATACAAAGTAGCAATCTATCTAAAATCTATAAGAAGGGAATCCCACAGGCAATGAGCTACTACTCTAAAGACTATTGCTCTTGGTTTGGAAAGCAGTAGATTTTTTTTATTTATTTATTTATTTATTGCATTTGTATCCCACATTTTCCCACCTCTTTGCAGACTCAATGTGGCTTACAATAAATCGTGGATAATGGAAATGAGAGGAGAATAGACATTTGGTGTTACAGAAGGATGTGAAACAAATATAAACTGTTTGATGAACCAATCACAACATGACAGGTCATTTTACAACAGCCAGAAAATTATGTCATGTCAGAACCCCTATTCTTCAAAATACTTTGTAAAGGAACTTAAATAACTAGGTGATTCCATATTCCTATGAACCCATTCTCTCTTGGAAGAGACACCCCCATCATTTGTGAATAAAGACAACTTCATGAGTCTGAAGAATCTCTCTCAGAGCATATTTTAGTACTCAGATTATATTTAATACATACCCGAGGACAGACTAATTTTCATCAGACTCACCCAGATCCATTTAATTATAACACTAAGCAGTATTTTGGCATGTCCACAGCATGCCACCTGGACAAGATTGCTGACAAAATGTTAACAATGCATTGTCTCAATGGAGCCTCAACTAAGTTTTTGCTGAATTATTATTGGAAAGGCAGGGCAGGTTTTAACAGGATCTGTTACAAGATGTCAGTCAACTAAACTGAGTGATAAGGTTCACAAATTGGGAATTAGTACAAGATTGTTTGTGACTGCAACCCATATTGCATCCTATGTGCATCTCTGTGCATGCATAGTCGCACCTGAGCCAGACCATCACCATATCTTCAGTGGGATCTGAAATTCATATTCACGACAGGGAATGGTCACAGTAAAGATGTTATTCTCAACTCCTAAGGTACAGACATATGGGGTCATGGGTTTTTTCAAGGCAAGGAACATTCTAGATTGTAGTGATAAGGAACTCCATTACTCCATGGAAGAAACTACAAGAGAAATGCAGACCAAAAGAGTTCTTCTGTATCTTTCAAAACTTAACTAGAGCAAACATTACAGCGAACAACATGCAAAAAATTTCTCTTTGCTCGTATGCATAAGTTCTTGCATAATACTTTTATCACTAAAGTCCAAATGCTAATTAAAAATTTTCCCAGTTCCAAATTTCTGCAGTTGATATCATCCCCACCTAGTTCTTTGGTACCTTTACCTCAACATGCTCATTTGCTATTTCCATTACCCTTCTTAAATTCATCTTCATGGTCAACATTTGATACTTTTGTGTCACTATCAAAAATGATCAAAACTGTTATTGGGAGTCAATTGTGCTTGATCCTTTCTCCTCATATTGGCTTATGATTCCGAAACTTAACTTACTATTCAAACTTCTTCTTGTAATCAATGCTAGTCTCTCTACTGGTCAGGTTCCTGAATGTTGGAAAACAGCAACAGTACAACCTAGTTTAAAAAAATCATCTTTGCACCCATAAATCTCCACCCATTACAGATCAGTATCAAACCTGTACTTTATCTCTAAGATCTTAGAAAAGGCTGTTTTCTTCCAACTATCCACTCATATCGAGAAAACCTTTGCATTTATCCGAGGCAGTCAGGCTTTAGCACAGGTGGTTGGTGACTCAAATGTTTGGAGAGGTTAAAGTGAGTGAGGCTAGGGTAGGGTATGGGGCAGAGTGGAACAGAAAGGAATGGAGAAAGCTAATAATGAAACAGGAATATTCACATAGCAAGCAGCCTGAGCCAACAGATTTATTTTCCACTGAACATAATTAACTTTGTATGAACTTGGTGGCTAATAATGTGCTGAACTAGAAAATGTTGGGACATTTAGACTGACTCTGGACTTCCGAAAGGTAGTTCTGCCCTCATTATTCAATATAGTAATAAACAATATTAAGTACATTTTTATAATATATCACTGAAATTCCACAAAACAAAAGGAGCACGTTCCCACAAACCATCTTTCTCTTTTGATCTAGGCACAGAAAAAGATTTTAAATGTTGCCAGGTTTCAACCTAATTCATATTTAATGTGGGATATAAATGTCATAAGTAAAATACATAGCTAGAAAATCTGAACGCTGAGCACCAGTTTCTCATAACAAGAAGTCTGTTTTAGTGGCCTTTTACCAGGAGGAAAAAAAAAATCTCTGCACAAATACAACATATGGTAAAAATATGTATCATACCTGATAATTTTCTTTCCATTAATCATAGCTGATCAATCCATAGATTGGTGGGTTGTGTCCATCTACCAGCAGGTGGAGATAGAGAGCAATCCTTTTGCCTCCCTATATGTGGTCATGTGCTGCCGGAAACTCCTCAGTATGTCGATATCAAAGCTCCATCCGCAGGACTCAGCACTTAAGAGAATTACACCCACAAAGGGACACTCTGCCCAGCTCACAACCGCTGAAACAGGGGAGGGGAATTAACCCAGCTCATCCCCACACAAGTGGGGGAGGGGAATCCGTCCAGCTCATCCCCGCGGAGCGGGGGAGGGACACCACACCCGCCGATGCGGGGGGATCTGGCTTATCCTGCAACCGCAACCGCAGGAGGAGATGACTGACCCTACCACCGCCGAAGTGGGAGGGGTACAAAGCTGCCCTACAGCCGCACGAAGCAGGAGGGAGCGCCGGCAGAATTTAGGTCTCAATCCAGCCCCGTAAAACGGAGGGGAGAGGAATGCAGCAGCTCACTGTAACACAAAATCGTCTCAACTCTTGAAGAATCCAATTGAAAAAACTTGAACATGAAGTCCTCCTGAACAGGAACTGAAGACTAAACTTGAACCTGAAATGCAACCAGAACAAAAACAGTACAGATATCTGGGCGGGGCTATGGATTGATCAGCTATGATTAATGGAAAGAAAATTATCAGGTATGATACATAATTTTACCTTCCATATCATCATGCTGATCAATCCATAGACTGGTGGGATGTACCGAAGCAGTACTCACCCAGGGCGGGACATAGAAATCCCTGACCGCAACACTGAAGCTCCAAACCGGGCCTCCGCCCGAGCAGCCACAGTCAAGAGGTAATGCCTGGAGAAGGTATGAGCCGATGCCCAACTTGCCGCCTTACAAATCTCTTCCAAGGAGACGGACCCGGCCTCCGCCATCGAGGCCGCCTGAGCTCTAGTGGAGTGAGCCTTCAGCCGGATAGGCAGCACCTTCCCCGCGGCCACATAAGCCGCTGCGATGGCTTCCTTGACCCATCTTGCCACTGTAGGCTTAGCAGCCTGCAGACCCTTACGAGGACCTGCAAACAGGACAAACAGATGATCCGACTTCCGGAAATCATTGGTCACTTCCAAGTATCTGATGATGACTCGTCTCACATCTAGATATTTGAGAGCAGAGTACTCCTCTGGGTAGTCCTCCCTACGAAAGGATGGGAGACAGAGCTGCTGATTCACATGGAAGCGAGAAACAATCTTGGGCAGGAAGGAAGGCACTGTGCGAATAGACACTCCTGCCTCAGTGAACTGCAGAAAGGGCTCTCGACATGATAGCGCCTGGAGCTCGGAAACTCTTCTGGCTGAAGTGATAGCCACCAAAAAGACTGCTTTCAACGTAAGGTCTTTCAGAGATGCCCTCGACAAGGGTTCAAAAGGCGGCTTCTGCAAGGCTCTTAGCACCAGATTGAGATTCCACGCAGGTACCACTGAGTGCAGAGGAGGGCGCAGGTGATTAACTCCCTTGAGAAAGCGCACCACATCTGGCTGCGAAGCCAGGGAAGCACCCTTCAGGCGGCCCCTGAAGCAAGCCAGAGCCGCTACCTGGACTTTAAGGGAACTGAGCAACAGGCCTTTCTCCAGACCTTCTTGCAGGAACGCCAACACTGAAGAAATTGGAGCAGTGAAGAAAGAAAGTGAGCCTGCCTCACACCACGATGCAAAGGTACGCCAAACCCTGGTGTAAGCAGTAGACGTAGAGCGCTTCCTCGCTCTCAGCACAGTGGCGATGACCTTGTCTGAGAAGCCTTTCTTCCTCAGACGCTGCCGCTCAATAGCCAGGCCGTAAGACCAAAGTGAGAGGGATCCTCCATCACCACGGGACCCTGATGCAACAGGCCCTGCTCCACTGGCAGTCGCAGAGGTCCGTCCACTGAGAGCCTGATCAAGAACACATACCAGGGACGTCTGGGCCAGTCTGGCCCGGATGCTTTGCCACCCGGTCTAGCACCCTGCCCAACATGGGCCAGGGTGGAAACACATATAGAAGCTCCTGTGTCGGCCACTGTTGGAGAAGAGCATCTACTCCCAGAGATCGAGGGTCCCGTCTTCTCCTGAAAAAGCGCGGCACTTGGCAATTGGCCGATGACGCCATCAGATCTAGGCTCGGCTGGCCCCAGCGCTTCGTGATGTCCAAGAACGCCTGAGCCGATAGCTGCCACTCTCCAAGATCCAAGGTATGGCGACTGAGAAAGTCCGCCTGGACATTCATGACTCCAGCAATGTGGGCCGCCGACAGCTGTTCCAGGTTCGCTTCCGCCCACTGGCATAGATTCATGGCCTCCTTGGCTAGAGGGGCGCTCTTGGTACCTCCCTGGTGATTGACATAGGCCACAGCCGTGGCATTGTCCAACAGGACCCGTACTGGCTTCAACGCCAACCGAATGGCTCTGAGTTCCAGGAGGTTGACAGACCACTTTGCCTCTGCAGGAGACCAGAGCCCCTGCGCTGTCCTTCCCAAGCAATGGGCTCCCCAGCCCGTCAAAGAGGCGTCCGTCGTGACGACAACCCACTCCGGGGTCAAAAGAGGCATCCCTGCGGACAACTTGTCTGTCCTCAGCCACCAGCTCAGCGCCTTGCGCACCACTAGGTCCAAGGGAAGGCGCACAGCGTAATCCTCCGACACTGGAGTCCAGCGCTGCAACAGAGAGAGTTGTAGTGGTCTCATATGAGCCCTGGCCCAGGGCACTACTTCCATCGTGGCCGTCATAGAGCCCAACAGCTGCACATAGTCCCAAGCCCGAAGAGGAGAGGCTACTAGGAACTGGTCCACCTGAGCCTGAAGCTTGACAATTCGATTGTCCGGCAGGAACACTCTGCCCACTTGGGTGTCGAAACGAACTCCCAGATATTCCAGGGACTGAGTCGGGCGCAGCTGGCTTTTCTCCCAGTTGATGACCCACCCCAGGGAGCTCAGAAGAGCAATCACCCGGTCTACAGCTCTGCCACACTCTGCCTAAGAGGGGGCTCGGATCAACCAGTCGTCCAGATAAGGATGGATTTGTACTCCTTCCTTGCGAAGGAAGGCCGCGATGACCACCATTACTTTGGAGAAGGTCCGCGGAGCAGTAGCCAACCCGAACGGGAGGGCTCTGAACTGGAAGTGTCGGCCCAGGACTGCAAAACGCAGAAAGCGTTGATGAGGAGGCCAGATGGGAATATGCAGGTAAGCTTCCTTGATGTCCAAGGATGCCAGGAACTCCCCTGCCTTCACTGCTGCTATAACAGAGCGGAGAGTCTCCATTCGGAAGTGCCGAACTTTCAAGGCCCGATTGACCCCTTTGAGGTCGAGGATAGGCCGTACAGAACCTCCTTTCTTTGGTACCACAAAGTAAATGGAGCTTGCCAAGCTGATCTTCTGGCACCGGAACGACCGCACCCAGGCGGATCAGATTGTCCAAAGTCTGCTGCACTGCCACAGCTTTGACCGGAGACTTGCAGGGAGAGTGTACAAACCCGTCTCTTAAGGGTCGGCAGAACTCTAGCTTGTAGCCGTCTCTGATGACTTCCAGGACCCAAGCGTCCGAAGTTACCCTGGTCCACTCGCCCAGAAACGAGGACAGGCGTCCTCCAATCTGCACTGGGCCATGGACCAGGGCCCCGTCATTGGGTACGAGACCCTGGGGGAGGCGGTCTCTGCGAAAGGAATGCTGCTTGGGGGAGAAGTTCCTCTTGAAGGAAGAGGGGGCAGAGGAGCCCGACTTGCCCGGGCGATACCGACGGGCTTCCTGAAATCGTCCTTTGGAGGACCCGGGGCGAGCATCACTGGCCCGAGCCCTGACCTCTGGTAACCTCTTGCCCTTAGACGTGCCGAGATCGGTCACAATTTTGTCCAGCTCAACCCCAAAAAGCAGCCTGCCTTTAAAAGGCAACTTAACCAGGCGAGACTTAGAGGCGTGGTCCGCAGACCAATGCTTCAGCCAAAGCCACCGCCGCGCAGAGACTGTCTGAGCCATACCTTTAGCTGAGGCTCTCAAGACATCATACAGCAAGTCTGCCAAATAAGCCAAGCCCGATTCCAGGGCCGGCCAATCAGCCCTCAAGGAAGGATCCGAGGGGGAAGCCCGCTGCACAATCGTCAGGCACGCTCTGGCCACGTAGGAGCCGCAAACTGAGGCCTGCAAACTTAAAGCAGCCGCCTCGAAGGACGACCTTAAGGCCACCTCCAATCTTCTGTCTTGGGCGTCCTTTAGGGCCTTGCCACCTTCCACCGACAACGCCGTTTTCTTAGCCACCGCAGTGATTAAAGAATCCACGGTAGGCCAAAGAAAGGCCTCCCGTTCACCTTCAGGCAGAGGATAGAGGCGGGACATAGCCCTAGCCACTTTGAGGCTCGCTTCTGGGACATCCCATTGAGCCGAAATCAAGGTGCGCATGGCTTCATGCACTTGGAAGGTTCTAGGCGGGCGCTTCGTCCCCAGCATAATGGCGAAGCCAACAAAGGCTGAGGGAGAGACGTCCTCTGGAGAAGAAATCTTCAAAATGCTCATGGCCTGCACTAACAGGTTGGGCAAATCCTCTGAGCGAAAGATCCGCGTTGCAGAGGGGTCATCCGCTCCATCCGAGCGGGAATCCGTCTCCTCCAAGGAATCCCCAAAGGACCGTTGGGAGAACTCAGATACGCTGCCCTCATCTACATCAGAGGAGACAGAGTCCTCTAGGGCCTGGAAATCCACCCGAGGGCGTTTGCTTCCGGAGGCCTCAACCCCTTTATCTGACAGGGGGGCAGGGGCAGCGTTTTGCATAAGAAAAGCCTGATGCAGCAGCAAAATGAACTCAGGGGAGAATCCCCCCGAACTGTGCACTTCTGCAGTTTGGGCCACGGCCCTAGCCGCACCCTCAACCGGCGCTCGCAAGAGCGGGGGAGAAACGTGCTCCGCATCCAAAATGGCGTCCGGCGCGAAACTCCGAGGAGCCGCGCGGGAAGAACGGCGCTTAACTTTGGCCGCTTTCTTACCGTTGCCCGAATCAAGGGCGACCATAGTATTAACGTCTCCCAGCTCGAGGGCGGCCCAAGAAGAAGCCGTCCGAGCAGAGTGGCCGGCCAACATGGAGTGGGCGAGCAGCGGGGGATGAGCGCTTATGGCGGGAAAAACCGCCGCACCGGAGGAGGAACCGGGACACTGACCGGACTCCAAACTGATGCCTAACAAAGGCGATTCAGGTTTTGAAATCCCCGCTAGATGCACCCACGCGGTCCGGGGAGCAAATCCTCGCGCCCTCGCCCTCTGACTCCATAAGCCACGTGGAGACCGAACGGGGAACCCCCTGCCCGCTATAAAAAGGTAAAATTACCTGCTTCTCGCTCCGAGCTGTAACGAACTGGTGTCCCAGTGAGCAGCTGCAATAAACGTTGAAATAAACGTTGAAATAAATGCCCTTAAGGACGTCCAAATTTTTTTTTTTTTAACAGAGCCAGCGGGAGGGGGGAGAAAAGGAGGGACCTGGCACCACCAGGTTTGCACTTGCTCAAGAAGAGCCCTCAACCCCAGGTACTCAACAAAACCTAAAAATTAGGCTTGGAGACCTAGCCAGAGCTGCTGCTGTGTGTGACCATCACCTGCTGAGATAGAGAACATACTGAGGAGTTTCCGGCAGCACATGACCACATATAGGGAGGCAAAAGGATTGCTCTCTATCTCCACCTGCTGGTAGATGGACACAACCCACCAGTCTATGGATTGATCAGCATGATGATATGGAAGCTAGGGTATCCCTATAGCCAGCTCTTTCTAATGACAAACTGATTACGATTTATAGCAAATTACTACTCTACTATGGTTATCAATAGAAATCAAACAAAATAAAACATGGAAAAGAAAATAAGATGATACCTTTTTATATTGGACATAACTTAATACATTTCTTGATTAGCTTTCGAAGGTTGCCCTTCTTCCTCAGATCGGAAATAACCTTAAGAGTGGACTAACACGGCTACCACACTCCTCTACTCTACTATGAAAAGTTACTCCGTTATTATACTTCCTCAGTGTGTACAACTGTATGCTGCACAAGATGGAATGTTTAAAAATATAAGTGGGATTAAATAAAAATGGTACCAACAATAAAGAACGAGAACATGAAGAAGTAGCTCACAGGTTTGGTTGCTTTGTTTTGAGGCTTCCTGCTCCCTGTCCCTGCAGTCAGGTATCTGAGCTCTCCCTCCCTTCATTTGGGTCCATCCGGCTCTCTCTCTGGTTTCCAGCACTCAGCCACGGAACGGGCAGTGCTGAAGTCAGCTGCTTCTGGCTGCTCTGGTCCATATCCCTGCTTTGTTCCACTCACAGGAAGTTGAAAAGGTGGGATGAAGGCCAGAAGTAGCTGTCTTCAGCACTGCCCAAACCTTGGCTCATAACTGGAAACTTCAGCACTGCCCACAACGTGGCTCATAGCTGGAAACAGGTAGGAGAGATAGCTGGTCAGACCCGAAGAAAGGGAGGGACAGCTCAGATGCCTGACTGCAGGGACAGGGAGCAGGGAGCCTGAGGAATCAAAAAACCGCCTGGCTGGCCACTATTGTTGGGGGAAGGGCCTAGGCCCCTGAGGCCCCCTGTAGCTATGCCACTGAAACAAGCCACAGGGGAGGAGAAGGACAATGCTGAGAAGGGACCAGAGACCAAATTTTGGAAGCCAGTTATTAAAGTTTAACAACCAGCCCCCAAAATTCTTTAAAAATTAACAAACAACTTGTGAGAGCCGGTTCCAGCACATCACTGCATAGAGGAGAGTTGAACACCAAGGAAGAAAAGAGGCAGAACTAAAGAGCCCTTCGGAGCTGTCAAACGTTTTCTTCCCTCCATCCTTTACCTTCTTCTGCCAGGCCGCTGTACTAAATACAAAGCAAAGCCACGCGGGACTGCAGCTCTCTGTATGCTGCAGCTACTTCCTTTGGGCCAGCACTGTCTCCTTTGACATAACTTCCTCTTTCAGAGGAGGCAAGGCTGTACCAGAGGAAGCAGCCACAGCATGCAGAGAGTCGCAGTCCTGCATGGCTTTGTTTTGTATTTAGTACTGCAGCCCAGAAGAGAAGGTAACAGGAAGGAAGGAAAAGAGTTTTACAGCTCAGCGGTTGACTTTGGTGAGGGAAGTCCCTGTTGAGGCCTCCCCAAGCCTTTTATACCAGGCACCCATGGGCTTTAGTTCGAACTTCAGTACTTTTAGCGTCAGTTTTAAATGACATTTACTTCCACTTAGATAAGCACAAAGTTGTCCTCACTATATTGACCTGGTAAATCATGAACTTCTTTTGTCACATCTTTTGTCTCTAGGTATTAGTGGATCTGTCTTTGGCATGGTTTAATTCTTTTTTGTCAAATAGAGCTTTTAGGGTGGTTACTAGTTCATTTACTGCTTCCACTCATACACTAAAGTGTGGTGTTCCTCATGGGTCAGTGCTATCCCCACTTCTTTTCAACCTGTTTCTAAGCCCTCTTGCAACGTTGATACAATCAACTGGTATTTCATTCCATTTCTACGCAAATGACATCCTTCTTCTCTTTCCTACAGATCCATATAATCCGTCTCTTGGTCCACTCCAGGACTGTCTTGTACAAATCTCCACCTAGTTAACTAATCATAAACTAGAACTAAACACAAACAAAACAGTTGCATGTAGGTTTTCTGGAGGACTAACTACTCCCACAACTCCTCTGAATCTCTTCAATATCCCTATCTGTCCGGTTGAGGGTTGTTTTTTTTTTTTGATATCTTGGAGGGGAATAATCGAAGGCGATCTATTTTGGCGGCGGCGCAACAGCTGGCCAGAACCGTATTTTCAAAAAAGATGGCCGGCCATCTTTTTTTTCGATAATACGGTGTGGCCCGGCGAAATGCCTTGGATTTCGCCGGGTTTGAGATCGCCACTTTTGTTTTTCCGCGATAATGGAAAAAACTGCCGGTGATCTCAAACCCGGCGAAATCCAAGGCATTTGGCCGTGGGAGGAGCCAGCATTTGTAGTGCAATGGTCTCCCTCACATGCCAGGACACCAACCGGGCACCTTAGGGGGCACTTCAAACATCTTTTATAAACAACCAAATTAGCTTCCAGGTGCATAGCACCCTTCCCTTGTGTGCTGAGTCCCCCAAATCCCCCCAAAACCCACTGCCCACAAGTGTGCACCATTACCCTAGCCCTAAGGGTTGAAGGGGGGCACCTACATGTGGGTACAGTGGGTTTTGGGGGGTTTGGGAGGGCTCAACATTATCCACCACAAGTGGAACAGGTAGGGGGGGATGGGCCTGGCTCTGCCTTTCTGCAGTCCACTGCAACCAACAACAACTGTTCCAGGGACCTGCATACTGCTGTCAGGGTGCTGGGTATGACATTTGAGGCTGGCATACAGGCTGGCAAAAAAGGTTTGTATTTTAATAATTTTAGTGTGGGAGGGGGTTGGCAACCACTGGGGGAGTAAGGGGAGGTCATCCCCCATTCCCTCCGGTGGTCATCTGGTCAGTTGGGGCACCTTTTTGAGGCTTGGTCGTGAAAATAAAAGGACCAAGTAAACCCAGCGAAATACTGCTTATCGCCAGGTTTTATTTTTCCATTATCCGCGAAAGCTGGCCATGTGGTAGCCACGCCCAAGCCTGCCCATGTCCCGCCTTCGCTCCGCCGCCAACACCCCCCTTTGAACTTTTGCCGGTGAGGCGAAGGGAAAGCGGCAAAGCTATCAAAAATGTAGCTTTCGATTATACGCTTTTCGCCGCTTTTGCGAAATCGCCGGCCATATCCCGATTTGTGTCGGGAAATAGCCGGCGATTACTTTCGATTATAAGCTGGTTGGTGTGATCCTGGACTCTCACCTAACCTTTTCTCTGCAAATCAAGTTTTTTCTTACTCCATCAATTGCGATCTGTTTGTAGATATTTTGATAAGAAATCTTTTCATTCCTTGGTTTTATCCCTTTTAATTTCGCGTCTCGATTTCTGCAATATAATTTATTTGGGTTGTTCAAACACAAAAGACCTCAACCGATATAAAACACAGCTGCTAGACTTATTCACCACGCGCGCAAATGTGATCACGTGTCTCCTCTGTTCCAAGAACTTCATTGGTTGCTGAGCAAAAATGTTTGCTTTTCAAATTAATTACACTCACATTTAAAGCCCATAGAATTGGTGTGCCTGAATATTGTGAGCACTCTGGAGGGCTGGTACGAGGGAGAGGGGATAGTGGTTCTTTCAGCCGGCATCATCCCCGGTCATTCAGCCCAGCTAGGAGAGCAGGGCGCCCTCTAGGGATCAAACTGCCAGGGAAAGCGGTAATGCAGGAGAAAAACTACACTCCCCAGAAGCCAGTGCAGGGTCAGCTGAACTCTCAGGAGGGGGAGGGTGGAATGACGGATTGGGAGATGAGGGCTGATCCTGGAGATGGGGAACAGCTGGTGGAGCTTGGGGAGGAGGAGGAGATGGAGTGGAATAAAGCAGAGGTAGAAGGAGAAGGTAAGGGGGAATGTATGGAGGTGGGTGGTTTGGCTGTAACCCGTGCACACAGGGTGAGAGCTTTTGTGGCCTCAGCATTGCCCCGGTTGTGGAGTTGGGGGAAGCTGGGAGCAAAGCAGTGGGGGAGCAACTGGAAAGCACAACTTGCTACCATATTGGCTGTTCCCAAGAGGTAGTGCTGTGAAAGGGGGGGGAAGGGTTTTAAGACAGAAAGGCATGTGCATTTTGGGGGAACTTAAAACTGTAGGAGGTGAGAGAGGGGGTGGTTCCAGCTAAATCTCCAAAACTATCTGCGGTGAAGATAGTGTGGCTGGAGGTTTGGGGAGGGAGAATTTAAAACAAAAGCCTGTAATTGAAAATGGATTAAAGTTTGCTGATAGTTGGAGGTGTTTAGACAAGGCTGACATCTGTAACAATAAAGAACTTGGATTGCTCTTTCTGCTGGAGTGGGACTGATTTTCTCAGCAGCTGGCAAGGTGGAGAGGGAGAGTAAGTGAAAGTGCGGTGGCTGGCTAGGAAAGCAGACGGAAGCCAGTGAAAGCTAAGCAGGGTCAACCCCAGCTCCCACCTGGAAGGGGGACCTGGTTACAATATCTATCTACATTCACTATCCCATATTCCCCTGCTCGTCTACTTCACCCCATAAACGATCATCGTTTAGTCCCCCAAGTCCAAAGCAAGCACAGTTAGAATATACCTGTCATCACACTTTTTATTTCCAGGCACCCTTTGGCTGGAATTCTCCCACTTAGCATCCACTCAGAATCATCTTTTGAAAAGTTTAAGAAATCATTAAAAACGTGGCTATTTGAGCAAGCACTTAATCGGGTCTAAATGGACCAAAGGGTGCAGGTGTTTTGCTTCAAATACCACAAATCGTTCCTTCCATCCTTTTTCATGGCTGGTTTGTCTCTCTCTGTCTTTATTAAGTCTCTGATTTTTATCACTGAGTGCTTAAATCCTGTTCTATTACTTATATTGTAGTTCCTTTCTGTTTTTCTTTTTATGTTATTTTAGACTGTAAACTCCACTGCAAGTCAGCAGGGGCAGTATAGTAAGTTTTAATAAACAAAATATAAACATCATGTGTTATAACTTTCCCCGTTACCTGTTTTCGCAAAGCCTTTTTCCTCTATTAATCTACAGGTCTCTATTTTACATTTACAATAGAATCTGAAGGTGGCTCCTAATGTTAAGACAGATCCCACTGTTCGGGACCTTGGATGGGAGGTACCCGACGAGTCAAGGCAGCGGGTCACTATTAGGTAACACTCTCAGTACAGCCCGTTGGGGGCGGGGAAAAATTTTGTATTCATTTTGGAAGGTGGCTTATACGTTGCTGTTACTCTATGTGGATGGGAGAGGCTCCTGGAGTGCCTCCTCTGAAAGAAGTTATAGTTTGAAGTTCCTTGTATTGGGGGGGAAAGGGGAGGAAGGTTGAACAATTTGAAGACGTTATTGCATAATGGCAAGTTGCCGAACAAAGTTCATGTTCAATTGTTGTGTAACCTAATGTGATGTTATTGACTTTGATCTGTCTTCAATAAAAAACGTTAAACCATAGAATCTGAAGGTGGTTATGATCATTACCTATAATATAAGCTTGTCTGAAACATATGGCTACATAATTCAGCATAGTGCCACCGAAACTGAAACTCAGTGTAACTCACTGCTGAATGAGCATATGATAAAACTAACTGAGCAAGGTAAAAATTTGACATGTAGTTAACTGCCCATACATTTAAAAAAGGCCCATTGTAAGGAGCTGACAAGCAGTACAAACTGAAGAAAAAAAAAAAAAAAACGAACAAGAGAAAGCCTTTGGGTCTTGAGTATTATTTTACCTGGAAGTCTTCAGATGATGTTCTTTCCTGCTTGGTAGGCGTAGATAATGCGATGAATGGAACCTGACATCTATTATTGGGAGTCTATAAGATCAACAGAAAAAACTATGTGAATGTTCAGAACTGTGATAACAGAGGAAAAAAAGATGTCTACCACAACTTAATTAGTTATGGATATACCAGTGCCTCATCCATTTTTTTTTGTGCTATGACCTCTGAAGACTAAGACAACAAAATATTCAGCAGTACTTCCACTGTTAGGTTAACCATCAAGTACCATTCTCTGAAAGATCAATTTTTTATCCTACATACTAGATGATGGAACATATTGTACGGTCTATCCTACTTTTCATTTCCTTTCCCCCTCCCCAAACCACCAATACAGTCAATCCTGCCTCAGATAAAGGTTTTTCTTTGACTGTACACAACACTTTCTAAAAGGTTTTCTCCCAACCAGATTTCAATGGTTTCCACCTATTCCTTTGTACTTGCTGCTTAACTGAAAACAGAGATGGGATCTGGCACCATAAGCCTTGATTTGCAATTACCCAGAGATTTCTCCCTACTTTATTTCCCTGTCCCCCATATAGCTGTTCCAGTCATTCCAGTGGCAGTATATGATTTGGGGGGGGGGGGGGGGAGGGAAGCTTCCTCCTAGAACACTGGAATAATAAGCCCTGAATTCTGCTTCTAGGTGCCCTTAAGTAGTGTCTATGACCCCCTTGACTCTACAGCACCCCAGCCCTAGCTAACCCAAGGAGTGAAGTCTTACCATTTGAGCCACAGGACCCTGTCTTCCTCTTCATTGACACCGTTTATCGCTTTTGTTGGGGGTCATAGGAGTAGTTGCCTAGTGGTCAAAGCACTGAACTGTGTTTTAGGAGAACTTTTGGAACATCAGTTCAAAACAATCAAACAAACAAAAAACTTACTTACCTGTAGCAGGTGTTTTCTGAGTGCACCAAGACTTAAGCCTCATGTATATGTGACATCACTGATGGAGCCCAGTGCAATAAATAAGTACCCCAGCAACTTTTTCCAGAAGCATTCGGGTAGTCTCACTGTTCACATGTGCCTGCTCCCACCTCAGTCTATTACAAGCTAAGGAATACAACTCCTTGGGGAGTTGAGAGGGTTGAGAGGATATAAGTCTTGCTGTCCTTGAAGAATACCTGCTACAGGAAAGTAACTTTGTTTTTCCAGAGGAGAAACAGGACTGTAAACTCTTCATGTATAGAACTTCTTAGCTACAGAATGCATTCAAAATAAAAAGGGAAAGCAACACAAGTGGTGCTGCAACAAGACACCAATATCTTTTGGTGGCAACTGGATGTATTTATTTTTTCTTTTCTTTGGAAGGCAGCTTAGAACTGAAAAAGAAGGGCCTGGGGGAATGGAGTAGGATTCTAAACCCCAAATAGATTCTGGACTGACTGGTCAAATCTACTGTTGTGCTGGGAGTCCTATCCTAGGCAGCGGTGGGATATGAATGTATGGAGAGATGTCCAAGCAGAAGCTCTGTAAATCTCTTCTATGGAGGCTGATCTCACACTGGCTATCAATGCAGCCATAGCTCTGACTTGACCCGTAACATGACCTTTACAGAGGAAGCCCAGCCAGGTCATGAGAAGGAATTTCCATGGGTTTTAGTCTGTTCCAGAGAGATACCAACACTCTCTTGAAGTCCAAAGTGTGCTGTATGCTTGTACCTTTATGGGGATCTGGTTTAGAAAGAAAGATTTTAAGGACTGGTTAAGGTGGAATTCTTGATACAAGGAAGGACCTTTGAACGGGTGCACAAAACCCCCTTTCAAAAAACTTGGTATAAGGCAGATCAGTTACTAGACTATGAAGCTCACTAACCTCACATGATGAAGTAACCACCACCAAAATTAAGACCTTCCAGATCAAGTACTTCAAGTGGCAGATAACTAATGGCTGAAAAGAAACATCAGCTGGGTAAGAACACTGAGGTCCCATGACACTGGTGGAAGTTTGATGGGAGGTTTCATAAGTAGCAAGTCCTGAAAAGTGAACAAAAGGCTGTACAGAGATAGGATTACCTTCTATGCAATAAACATCAACTGCACTAAGGTGTTCTCTTACACAGTTGATCTTTAGACCGGTCTCTAATAAATGCAGAAAGTATTCAAGGCTAAGGGATCTATGGCTTTGCCCTTACACTAGACAAACCTCTTCTAAATTTAAAACCATATACCCTCTCAGTGGAATCCTTCTTGACTGCTAACAAGACCTACTAGACACTGTCAGGCAAGTTCAGAAAGACAATGCCAACCTCTCTGAAGGCTATGAGATTCTATGGTGGAAAGCAACAGTGTGCCCTGCTCATGTGATAAATGTTGGAAAACACTCTAGTCTCATAGGAATTATGATGGAAAAGTCCAACAGACGGGCATCACACCTGTCTTGGCCAGCAAGGGGGTTATGAGAATCATGGTTCTCTGATTCTATTCAAGTTTCAGAATATGATGAGTAGTTAACCATACCTGTACAGAAGATCTCTTCTCCTCTCATGCCAAAAGAAGGCATCTGAGGCTAGGTTGCCATGCGACCCAATCCTGGAGCAAAAACGGATCTACTTTCTTGCTGGAATGGAAAAGGGATCTATTGAAGGGGTGCCCCATTCTCAAAAGTGTCTGTGGACAACTTTGCTATCCAGTGTCCACCAGTGGGGGTCTTGACTTGACTCAGCTTGCCTGTCAGATATATGGCCAAGACACATTCCATGAGAAAAGGCCCACTTCCACATTCTGATGGTCTCCCAACACAAAAGGTATCGGCCCATTCCTCCCCACTTATTTATATAACACTTGGCCATCTGGTTGTCCATTTGAACCAGAATGACTTTGTTGGACAACTGAACTCTGAAAACCTGCAGAGCGCTCCATATTGTTCTTAGCTCTAGGAAGCTTATCTGAAGAAGTCTTTTCTAAGCAGACCATATACCCAGGGTGTGACACCCATTTAGATAAGTTCCTTAGCCCAGCATGGATACATCTGTTAGAGTTGCTTGATCTGGCGGATTTTGAAGGGGGATTCCTTTTGCCAAGTTGGAATGTATTGTCTACCAGGACAAACGAGTCCCATTTGGGAATGTGACATCTTAGAGATTCCAGAAGACAGACAACTCTATGGGGTAGATAAGGTCCACTGAGCTTACTTCAAACGCAGGCATGCCATCAGAGTGACATGAACAGTTGTCCAGCTGATACTTGCTGACTCTCCTGAATTTCCTCCAATAGTGGAAACCAACTAACCTCTGCAGTAGAAGAAAGATGGCTGCTTGAGTAATGTCTAGCAAGGCTCTTATGAATTCCAATTTTTGAACTGGATCTAGATGTGTTTTGGAATAATTTATGACAAAACCTAATTCCAGCACCCAAATAGTTAAATGAACAGATCTTTCTGCTCCTTCCCAGTTGCTTTATTTACCAGCCAATCATCCAAATAGGGAAACATGAGTACATCCCATACCCCCACATGCACAGATACACTGACAATTGCTAAACAATTTGTGAATGTGGATGTGTGGATAAATGGCAGAGTACTGTACTGAGAATGGTTTTTCCCTATGACAAATCCCAAATACTTCCTGTGGCCTAGATGCATATGTGAGTGTAAGCATCCTTAATCTAAAGAGAATACAGCCAGTCCTCTTTGAAGTAGTGGTATGAGGGAGCCTACAGAAACCTTCCTGAACTTTTGTTTGAAGAGACATATGTCCAGAGCCCTCAGGAGTAAGATTGGGCGGAATCCTTCCATTTTTCTCAGGATCAGAAAATACTTAGAATAAAATCCTACTACTTATTTCTATAGCGCTGTACACATTATATGCAGGTACTTTTTCTGTCCTTAGTGGGCTAAGGTTTTTTTTTGTACCTAGGGCAATGGAGGGTGATCCCTGATGCTCTAACCACTAGGCTACTACCACAATCCCTGCTCTTTCCTGCAATGGAACGGGTTCGACTGCATTGGTCTGTATGAGGAAAGAGAGTTCCATTATAAGCATTTTCCGACATGATCTAGTGGACCATCTGGAGGCTAGTCCATTCATTGAAGATAATATCTCATCTGGACTATTTTGAAAACTATACAAGGGGCCATCTGTTTTTTTTAGTAGAGACAGCAAAGACTCCATCCCTGGTTTTGGCTGCAACACAAGTAGGGATTTTTGGGTCTTCTGCTGTCTGAGATGAGAGTGAAAAACCTACCTAGACTAGAAATGGAATGGTGGAGGATACCTATGCATATGAGTGTATTAGGACCTCCGCTGCCCTCTGCTCTGACACCTCATGAAAGAGGAGGCCAGGGCGGAAGTAGGCCTGGAGAGACTTACAAGGGTGTTGCCAAGTTGCTTGATGACAGTAGCAGATTCTTGAACTTTATCTCCAAAGCAATTCACAGCATGGCAAGTGCATGAGCCTTTCCAAAATGTTCTAACATTTGACACCTGCAGCCAGGTGAGTCTACAGGCATCAATCCACATGGCAGACACTCTCAATGCCATATTGAAAATATAAGACACACAGACTGTATTTTCCACACTCATTCCCTTTGGCTACTAGTGCACAAATTTCCTAGACCTTGTCTCTAGGAAGAGTGTCCACAAACTGCCACACTGCGTACCATGATCCACAAGTATGTGCCCATGAAGATCTGGCAGTGTGGGGCATAAGTGGTCCCAGTATTTTTTATACAGAGCACAGAACCAAACTTATTCAGCCAAGAGGAATTTTTGACTGTGATTTCACTGCTATTGCCTTGGTTTGTGTTGAACAAGGACACTGTGCTCCTACGTTAATTCCTTCCCATGAACTGGTTCAATCCAGTTTGGGACTTGGTGCCTTCAGACAGCCTTTATCCAAACAGAACTACCAAGCAAGCCAAAATATAACACTCCTTGATGGGGTTTGTCATGAGGACATCAGAGACATTGTCCTACAGTGACCCATGTGAGAAAGACTTATTCAGGTTGGCTGTACCGGTGCAAACAGCCATGGGACTGAAACACATTAATGGCTGGTCAGAGATGGAAGACACACATGCTCCCATATCTGTCTGAGTTTATTATAAAGTTCCTCTAATCTCATGCTTTCACCCTTGCTTGCTCACCTTCTACAGTCTTTCAGCTCGTCACTTCCAGTTGGCTGGAGCAAAAAAAAAATTGCCTTATGAGAACATAGTGTTGCCATACTGGGATAGACTGAAGGTCCATGAAGCCCAGTATCCTCTTTCCAATAGTGCTCAATCCAGGTTACAAATACCTAGCAATATCCCAAAAGAGTAAAACAGGTTTTGTGCTGAGGGAGGAAGTGACGTCACGGTGCTTGATGGCCGCTTGAATTCTTAACTCCTCACTCTTCCCCCAGAATTTCGCTAACTTTGGCCGCTTTCCAGCGAGATAAAGCGAGTGCCCGATAAGGGAACAGCAGCGGGAGCCATGAGCAAATCAGGGGCTGCATCCAGAAGGGATGGTGAGCGCCACTCCGCTCGACAACAGGGAAGGGGCTCGCAGCGCCACGTGTCGCCGGCGGGGCCTTCAGGGTCCGATTCGGAGTCGGCACTTTCTCATGCAGAACAGCGGGAGCAGAGTCCCAAACAGCGAGCTTCCCATAACTTAGCGAAAAGTTTGGAAGCAATCCGGGCAGAAATACAATCGTCTAAGGAGGAGATCCTGGAAAGGATCGATGCCATGAATGTGGATATTCGCGAGCTTGGAGGCAGAGTGGAAGAACTGGAGGCCCGCGTCGACGACCAAGGAGAGCAGCTTAGCACTGTGGAAACAAGGCTTACCCAGGTGTTTGCAGCTTGCGATGATCTACAGTACAAGATCGATGATTTGGAGAATCGTGGCCGCCGTAAGAATCTCCGTTTCAGAGGAGTTCCGGAGGCGCGAGATGGCGAAGACGTTCCCGCCATTGTGAATCTTTTGTGTGGCAAGCTGATGGGAGCCGAGTTGGACCCTCGTGAAATCGCTATAGAACGGGCACATAGGGCTTTGAAAAAACAACAGGATAATCGCCCTCGGGATATCATTGCCAGATTTGCTTCATATCCTTTAAAAGAAAAAGTTTTGCAAAGTGCTCGTCAGGCGGGCACAGTGGAATACAACGAGGCTCGTGTGGGGGTGTTCCAGGACCTCTCGTTATTCACGCTGGCACAAAGAAGAGCTATGAAGCCAGCACTTGACATTCTAATTAAAGAAAAGATTTCCTATCGCTGGGCTTTCCCCTTCGCGCTTTGTTTTACTGTTAAAGGGGCAGCATGTCGGGTGAGACAGGTGGCAGAGGCTTGGAAGAAGCTACATGAAGCAGGTTTGACGCAGCATGCCTCGCCTCCTGTGGAACTCGCGTCTGATACTAGGGAGAAATTGCAGCGATGGAAGCGTGTTTCTCGTAGGGGGAAGTGAACAGTACTATCAATCTGAAGTCCTTTACTCTGTGACTTTTCAGTTAGCAAGGCCTGTGGGCGCTCTAACATTTGGACTTATCATATGTTGTTTCTCCCCTTTTCCCCCCCCCCCCCCTTTTTTTGTAGCTTTGCTTGATGTTTTCATAATCTGTTTTAGAAAATGTGTTTGGGGTAGGGGGGAGAAGGGATATGGAAATCGTTTAAACAGCTTCATAGGAGGGAGGGGGCTTGTGTGGAGTGAGTGGGGGTTTCAATGCTATGTATGATTGCTGTTATAGAATGGGCTTGAAGTATACATAATGGGGATGATGTTGAGTTAGACTTTAAGGCTGGGTCAGCGTAAATGCTAGGAGTGGTGTGTGTGAGGCGGTTAAGTGTTGTGAGATGTGGGGGTGAGTGGGGGGGGTGGTTTGAGTGTGCCGTGGGGTACTGTGGCTCCTTGCTCCATTTTCCTAGGCAGAAGGACAAGTTGGGTTCTCTGCCTGGTGGTAGCGGTCAAGGGGGGGGGGACTTGGGGGGAGGGGAGGGGGGAGGGGGTACGGCAGATAGCAGGGGGGGGGGATCCTCCCTCGTCGGAGGCTTTGGTTTTGGCTGGGTCCGGGGGGCTCTCACTGTTTATGTTGCTCTCACTTTGCTAGTTCCACATGTTCTTTGCAGTTGCTTTGCTTGGCAGCGAGTAGACCATACTCATGAGTAAAGCCTTAAAGTTTTTGTCTTACAACGTCAAAGGCCTTAACTCGCCTCAAAAACGCCAAAAAGTTTTCAGGGAATTGGTGCATCTGGGATCCCATGTGGTGTTCCTCCAGGAGACGCACTTGCGAAGGGATCATGAGCGGTACCTGACCTCACCTTATTACCCGACGGTTTTTTGCGCTTCTGCATCTGATGGCTCTAAAAAAAGGGGAGTTGCGATATTGTTACACTCGTCTTTGCAGGTCCAAGTGGGCAAGGTGCAGAGGGATACAGAGGGGCGATATTTGTCTGTACATCTTACAATTGATAATGAGGCTCTTAATCTGGTTTCCTTATATGCTCCGAACGAGGGTCAGGGGGGTTTTTTCAAGAGGATAGTGGGTCGTATCAGTTCATGTCCTTCGGGTAAGCTGATTGTCGGGGGGGACTTTAATGCTACGTTACATCCAGACCTTGATAGGTCGGGTAAGTCATCTGCAGTGGATAGTCAATTATCTAACGCCTTTAATCAGTTTGTGCGAGATATTGGAGTAGTTGATGCATGGCGGGTTATACATCCACGAGTTCGGGATTATTCGTTTTTTTCCCACTCCCACGACACTTACTCGCGAATTGACTATGTGTTGCTGGACATCTCATTAACTCATGCTGGATGGGAGGCGGACATTGGTACTTGCACTCTCTCGGACCACGCTCCAGTTTGGACCTGCTTACCCTCCCTTGGGAAGGAGGACAGGGATAGGAGGTGGACCTTAAATACCACCCTATTGAAGGATGAAGAGATACTTGGGGGCTACAGACGGCTCTTCAAGGAGTATATAGAGTTTAACATTAATTCGGGCCCGGCCTTGGGAGTGGTCTGGGATGCCCTGAAGGCTGTTTCACGGGGGTATTTCTTACAGAAGGCTGGCTCTAGGGCTAGGCGACAGCGGGCTGAGGTGGCGGGGTGCCTGTCCCGTTTATCAACTCTTTCAGACCAGCATAAGACTTCACATTCGGTGGACACATTAAGAGAGATTCAGGGTCTTCGGTTAAAATTAGATCACATTTATTCCACTCAATTGCAATTTGTTAATGCCAGGTATCAGTGCTCCCAATACGTTCAGGCTAACAAACCCAGTAGGGCTTTAGCAATCAAGTTGGCACAGCGAAAAACCGATCGCACTATTTTGAAAGTTGGGGATGGCAGGGGTGGATATGTGTCTTCCTCGGGAAAGATACGTCAGCGCTTCCAGGAGTTCTACCAAGAGCTGTACTCTCCTGATATTAATCCGTCTATGGAGGAGATGAGTAACTTTCTCTTGGCCCACTCCCTTCCGCAACTATCTGTGGCTCAGCAAGAAGGATTGGACGGTCAGGTCACCGTGGAGGAAGTGTCGCGGGTTATTAAAGCTTTGCCATCTGGGAAATCACCGGGTCTTGATGGCCTGCCTAACGAATTTTACAAGACCTTCAGGGGGGAGATGGCTCCTCTGCTGACCGAGCTAATTAATGCAGCTTTATCGGGAGAGGACTTTCCCTCTTCCATGCGGGAAGCTTGGATTGCGGTGCTCCCAAAGCCTGGCAAGGACAAGACGGAGTGTGCATCCTACCGTCCAATTTCTATATTAAACTCCGATGTAAAGATCATAGCGAAGGTGTTAGCCAACCGACTAGCAAAGGTCCTGCCCTATTTAATACATCCAGATCAGGTTGGCTTTGTCCCTGGTAGACAAGCTATGGACAATGTTCGTCGTATGGTCCATCTGATCCATATATCAAAGAAGAATAAACTCCCGGTCTGTTTGTTGGGCTTGGATGCAGAGAAGGCCTTTGACCGCGTTCACTGGCCTTTCATGCTCCAGGTTTTAGATAGGTTTGGGGTGGGGCCGGGGTTTCGCAGGTGGGTGGAGGCTCTTTATCATCTCCCGAGCGCGTGTGTCCGTATAAACGGTGGCAATTCGCAGGGGTTTTCACTTTACCGTGGTACTCGACAGGGATGCCCGCTATCCCCGATGCTGTTTGCCTTGGTGATGGAGCCTCTGGCGGTCTCTATCCGTTTGGATCCCGATATAACAGGAATTGTGGTGGGTCATCAGGAGTATAAATTGGCCCTTTTCGCGGATGACGTCATGCTCTCTTTGACTAGGCCTTTGCTTTCCCTCCCGAACCTTATGCAGAAGTTGAGTGCCTACTCTAAGGTTTCGGGGTTTAAACTAAATATGAGTAAAACTGAGGCCTTGGCTATGGGGATTGCGTCTCCGGTCTTGGACTCTTTAAAAGCAAATTTTTCTTTTCGTTGGGTTACAAAAGGCCTCAAATATTTGGGGGTTACCATTACGCCTGGTCTCGAGAACTTGTTTTCGGCCAACTACCCTCCTTTGTTAACATCCATCTATAGGGACTTGGATAGGTGGGAGAACACTGATTTATCCTGGCTAGGCAGGATTGCTTCGCTAAAGATGAATGTTTTGCCTAGATTATTATATATCTTTCAGGTATTACCGTTGCGGATTTCCAGGAGCTACTTATCCAAGTTGCAGGATCGGTTGATTAGGTTCGTCTGGTCTAATAAGCGTCCACGCCTGCCTAGGGCGTTGTTGTATGGGGCACGGAAGAAGGGAGGGTTGGGCGTTCCTAACATCTTGTGGTATTACAAGGCTGCTCAGGCACGATCGGCCCTAGAGTGGTTTCAGGCTCACCCTCAAAAGTTGTGGGTACATATGGAACAGGCCGAGATAGGACCTCGCTCTCTTCGCTCCTTGATATGGCTTCCTAACAGGTTTAGAGGCTTGGGTGGCGATCTGAGTCCTTCCATCGCGTCCACCTTTTATTACTGGGATGGCCTTTTCACTAAGTCTGAGGGGAGGCTCTCTCGGTTTTCGCCTATAGCTAATAACCCGCTTTTTTCCCCCGGGCTTCAGCCCGGGCCTTTTACTCGTTGGGCCTCCCTGGGATTGGTGTCTTGGGGCCAGCTTTTTGAAGATGATCGCTTGATTTCATTTGACTCACTCAGGGAACAGTTTTCGCTTCTGCCCCAAGACCAGTTTGCGTATACGCAGCTACGGCATTTTCTGTCCTCTCGAGAGATTCGCTCGATAGTTTTGCGAGATGATTCTTTTCTTGAAGATCTTTGCGAAGATTCTCGGACTACCAGAGGTCTCATTACTTGCCTTTATTCTCACCTGAGCCAGCAACTTCGCCCCAGCTTACTTCATAGGGAGCGCTGGCATCAAGAGCTAGGGGTTACCTTTGACGAGGCTGATTGGGCGGAATGGGAGAACGGCTGGGCGAGGGTATCGATTGCTGTTCCCTTTCAGGAAAATGTGCTAAAAGTGCTTTATAGATGGTACTTGACACCTGCGAGGCTGTGCCACATGTTCCCGGATGCATCCCCCCTGTGTTGGCGAGGATGTGGCCAGAGAGGCACCATGGGGCATATTTGGTGGTCTTGCCCAAAAATTAGGGCATATTGGAAATCCATCCAATATAGATTACAACGCTGGTTCCGGAGGCCGGTTAAGTGGTCTCCGGAGTACTTTCTCTTTTCTAAAAAACCACCAGGCCTCACCAAATCTCAGGGGCTATTGACCAGGCAGGCCATGTTGGCGGCGAGAGTGGTACTGGCAGCACACTGGAAGGCTCCCGAGGTCCCTTCAAAAGTGCGTTGGCTGAATAAGCTGTGGTATATCTGTGAGCGGGAGAGACTTCGTGCCGAGCAAAGTCGTACTGTGGCGAAGTGGGAGAGCCTGTGGGAGCCCTTCTTGAAGAACTGTTCTTGTTAATAGGCCCGGCGGGGTGGGGGGAACGAGGAGACGACAAGGTTAGTGGGGTTCTGATGCTCTGAGGGGTGTGGGGTGTTGAGGGGGGGGGGGTGGATTTTGTGGGTAAGGGTTGTAGGGATATTTCTAAAACTGTTGAAAAAGTTGAAGATACTGACTGCTCAGGGTATCTTGTTGACATTTGGCACCAAATACTTTCCTCGGGCTGAGGAGATAAGCTCTCGTTGGATTTTATGTGCTGAATTTGTTCGATAGTTTTTGCTGATGTTTGTACATTTGTCAATGTTCAATAAAATCTTCCAGAAATTAAAAAAAAAAAACAGGTTTTGTGCTGCTTATCCTACAAATAAGCAATGGAATTTCTCAAGTCTATCTTAATCGTGGCTTATGGATTTTTCTTTTGGGGAAATTATTTAAACCTTCTTTAAACCCAGCTAAGCTAACTGCTTATACCACATCTCTGGCAATGAATTACAGAGTTTAATTACATGTTGAGTGAAGAAATTTTCTCCGATTTGTTTTAAATTTATTTAGTAGCTTCACTGCGTGACCCTTAGTCCATGGTATTTCTGGAAAGAATAAACAAGTGATTCATGTCTACTCGTTCCACTCCACTCAGCATTTTATAGATCTCTATCCTATCTCCCCTCACCTGTCTCTTCTCCAAGCTGAAGAGACCTAGCCTATTTACCCTTTACATCCCCTTTATTATTTTTGTTGTCCTTCTCTGTACCTTTTCTAATTCCATTGTATCTTTTTTTGAGATGCAGTAACCAGAACTGCACACAGTATTTGAGGTGCAGTCACACCACAGAGTGATACAAGGGCATTATAGTCTCATTTTTGTTTTCCATTCCTTTCCTAATAACGCCTAACATTCTATTTGTTTTCTTAGCTGCAGCTGCACACTGAGCAGAGGGTTTCAACTATCATCAACTATCCAGCTCATTTTCGAAAGAGAAGGGCGCCCATCATAGGCGCCCCGTATAAGAGGCTTGGGGAGGCTAAGCCTCCCCAGCCCAATCGTCGACTTCCGCTTGTGGTGCAGCCCACCCTCCCGCCCCGCGCATTTTCATCTTTTATTTCCGTGGCAGCAACGTCAATGAAGAAAAAGACTACAGGCTCCCCGCCAGCTTCTCCCTTCTCTCTGCACACAGTGTCCCGCTCTCACGGAAACAGGAAATGCATCACCGCAGAAGGCGGGACACTGTGTGCAGAGAGAAGGGAGAAGCTGGCGGCGAGCCTGTAGTCTTTTTCTTCATTGACGTCGCTGCCACGGAGCGTATGGAGGTAAGCTCTGCCCCCTTTAGCCTCCCCAAACAGTTGGGCTACCGACCGTCTATGGCGCCCATCTTCCGACACAAATCGGGAGATGGGCAGCCGGACAAATCGGCATAATCGAAAGCCGATTTTGGCCGCCCTCAACTGCTTTCCATCGCGGAGACGGCCAAAGTTCACGGGGGCGTGACAGCAGTGTACCGAAGGCAGGATGGGGGCGTGGTTAAGAGATGGCTGTCCTCGGTCAATAATGGAAAAAAGAAGGGCATTTGGCCGACTTTACTTGATCCCTTTTTTTTTCACGACCAAGTCTCGAAAAGGTGCTCGAACTGACCAGATGACCACCGGAGGGAATGGGGGATGACCTCCCCTTACTCCCCCAGTGGTCACCAACCTCCTTCCACCCTAAAAAAAAAAATTAAAAACACATTTTTTTCCAGCCTCTATGTCAGCCTCAAATGCCATATCCAGCTCCATAACAGCAGTATGCAGGTCCCTGGAGCAGTTTTTAGTGGGTGCAGTGCACTTCAGACAGGCGGACCCAGGCCCATCCCCCCTTACCTGTTACACTTGTGGTGGTAAATGTGAGCCCTCCAAAACCCACCCAAAACCCACTGTACCCACATGTAGGTGCCCCCCTTCATCCCTAAGGGCTATGGTAGTGGTGTAGAGTTGTGGGTAGTGAGTTTTGGGGGGGCTCAGCACACAAGGTAAGGGAGCTATGCAGCTGGGAGCAATTTGTGATGTCCACTGCAGTGCCCCGTAGGGTGCCCGGTTGGTGTCCTGGCATGTCACGGCGACCAGTGCACTACAAATGCTGGCTCCTCCCACGACCAAATGCCTTGGATTTGGTCGTTTTTGAGATGCCTGTCCTCAGTTCCCATTATAGGTGAAAACCGAGGTCGGCCATCTCTAAGGTCCCGAGTTTCAGCCCCCAGCCACTTCTCCCTTTTCAGCCCCCAGTTTCAACCCCAGCCCTTTTCTCTCGCCAGTCCCAAGCTTCAGCCCCAGCCACTTCTCCCTTTCTCCTTTTCAGCCCCCAGCCCCCAGTTTCAACCCCAACCCTTTTCTCTCGCCAGTCCCAAGCTTCAGCCCCAGCCACTTCTCCCTTTCAGCCCCCAGTCCCCACAGTTTCAGCCCCTGCCCCTTTTCAGCCCCACAGTCCCAGTAGTAGCCCCCTTATCCCACCTACCCTCCTTTTCAGCCCCCAGTTCCAGCCCCCTTCATCCACATGCCTTGAATTAGGGCCCCCATTTTCATCCCCAAACCCATTCTCCCACCTGACCTAGGCATGCCCCATTTTCCAATCAGACCCAGGCATGCCCCCCATTTTCCCTCATGACCCATTCTCAGACCCCTTCTCCCATCTGAGAACCCCCCCATCTGAGCTCCCTGACCCAACGTAACGCAACCTGACCTGCCTACCAGCTCCGTCGACAGCCCTCTTCTCCTGCCACCACCCTGCCTTTAAAAAACAAATGTGTGAAGCGGCGTGGCAGGCAGCGCCTCGCGTCTACCCTTCTTGTAAAAGAAGCAAATCTCCTCGTCATCGTCGGGCCTTCCCTCACTGTGTCCCACCCTCGTGGAAATAGGAAGTTACCTCAGAGGAGGGCGGGACACCATGAGGGAAGGCCCGACAAGGAGGAGGAGATTTGCTTCTTTTACAAGCAGGGCAGACACGAGGCGCTGCCTGCCACGCCGCTTCACACATTTATTTTTTAAAGGCAGTGTGGTGGCAGAAGAAGAGGGCTGTCGTCTGTCGACAGAGCTGGTAGGCAGGTGCAGACTGCAGCGACAGCGGCTCTTTGGGTGGGAGCAGCGGGAGCGGAGCACCCCCCACCCGCCGACACCCAGGGCGGACTGCCCCCACCACCCCGCCCTTGCTATGCCACTGGTGATACTACTGTTGCTGCATTTCAGGTATCAGTGATGAAGTATTTACATGGTTCAAATTCTGTCAGAAAATCAGTTCTGTTCAACAACAATTCATCATTAATTTGGGCACTGAACTGCGGGGTGCCACAGGGATCCATACTGTCTCCCACTTTATTTAATATCTACCTCAAGCCTCTGGCTAAGCTGCTTTGGTTGATGGACACAAAATTCTACATCTATGCTGATGATGTGCAACTACTCATACCTATTGAGCCTGATCTACCCACAGCCTTGAGTAAACTGACTGCCTGTCTAACTGAAACTCAGAAATGGGCAAACAACAACAAACACTGCCTGAACCTAAGCAGAACAGAGATTCTTAGGGTACTTAACAAAAGTGGACAAATACTTGACTTCAAAATACATTTTGGGAATAATAATCTCCCCCTAAAATCACAGGTCAGGAATTTTGGGATACTGCTAGACTCATCACTCACTCTGATCCTGCAAATTCAAACAACCTTCAAAAACTGTCTCTATCACCTGCAGCAGCTACGAAATCTTTCTCCGTATACTAGAAAGATGAGTGACCACAGTGGTCCATGGCACGATAACATCATGACTAGACTACTGTAATGTCTTGTACACTAGTCAAACCAAAAACTTTGCATCAGCTCCAATTCAGAATGATGCAACATGACTGATAGAAGACTGCAGCAGTGTAACCACAGCACACCCTTCCTGCAAAAACTACACTGGCTACCAGTACCATAAAGGGATAAATTGTACGTAGTATACTATGCCATACTTTTTGTATTGTTATTTGAATATTTTTACTGCTGTAATTGTCTATTGCTTATGTCTGATTTATTCTTACTGTATACCGCCTTGAGTGAATTCTTTCTAAAAGGCGGTAAATAAATCCTAATAAACAAATTTTAAAACTGTTCGATTTTCAAGGTCATTAAGACAAAATAGACCAGATTACTTAAAGAATAAGTTAGCCCTGGGCTGAGGGGAGATGGTTCACAGGTTGATAGTTTTAGTGTTATCTTAATGGTATGTTGGCTTTTGTTTGATTCTGCAATACACCATTGTTTTTGCCTACTGTACTTTTATATTATCTCAATAAATAGATTTCAAATAAGTATGTTAGCCCTTTACATACCTTTTGAGATCTCTAAGGTCCTCTTAAGGAGCATCACTATCTGTACCCTCATCTAAAGAAATTGTACGATGTGATACCTGCCTGCGAGCCTTCTCAGTAGTAGCCCCCATGCTCTGGAATTTACTCCCGGAGGGGCTATGTCTAACTCGAGACTACCTCTATTTCAGGAAGCTGAAAGCCTGGTTCTTCTCCCAAATCCATACATGGTGTGACTGACTATGCACCATTCTGCACCTGGACTAGCTTGCTACACAAACTAACTTAGACCAGTTCCTTATATCTTGTTTATCTGTACAAAGAACTTGCATTGAGTTTAGCCACCCATCTATTTATCCCAACTGACTGACCACACATCTTGTCCCCATCTGCACTTGGTCCTTTGGCTACACGGGAAGCTGTACTATAAAAAATCATTAGCATCATATCTATGTTTTTTGAATGTTCTAATGCATGTTTATTAGAAGTTTCACTAGCATTATGCTGATATTGCATTATCTCTCTGCTATTTATTTATTTGTTACATTTGTATCCCACATTTTCCCACCTATTTGTAGGCTCAATGTGGCTTACATAGTACCGGCGAGGTGTTTGCAGACTCCGGTGTAAACAAATACAAAGTGATATTGTGGTAAGATAAAGTTCATGTGGCACAGCCACATTAGGGAATTGTACAACGGAAGAGTTGTGTTATGTCCATTACGTACTTTAGTTTTGTTGTGTTGCAGAGATCAGGCATTTATGTTGGATTGGTAGGGTATGCCTTTTAATCAGGTTATTTGAATTTCAGTGCTGTTAAACGTGTATATTTTTGACACTGTTTCATGGTAATCCTATTACTAGGTTTTAATTTGCTGTTCTCAAGTTTACCTCATTTATTGTATTTATATTTATTCATTTTTACAATTGTTACGTTAACAAAATTGTACATTTTAGGTTAAAATGTACCAGCTGTACACCGTCTTGGGTGAATCTCATAAAGGAGGTTAATAAATCCCCAATAAATAAATAAAAATAAAATAAAAATGGCATAGCTCTTGCTTAAAAAGGTAAAAAGGCAGCCAAGATGGTTTCAGTATTGTGCCCCCGCCAGAATTCTGATTGATATGGATGCAGGATACATTTGTGATTAACAAAAGCTGGTAATAGAGAGAAATGTTTTTTTTCACAAGGACTGATAAACAAAAAGATTAGATATACGTCTAACTTGAAGAATCTGCTGGGTAAAGCTATGGTTTCTTCAAAACAAGAATAGCGTGTTTCCAGGGGAAACGTGCACACAGACCAGAAGTTTCCAAACCTCTCCTGGGGGAACCCCAGTCAGTCAGGTTTTCAGTATCTACAATAAATATGCATGAGAGAGATTTGCATGCCAAGGATGTAGTTTATATAAATCAATCTCATGAATATTCATTGTGAATATCATGAAAACCTGACTGACTGGGGTTCTCCCAGGACATGTTTGGGAATCACTGGAGAAGACTACAGTTAATGGATCAAAAGAGCTAAGGATAGAAGCTCTCAATCTGCTAAAGGGAATGAGGTTCAATAAGCAAGTAGACAGTCTAATGCTTGCAAGGATTCTTGACAAGAAAAAGAGGAGGGTGGCTGGCTGGCTAGCTTAAGGGAGGACCATTAACATCAAGATCAGTGAGACAACAGATTGTCTGATGCACAGGAACTGGTGAAGAATATTAAGGACCGATGCTCAAAACCTAATGTTGGTGCTAGAGGTGATTAGCGACAGATTAATGCCAGCATTAATGTGCATAGAATGCTCAGAGGCCCTAACGCAGGAAACGTCAAAGATTAAAGCAAATTATATTTAAATTAAGCAAATGATATAAACAAGGTCATTAGCTATTCCCTCTCAATGCTCAGAGAAACAGAACACAAAAAACCCCAAAGACATGTAGAGGGCTTAGGATTTCTCATGATTTTCCTTTTAAAATCTGCCGGTTTTTGTTTTATTTGAAAAAGGAAAGAAGCCAGTGAAAGTCACTGAGGAATAAATGTGTGGAAGTCTGAGCAAAACCAAAAGTGGAAGCATACATTGGTGCCTATTTTCTCCACTAAAATATAAGCTTTTCAAGTGAAAAAAAAAAGTTGAGAAGCTTATATTTAAGGAGAAGAACAATGCTGATGTGTGCCTTGAATGGGCATGTGCACAAGAGCTTTGCTTACCACTAAATTCTTGTGTGCATGTGCCAGGCATGTTCCTCCCGCTTGCACAGCATGCATATAATTTGTGCAAGCTTGTTAACACTGTCCATTTTTGTGCGCTGGCTCAGAAGCATTTTCTATCACTGTTCCCTATAGCGCCAGAGTTCTGAGCATTGTCCCATTGGACAGTTACTAATTCAGTAGTATGGAAAGATAATGTTTGTTGTGGGAGCAATGACTTCCACAGGGGGCATGAGTAAAGAAGAGGTAGGTTTCTTACAGCAGGCAATCTCTGAAATTAAGGAAAAAAAACCTTTGTGGTCTATTCAACAAGGTGTTAAGCAGATTAGTGTAATAAGATTTCTTAGCTGCTTTCAGGAGAGATACAGTGGTGGAAATAAGTATTTGATCCCTTGCTGATTTTGTAAGTTTGCCCACTGACAAAGACATGAGCAGCCCATAATTGAAGGGTAGGTTATTGGTAACAGTGAGAGATAGCACATCACAAATTAAATCCGGAAAATCACATTGTGGAAAGTATATGAATTTATTTGCATTCTGCAGAGGGAAATAAGTATTTAATCCCTCTGGCAAACAAGACCTAATACTTGGTGGCAAAACCCTTGTTGGCAAGCACAGCGGTCAGACGTCTTCTGTAGTTGATGATGAGGTTTGCACACATGTCAGGAGGAATTTTGGTCCACTCCTCTTTGCAGATCATCTCTAAATCATTAAGAGTTCTGGGCTGTCGCTTGGCAACTCGCAGCTTCAGCTCCCTCCATAAGTTTTCAATGGGATTAAGGTCTGGTGACTGGCTAGGCCACTCCATGTCCCTAATGTGCTTCTTCCTGAGCCACTCCTTTGTTGCCTTGGCTGTATGTTTTGGGTCATTGTCATGCTGGAAGACCCAGCCACGACCCATTTTTAAGGCCCTGGCGGAGGGAAGGAGGTTGTCACTCAGAATTGTACGGTACATGGCCCCATCCATTCTCCCATTGATGCGGTGAAGTAGTCCTGTGCCCTTAGCAGAGAAACACCCCCAAAACATAACATTTCCACCTCCATGCTTGACAGTGGGGACGGTGTTCTTTGGGTCATAGGCAGCATTTCTCTTCCTCCAAACACGGCGAGTTGAGTTCATGCCAAAGAGCTCAATTTTTGTCTCATCTGACCACAGCACCTTCTCCCAATCACTCTCGGCATCATCCAGGTGTTCACTGGCAAACTTCAGACGGGCCGTCACATGTGCCTTCCGGAGCAGGGGGACCTTGCGGGCACTGCAGGATTGCAATCCGTTATGTCGTAATGTGTTACCAATGGTTTTCGTGGTGACAGTGGTCCCAGCTGCCTTGAGATCATTGACAAGTTCCCCCCTTGTAGTTGTAGGCTGATTTCTAACCTTCCTCATGATCAAGGATACCCCACGAGGTGAGATTTTGCGTGGAGCCCCAGATCTTTGTCGATTGACAGTCATTTTGTACTTCTTCCATTTTCTTACTATGGCACCAACAGTTGTCTCCTTCTCGCCCAGCGTCTTACTGATGGTTTTGTAGCCCATTCCAGCCTTGTGCAGGTGTATGATCTTGTCCCTGACATCCTTAGACAGCTCCTTGCTCTTGGCCATTTTGTAGAGGTTAGAGTCTGACTGATTCACTGAGTCTGTGGACAGGTGTCTTTCATACAGGTGACCATTGCCGACAGCTGTCTGTCATGCAGGTAACGAGTTGATTTGGAGCATCTACCTGGTCTGTAGGGGCCAGATCTCTTACTGGTTGGTGGGGGATCAAATACTTATTTCCCTCTGCAGAATGCAAATAAATTCATATACTTTCCACAATGTGATTTTCCGGATTTAATTTGTGATGTGCTATCTCTCACTGTTACCAATAACCTACCCTTCAATTATGGGCTGCTCATGTCTTTGTCAGTGGGCAAACTTACAAAATCAGCAAAGGATCAAATACTTATTTCCACCACTGTAAATAAGAGCTTGCTAATCTTTGCAGGAGAGTAGAGTTTCTGGGGGTTGGCCTTTATCCACCTTTCCTAGTCTATAAACTGCCTTTTCCTAATTTGCACGGTTATAACCTTTTATTTCTTACGGTAGAAGTGCAAATTAAAAGACATACTTTCCATTCATTCATTCAAGTTGTGTTACTGTTTTACAACACTTTCAATGACAATTTGAAAATTCTGGGACCACAGCACAATACTTGATATTAACCATCATAGTACATAAAGAAAAGCACTTGTAAGGAGCAGAAATTCAGTGGCAATTTAACAGGATGGGCAAATGTTATCTGAACTGAGAAATCTAATAATCATACAAATGCTGTAAACAAGAGTACTTTCAAGGCATCATTTTATCAACCCTGACAGTCTCCTGTTAAAGAGCATTTTGTAAGTTTTCAAACTGAGACACCTGTCTGGAGAACTTAGTGTAGAGCAACTCAGTTTTTACATGGCTGGTTTACACTGCAAGGTTCATAATGTAAAAAGTAGCTACCTCTGCTGCAGTCGTGGAGCATGTGCTAGAACTTTCAACTGCAGAACCTTGTTCTGTTGGCACGGAAGAAACAGTGTCTGGAGATAGAGGAGTGATACCCGGTATGCTTTCAGGTTCCAAGAGTGGCAGGGGACTCTCTGGAATGATGCCTGCACTTTTAGCTGCCAAATCAATTGCACCTTAAATAGAGAGTGTAAAAACAAAAAAAAAAAAAACGGACATTTTCTTAGTAATTTTCCCTTACTTGGTCCACTCAGGAGAAGCAACACATCAGGACTAAAAACTAGCGGCCCTCTATTGTAAAAGCATCTCTTCCCATATCATCCAAAGAGGTAGTCCCATATCATCCAAAGAGGTAGTCTATATGTATCATGCAGAAGAAACATTTTTGGGTCGACCTACAAAAGGGATCATTAAACACCCACCAACTGATATTCAAAGTCATTTAATCCAGACAACAGCACCTGCTATTGACCAGGGCAATCCTTTGCTTTTCAGCAGCACTCTTGACAATGCTGCTAAAAAAGTCATTACAGACCGACCACCCCTGGCATTATCTAAATAGTGCCGGGGTAGTACAGTGAAAAGAACGGACAAAATTTATCTGGGTAGCAGTAATATTCAAACTACTACCCGGATAACTATCTTGCTGTCTTAACTTGATCTGGTTAGTTATCCGGGTAGTGGTTTGAATATCATTGTTTTGTTTTGTTTTTAATTTGTAAATTTTATTGAGAGCAAAATATCACAACTGCGTTATATCTTATCATAACATTACATATCACTTAATAGCGTAACAATGCTCAACTACATTATTATTTTTTTTTTTTTTTAATTTTTAGAAGTCTTTATTGAGCAAAAAGAACATGTCAGAACATATATAACTCGGCTCACTACAACATATTCCAAGTGAGCCCCACACTCAACTACATTTTAAACAATTTTCCCCCCGTCCCTCTACCCCCCTCCTCCCACCCCCCTCCCTCCTTTAACCCTCAGGATGTCATGCCGTTTTCTTCATTCCCTTTGTCTACCAGGATTTCCTGCACCCGTACCCATTCTTTTGCCTCAGTATTATATCTCCCTATCCTTTTATCTGTTAGTTTGTCTAGTTCTATGATGTCCCTCAACTTAACCTTCCAGTCATTGATTGTGGGCCCCATATTGCTTTTCCAATGATGCGCTATTACCGTTTTTGCTGCTGCTAGTCCCATTCGTTTGACTCTTTGTTGCCATTTTTGCCCTCTGTGGTTTCCCCATCCAAGCAAACACCATTTAGATTCATATGGGAAGGGGATTTCCAAAACTGTTGATAGTTCTTTCACTATCTCTCTCCAATATTCTTGTATCATATTACACTCCCACCATATATGATAAAATGTACCCTTGCCTTGCCCACACCGCCAACAGTCCGCCGAAGCCCCAGGGTACATTTTATTGACTTTGTCTAGTGTATAATACCATCTGCTCAGTATTTTATAAGCATTTTCTTTGATCAAAACACAAATTGATGTTTTCTTAACTTCATTATATACCCTCCTCCATTCGGCCTCGCTTAAAGTCTGTGCCACGTCTTGTTCCCATACTTCCATAAATGTATGTTTTCGAAATTCTTGGCCCCGAAGGTGCTCATATATTTTAGAAATTCCCTTGCCTGTCACATCTATCTCCCCCCACAGATTTTCAAATTTCTCATGGTCTGCTGGTGGGTGTTTTGTCCATTTCTCTGATACAATAAAGTGCTTAACCTGCAGATATGCATATTTATCTGTCTCCTGTAGGTCATATTTCTCTTGGAGCTCCCCAAATGTCCTTATACGACCTCCCTCCAGAAAATCTCGAAATCTAATTAAACCTTTCTGAAACCATGTGGAGAAGACCCCCGATTCTTTCCCTGCCGGGAATCCCGACTCCTGCGTGATCCATGCATAAGAGGATCTCTGCTGTCTCCCCCACAGTTTAGTTTTTAGGGTTCCCCAAAGAGTCAATAGGTGTGATGTAAAAGGGTTTAATGTCATTTTCCCATAATTCTGTTCTGGGACGGAAGCCCATAAGAGACCCTCCAGGTATCCCTCTCTGACAAACACTTGTTCTAAAGCGAATGCTACATACCTGTAGAAGGTATTCTCCGAGGACAGCAGGCTGATTGTTCTCACTGATGGGTGACGTCCACGGCAGCCCCTCCAATCGGAATCTTCACTAGCAAAGTCCTTTGCTAGCCCTCGCGCGCCCGCGCACACCGCGCATGTGCGGCCGTCTTCCCGCCCGAAACCGGCTCGAGCCGGCCAGTCCAGTATGTAGCAAGACAATACAAGGGAAGACACAACTCCAAAGGGGAGGCGGGCGGGTTTGTGAGAACAATCAGCCTGCTGTCCTCGGAGAATACCTTCTACAGGTATGTAGCATTCGCTTTCTCCGAGGACAAGCAGGCTGCTTGTTCTCACTGATGGGGTATCCCTAGCCCCCAGGCTCACTCAAAACAACAACCATGGTCAATTGGGCCTCGCAACGGCGAGGACATAACTGAGATTGACGTAAAAAATTTACCAACTAACTGAGAGTGCAGCCTGGAACAGAACAAGCAGGGCCCTCGGGGGGTGGAGTTGGATCCTAAAGCCCAAACAGGTTCTGAAGAACTGACTGCCCGAACCGACTGTCGCGTCGGGTATCCTGCTGCAGGCAGTAATGAGATGTGAATGTGTGGACAGATGACCACGTCGCAGCTTTGCAAATCTCTTCAATGGTGGCTGACTTCAAGTGGGCTACCGACGCAGCCATGGCTCTAACATTATGAGCCGTGACATGACCCTCAAGAGCCAGCCCAGCCTGGGCATAAGTGAAGGAAATGCAATCTGCTAGCCAATTGGATATGGTGCGTTTCCCCACAGCCACTCCCCTCCTATTGGGATCAAAAGAAACAAACAATTGGGCGGACTGTCTGTTGGGCTGTGTCCGCTCCAGATAGAAGGCCAATGCTCTCTTGCAGTCCAATGTGTGCAGCTGACGTTCAGCAGGGCAGGAATGAGGACGGGGAAAGAATGTTGGCAAGACAATTGACTGGTTCAGATGGAACTCCGACACAACCTTCGGCAGAAACTTAGGGTGAGTGCGGAGGACTACTCTGTTATGATGAAATTTGGTGTAAGGGGCCTGGGCTACCAGGGCCTGAAGCTCACTGACTCTACGAGCTGAAGTAACTGCCACCAAAAAAATGACCTTCCAGGTCAAGTACTTCAGATGGCAGGAATTCAGTGGTTCAAAAGGAGGTTTCATCAGCTGGGTGAGAACGACATTGAGATCCCATGACACTGTAGGAGGCTTGACAGGGGGCTTTGACAAAAGCAAACCTCTCATGAAGCGAACAACTAAAGGCTGTCCTGAGATCGGCTTACCTTCCACACGGTAATGGTATGCACTGATTGCACTAAGGTGAACCCTTACAGAGTTGGTCTTGAGACCAGACTCAGACAAGTGCAGAAGGTATTCAAGCAGGGTCTGTGTAGGACAAGAGCGAGGATCTAGGGCCTTGCTGTCACACCAGACGGCAAACCTCCTCCATAGAAAGAAATAACTCCTCTTAGTGGAATCTTTCCTGGAAGCAAGCAAGATGCGGGAGACACCCTCTGACAGACCCAAAGAGGCAAAGTCTACGCTCTCAACATCCAGGCCGTGAGAGCCAGGGACCGGAGGTTGGGATGCAGAAGCGCCCCTTCGTCCTGTGTGATGAGGGTCGGAAAACACTCCAATCTCCACGGTTCTTCGGAGGACAACTCCAGAAGAAGAGGGAACCAGATCTGACGCGGCCAAAAAGGAGCAATCAGAATCATGGTGCCTCGGTCTTGCTTGAGTTTCAACAAAGTCTTCCCCACCAGAGGTATGGGAGGATAAGCATACAGCAGACCCTCCCCCCCCAGTCCAGGAGGAAGGCATCCGATGCCAGTCTGCCGTGGGCCTGAAGCCTGGAACAGAACTGAGGGACTTTGTGGTTGGCTCGAGATGCGAAGAGATCCACCAAGGGGGTGCCCCACACCTGGAAAATCTGTCGCACTACACGAGAATTGAGCGACCACTCGTGAGGTTGCATAATCCTGCTCAACCTTTCGGCCAGACTGTTGTTTACGCCTGCCAGATATGTGGCTTGGAGCACCATGCCGTAACGGCGAGCCCAGAGCCACATGCTGACGGCTTCCTGACACAGGGGGCGAGATCCGGTGCCCCCCTGCTTGTTGACATAGTACATGGCAACCTGGTTGTCTGTCTGAATTTGGATAATTTGGTGGGACAGCCGATCTCTGAAAGCCTTCAGAGCGTTCCAGATCGCTCGCAACTCCAGAAGATTGATCTGCAGATCGCGTTCCTGGAGGGACCAGCTTCCTTGGGTGTGAAGCCCATCGACATGAGCTCCCCATCCCAGGAGAGACGCATCCGTGGTCGGCACTTTTTGTGGCTGAGGAATTTGGAAAGGACGTCCCAGAGTCAAATTGGACCAAATTGTCCACCAATACAGGGATTTGAGAAAACTCGTGGACAGGTGGATAACGTCTTCTAGACCCCCAGCGGCCTGATACCACTGGGAGGCTAGGGTCCATTGAGCAGATCTCATGTGAAGGCGGGCCATGGGAGTCACATGAACTGTGGAGGCCATGTGGCCCAGCAATCTCAACATCTGCCGAGCTGTGATCTGCTGGGACGCTCGCACCCGCGAGACGAGGGACAACAAGTTGTTGGCTCTCGTCTCTGGAAGATAGGCGTGAGCCGTCCGAGAATCCAGCAGAGCTCCTATGAATTCGAGTTTCTGCACTGGGAGAAGATGGGACTTTGGATAATTTATCACAAACCCCAGTAGCCCCAGGAGGCGAATAGTCATCTGCATGGACTGCAGGGCTCCTGCCTCGGATGTGTTCTTCACCAGCCAATCGTCGAGATATGGGAACACGTGCACCCCCAGCCTGCGAAGCGCCGCTGCTACCACAGCCAGGCACTTTGTGAACACCATGGGCGCAGAGGCGAGCCCAAAGGGTAGCACACAGTACTGGAAGTGACGTGTGCCCAGCTGAAATCGCAGATACTGTCTGTGAGCTGGCAGTATCGGGATGTGCGTATAGGCGTCCTTCAAGTCCAGAGAGCATAGCCAATCTTTTTCCTGAATCATGGGAAGAAGGGTGCCCAGAGAAAGCATCCTGAACTTTTCTTTTACGAGATATTTGTTCAGGGTCCTTGCCGGACTATTTGAAGAACCCACTGATCTGAGGTTATGAGAGGCCACCTTTGGTGAAAAGCTTTCAACCTCCCTCCGACTGGCAGGTCGCCCGGCACTGACACTTGGACTTCGGCTATGCTCTGCTGGAGCCAGTCAAAAGCTCGCCCCTTGCTTTTGCTGGGGAGCCGAGGGGCCTTGCTGAGGCGCACGCTGCTGACGAGAGCGAGCGCACTGGGGCTTAGCCTGGGCCGCAGGCTGTCGAGAAGGAGGATTGTACCTACGCTTGCCAGAAGCATAGGGAACAGTCTTCCTTCCCCCAAAAAATCTTCTACCTGTAGAGGTAGATGCTGAAGGCTGCCGGCGGGAGAACTTGTCGAATGCGGTGTCCCGCTGGTGGAGATGCTCTACCACCTGTTCGACTTTCTCTCCAAAAATGTTGTCCGCACGGCAAGGTGAGTCCGCAATCCGCTGCTGGAGTCTATTCTCCAGGTCGGCGGCACGCAGCCATGAGAGCCTGCGCATCACCACACCTTGAGCAGCGGCCCTGGACGCAACATCAAAGGTGTCATACACCCCTCTGGCCAGGAATTTTCTGCACGCCTTCAGCTGCCTGACCACCTCCTGAAAAGGCTTGGCTTGCTCGGGGGGGGAGCATGTGTATGCTCGTGTAGAGCTGGTAAGACTGGATTTTGGCCACGAGCATAGAAGAATGGTAGGCCTTCCTCCCAAAGGAGTCTAAGGTCCTAGGGTCTTTGCCCGGGGGCGCCGAAGCATGCTCCCTAGAACTCTTAGCCTTCTTTAGGGCCAAATCCACAACTCCAGAGTCGTGAGGCAACTGAGTGCGCATCAGCTCTGGGTCCCCATGGATTCGGTACTGGGACTCAATTTTCTTGGGGATGTGGGGATTAGTTAATGGTTTTGTCCAGTTCGCCAGCAATGTCTTTTTTAGGACATGGTGCAGGGGAACAGTGGACGCTTCCTTAGGTGGAGAAGGATAGTCCAGGAGCTCAAACATTTCAGCCCTGGGCTCGTCCTCCACAACCACCGGGAAGGGGATGGCCGTAGACATCTCCCGGACAAAGGAAGCGAAAGACAGACTCTCAGGAGGAGAAAGCTGTCTTTCAGGGGAGGGAGTGGGATCAGAAGGAAGACCCTCAGACTCCTCGTCAGAGAAATATCTGGGGTCCTCCTCTTCCTCCCACGAGGCCTCACCTTCGGTGTCAGACACAAGTTCACGAACCTGTGTCTGCAACCTCGCCCGGCTCGACTCCGTGGAGCCCCGTCCATGATGGGGGCGTCGAGAGGTAGAATCCTCGCCCGCATCGGCGAAGCTCCCTCCGCCGACGTAGTTGGGGAGCCTTCCTGGGAGGTAGCCGCAGTCGGCACCGCACGCGGTACCGACGTCGGGGACCTCACCCCGGGCGATGGGCCAGCTGGCGCCACGCTCGACGGTACCGGAGGCGCAAGCACCGCCGGAACCGGAGGGGTAGGGCGCAACAGCTCTCCCAGAATCTCTGGGAGAACGGCCCGGAGGCTCTCGTTCAGAGCGGCTGCAGAGAAAGGCAGAGAGGTCGATGCAGGCGTCGACGTCAGAACCTGTTCCGGGCGAGGAGGCTGTTCCGGGCTGTCCAGAGTGGAGCGCATCGACACCTCCTGAACAGAGGGTGAGCGGTCCTCTCGGTGCCGATGCCTGCTGGGTGCCGACTCCCTCGGCGACCCAGAGCTCTCGGTGCCGACGCGGGGAGGAGACCGGTGTCGATGCTTCTTCGACTTCTTCCGAAGCATGTCACCGGAGCTCCCCGGCACCGACGAGGAGGACGTAGAATCCAGCCGTCGCTTCCTCGGGGCCGAGGCCGAAGGAGGTCGGTCTCGGGGGGGCTGTACCGCAGGAGCCCTCAGGGTAGGGGGAGACCCACCCGAAGGCTCACCGCCACCAGCAGGGGAATGGACAGCCCTCACCTGCACTCCCGACGATGCACCACCGTCCGACGACATCAGCAGACGAGGTCCCGGTACCACCGACGTCGATGCAGCTATCCGATGTCCCGGCGCCGATGCAGAGGGCCGATGCCTCGATGCACTCAATGCACTGGCGGCCGAGGATGAAGCTCTGGACGCTGAAGACGTCGATGCACTCGATACCCTCGGTGCCGATGCCGACGAAGAGCCCGAGAACAACACGTTCCACTGGGCCAATCTCGCTACCTGAGTCCGCCTCTGCAAAAGGGAACACAGACTACAGGCCTGAGGGCGGTGCTCGGCCCCCAGACACCGAAGACACGACGCGTGTCTGTCAGTGAGCGAGATAATCCGGGCGCACTGGGTGCACTTCTTGAAGCCGCTGGAAGGCTTCGATGTCATGGGCGGAAAAATCACGCCGGCGAAATCAAAATCCGAAATGACGAAAATGAGCACCAAAAACTTTTATGGAGAAAAATCTCGACCGAGGCCGAAAAGAGGCCTACCCCGACGACGAAAGAAAACTTACCGGGGCAAAGACTGAAAATACGGGAAGGGGCAAAACGAAACCCGAGGGCTTCCGGAGTACTTCCCGACAATTTTTAAAGATTTTCCGAAGAAAAAAACAACACGTCAAAGAAAAGGACGCGCGAGGTCGACTTTCCGGGGCTCGACACGGCGAAAACACGACCGTACCGAGTGCGGACAAAAGAAGACTGGCCGACTCGAGCCGGTTTCGGGCGGGAAGACGGCCGCGCATGCGCGGTGCGCGCGGGCGCGCGAGGGCTAGCAAAGGACTTTGCTAGTGAAGATTCCGATTGGAGGGGCTGCCGTGGACGTCACCCATCAGTGAGAACAAGCAGCCTGCTTGTCCTCGGAGAATGTGGTTATGTGTGACAAATCTACCTTGCACCATTCTGCTATTTGTGTGCTTTGTCCTGCCCAGTAATAACATTGCATGTTTGGAAATTCTCTCCTCCCCCACATTATCTTCTTTGACAACCTAGCCGGTTTCCGACCCCAAGCAAATTTTCCTAGTTCTGATTGTAATCTTGTCAACTCCCTATTCGGTACTAATATGGGTAATGTTTGAAATAAAAAGAGAAGTCTCGGTAGTATATTCATTTTTATCACTGCTATCCGCCCCCACCACGATAGCCATCCTGACCCCCATCTGTTCAAATCCCTCCTCACTGTATGAAGTAGGGGTTCGTAATTCCAGGCATATAAATTCTTTAAATCTTTGGGGATTTTTATTCCCAGGTACCGGAATCCTAATTCTGTTATTTTGAAATTGCACCTTTCCTTCAGATAGGTGTATTCTGCCTCTGTTGTTGTAATGCCCATTATTTCGGATTTATCATAATTTACTTTAAATCCCGCTTGCCTCCCGTAAGATTCCAGTTCTTTAATTATGATAGGTAGTGTTTGTATCGGTTGGCCCACATAGAATAGAATGACATCTGCGAATAGTGCGATTTTATGTTCCTTTCCTCCTAGTCGAACTCCCCTCACAGCACTCAAGGTTCGAATTCCATGTGCAAGGGGTTCGATGGACAACGCAAACAACAGGGGTGAGAGTGGGCATCCCTGACGTGTCCCCCTTTGAATGTGAAAAGCTTTGGAGTATCCCCCATTGATCTTTAATCTTGCAATCAGGGATGAATATAACCCCTTTATCCATTCTATAAACGGTATTCCCATACCCATTGCCCCCATTACTTCTCATAAATATTCCCACTCCACTCTATCAAACGCTTTCTCAACGTCTATTGCTAGCAGCGTCAATGAATCTCCTCTTCTCTGCGCCCCCCATATAATATTCAACGTACGTCTAATATTATCAGCGACTTTTCTATTAAGTATAAACCCAGATTGGTCTGTGTGTATAAGTTGTGGCATTATGCGGGCTAGGCGATCCGCCATAACCTTTGCTAGAATTTTAACATCTATATTCAGTAATGATATAGGTCTATATGATCCGCAACATGTCGGGTCCCTCCCCGGTTTTGGTAATACTGTTATACCCGCTATTTTCATACTACTAGGGAGAAATTACCTCCGAAATTCGCATTTCCAACCCTTACCAATAGTGGGGCTAAGTCCCTTCCAAATACTTTATAAAATTTCCCGGTGTAGCCATCTAATCCCAGTGCTTTCCCTCCTTTTAACCCCTTGATCACCTCTAGAACTTCTTGCAGCGTTATGACCTTCTCCAATTCCAATCTCTGGGCCTCCGTTACTTTGTGGAGCCCTAAATCTCTTAATTGTCTTTGTAAGTCTTCTCTGGGTGCCTTTTCCCCTGCCTCGTACAGTTTGGAATAGTACTGCACAAAGGCTCTCCTAATATCCTTATCCTGATAAACCAATCTGTCACCTTGTGTCTTTAGTTTGGTTATTAAACTCCTTACTTGTTTTTGTCTTAAACTAAGTGCCAACATGGTTCCAGCTTTATTACTAAATTCAAAAAATTTTTGTTGCATCAGGATCCTATGAAATTCCATCTTACTCAGCTGTAGTTTTTGGAGTTCCCCTCTACATTGTACTAATTCCCTAAGGGTTTTAGCATCTCTGTCTAGTTGATGTTGTATTTCTAGTTGGGCCAGCTTTTTTCTAATTAACAATTCTGACTCTTCTAGCTTTCTTTTCTTGTATGTGCCTTTTGCTATCAGATGTCCTCGTAGCACCGCTTTCAGGGCATCCCACAATATGCCCTCTGATACTTCTCCCTTATCATTAATTTGGAGGTATTCTGTTATTATTTTGCATATTTCTTGACAATCTTTTTCGTCTGCTATCAGAGATTCATTTAGCCTCCACACCGTTTCCTTTCTCTCTATCTCTATTTGTCCCACCAAAACCCATACTGGTGCATGATCTGATGTATGTATACTATCTATATCTGAGTCTTTCATGTCTCCCCATATTGATCTACTCCCCCAAATCGCATCTATCCGTGAGTATGATTTCTGGGCATGTGAATAAAAAGAAAATGCTTTTTGACCGGGGTGTTGTAGCCTCCATATATCGACCAAGTCTAAGTCCTTCATTAATTTAAGAAATTTCCCCGTGTGTTCGTGCTCCCCCTTCTCTCCCCTGGGAGTGATCCAGTCTGGAGGCAGTCAGATTATAGTCTCCTCCCATAATTATCTGTCCCCTTACAAATTTGCTAAGGCCTAAGCCCAATTTTGTAAAGAATGTTCCTTGCCCCTCATTTGGCGCATAAACATTGATGAAAGTGATTAAATGATTCCCAATCCTCCCTCTAATTGCTAAGCTTCTCCCATCCTCTCCTTTGTATATGTCTTCTTGTACAAATCTTAAGTGGTCATTAATATAAATCGCCAACCCTCCCGTCTTCCCCCCTTTGGGATTTGCCAACCTGGTACCCTGCCCCAGTGTCTTATAACTGATCAAATGTTCATCTCGTCTTTGGATATGGGTTTCCTGTAGCATTATCACATCCCACTTCAATCTTTTTAATTCTTTGAGAACTATACTTCTTTTCCCGGGGTTATTCAAATCATTAACATTCCAAGACCCTACCTTTATCCCCTCCCTCCACCCCCCTCCCCCCTCCCCCTCTGCTCCCCTCCCCCCCCCAGTGGGCTCCTGATTTTGGCCCTGGACACCTCTGGCCAGTGCTACCCTTGAGGTAGTGCGTCTGCGCCAGAGAGCCGCCCCTATAATTTTGCATCCGCTTTACCCTCCCCCTCTCCCATTTACATCTCCATATACCCTCACCAGGCATCATTTGTCAGTTAACCAACCATATAACCCTTATATATTGTACTACCAAAGTTTCATTAAGTAGTCCTCTGGGTAACATTTCAGTCCTTTCCTCTCATTTCTGCGTCTGGACAAGCTGTTTTCGGGGACCTATTTTTCTTCTCTCCTCCGATTTTCCTCCAGCCTTGTTTTTCCGGGGTCTGCTGCCTTTGTTGTTGCCTTTGTACTCCGTCCTTATCCTGCGGAATGTCTGTGCAACCCATGTCTCTCAGGCGTTTCCAGGCTCCTTCCACGGTCTGAATTCGCCTCGCCTTGGCTCCCACCGTTACCAGGATTCCTCTTGGATATAACCACCTGTACCGCAAACCAGCTTTTTGTAAATAAGCTGTAATGTCTTTGAATTCTCTTCGTGTTTGCAAGGTTTTTTTAGCCAAGTCCTGGAATATTTGTATTTTATTGTTTCCCAGTTTATCTCTCCCATGGCACGCGCTTTGCGCCAAATAGCTTCTTTAGTGTTATAATCATGGAAGCAGGCCACTATGTCACGAGGCCCCTCAGCTCTCTGCGGCCCTAGAGTCCGATGCGCTCTATCAATTCTATATTTAGCTGGATTTGGTGGTTCTTCGCTTTTGCTGTCCATGTCCAGGATGAAGGCACAAATTGCTTGTATTATTTTTGGCGCGTCTTTATGTGACTCATCCTCTGGTATGCCTTTCAAACGTAGATTGTATCGCTTTGACCTGTTTTCCAGGTCTTCTAGTTGTAATTCCAATGCTTCTCTGTTTTGATGTTCTTTTTGTAGAGCTTGCTGCAGCTCCCTCACCTCCTCCTCCATTCCGTCCACTCTCTCCTCAGTTTCTGCAACTCGTTTCCCCATGTCTCTCAATTCCTCTCGCAGCTCTCCTATTGCCGCTTGTATTCCTTTCCTGGTATTTACCATTTCTGCTTTGAGCTCTTGAAACCAGCGGGAAACATCTAGTTTACTCATCTCCGGATTTCCCTCCATCAATTCTTCGTGTTCTGGGTCCGATTCGGAAACTCCGTCCGCCATTTTGAAACTTCGCGATGCTACTCTCGCGCCCGTGCTTTTCCCCGTTCCGGGGTTCTCCGTTGAATATTTAAATTTGGCGAGTTTTTTCCGTGCTACCATTACTTCTGGAGCTCAGTATTCTGCCTGGTGAGGTTTTTCGCCGCGTTTTCGGGGTGGTAAGAACTGCTTTTTACTCTGGCTGTATCAGAGCTCTTTCTTTAGGCAGCCATTCAGTAGCACTGACGTCACTTCCTCTCTGAATATCATTGTTAACTGGATAACTGTGGTGCTACCAATTCTACCCAGAAAGCAGTCGGCACTGAATATCCAGGAATATCTTTAAATGCTGACCACAAAGGGGCCAATGCTCAAAGGTTCGTAGTAGAGTGAAGTTCTATTGTGAACCTAGTGCAGAAAAATTATCACTGCAGGCTCAGAATAATGAGCATGCAAAATAATGCTCAATTAAAATCACAACTAGAAAATGGTAGGAGCACACCCTGCTGTATGTATCATTATATAATTAAATGGAAGTGTCTCATACAGTCACTAAAGCACCATAGCAGTGTGCTGTATCAAAGCAAACGCTTATGTGACGTTTTTTAATCATGGACAACCTCCAACCTCCGATAGTGCAAATACTTGCTTAATAAGTGCCCTTAAAGTCTTAGTGCTTCCTAATATTAATGTCCAAGTGAAAAAAACTTTTTGTTGTTTTAAGCACTATCGGTGTACATAAAGCTTAAAAATATATACGCAGGAAAACACACTTATCTTGGTATTAAAGATTCTGAAGTCTTGTTGTGGTTTGAACATCCTGCATTTTCAATTCTCTTAAATAATCGCACTGTTCTAATGCCGGTATATGCCCAGTCCCGACAGGAGCCTGTTTCGCACTTCAATGCTTTGTCAAGGGACACCTTTACATATACTTCAACAGCAACCGGCAACGGCAGAGAACCCTATTATAAAATTAGGTTGGAGCGTTGCCATTTTCCCAATTAAAATCACAGCAGTAATTGCTGCTCAGCACCAGCTTTGCACCTAGGGAGTAGAAACCCACGAGAGACGTATGTGTTAGGCGGTGAGAGTCTAATATGTACTGAGGGGGAGAGGGATCTTGGGGTGATAGTATCCGAGGATCTGAAGGCGACGAAACAGTGTGACAAGGCAGTGGCCGTAGCGAGAAGGTTGCTAGGCTGTATAGAGAGAGGTGTGACCAGCAGAAAGGAAGTGTTGATGCCCCTGTACAAGTCGTTGGTGAGGCCCCACCTGGAGTATTGTGTTCAGTTTTGGAGGCCGTACCTTGCTAAGGATGTTAAAAAAATGGAAGCGGTAAAAAGAAAAGCTACGAGAATGGTATGGGGTTTGCGTTCCAAGACGTATGAGGAGAGACTTGCTGACCTGAACATGTATACCCTGGAGCAGTGGCGTAGCCACAGGTGGGCCTGGGTGGGCTGGGGCCCACCCACTTAGGGCTCAGGCCCACCCAACAGTAGCATATGTTTAGTGGTAGCTGTGGGATCACAAGCTCGGTCAGCTGAAGACTTCCTCCAGACGGTAATGAAAATGCTACTCTCCATGATACCGGCACCTGCACATGCTCAGTTTTCAGTGCATGCCTGCTGCAGACTGCCAAGGTGAAAAGAAGCGTTTTCCCACCAGCTGAGATATTTTTTTGGGTGGTGGTTGGTGGGGGGTGGGGAGGGGAGGGGGAGAACAATTGGTGCCCACCCACTTCTTCCCTAGGCCCACCCAAAATCTGTTGTCTGGCTACGCCCCTGCCCTGGAGGAAAGGAGGAACAGGGGTGATATGATACAGACGTTCAAATATTTGAAAGGTATTAATCCGCAAACAAATCTTTTCCAGAGATGGGAAGGCGGTAGAACGAGAGGACATGAAATGAGATTGAAGGGGGGCAGACTCAAGAAAAATGTCAGGAAGTATTTTTTCACAGAGAGAGTGGTGGATGCTTGGAATGCCCTCCCACGGGAGGTGGTGGAGAAGAAAACGGTAACGGAATTCAAACATGCGAGGGATATACATAAAGGAATCCTGTGCAGAAGGAATGGATCCTCAGAAGCTTAGCTGAAATTGGGTGGTGGAGCCGGTGGGGGGAAGAGGGGTTGGTGGTGGGGAGGCGAAGATAGTAGTGGGCAGACTTATACGATCTGTGCCAGATCCGGTGGTGGGAGGCGGGACTGGTGGTTGGGAGGCGGGGAATAGTGCTGAGCAGACTTATACGGTCTGTGCCAGAGCAGGTGGTGGGAGGCGGGGATGGTGGTTGGGAGGAGGGGATAGTGCTGGCCAGACTTATACGGTCTGTGCCCTGAAAAAGACAGGTACAAATCAAGGTAAGGTTTACACATGAGTTTATCTTGTTGGGCAGACTGGATGGACCGTGCGGGTCTTTTTCTGCCGTCATCTACTATGTTACTATGTGCTGATTGGCTCAGGCATTGACAGGAAAGTTGACAGTGTTAACAGTAAAACAAAAAAAAAAAAAAGAAAAAAAGGGGGGGGGGTTGCCAACCCAACTTCTTCCTGCCCCCCCCCTGAGCATTGGCCCAACCCGACCCCTCTTCCCCACAAAGACTTATAATATGCCATATGCCCTGGTATCCAGTGCACCCCCCTCCCCAACAAATTCTCAAAATAGCCCTTGTGGCTTAGTGGAAGTCCACTCCCATACTACTCGTATGTAAAGCCTTGGTCATGACATCCCAGGATGCACTGCATTGGGTGGAATGCTGCTATTTTCCTACATATGAGAGGTACAGGGGCATGGGGTGAGACTCCACTAGGCCACCAGGGGTACTTTGTGACGGTGGGGGAAGGGATCTGGGCTGGGCCTGGCAAGGTGGTTGCCCACTGGACCACCCGGCTATTCTGACATTGGTCAGGGGGCCAGCAGACCACCCAGGGCTTATTTTAAGTTTTGGAAAAGGGGGGGGGGTCCATTAGAACACCAGGCTTTTTCTGGGGGGGGGGGGAGCAGGGGTGCATCTAGACATCTCCTCTCTCAACCAACCCTTCTAATGCTGCCCTGGAACTGGTGGCAAGTTTTCTGCACTAAATGCACTTGGGATTTTTTTTTTTTTTTGGGGGGGGGGGGGGGGGGGAAGAATTGGTTCAGGGTAACTAATCACCGCATTTAAATATGGTCTGCACTAAAGGTTTCAGTGAATGTGCTGAAACCATTAGAGTATTCAGTGCACAACATGTGCACTAATCCCATTTTAGTGTGTGCACTAAACCCATTTTAGCACTGGCGTTAGTTTTGAGCATTGGCCCCAGAGTTTAAATATTGACCTAAAAGTGACTTAAATTCACCTGGTGTTAGACATGCAAAGCAGGTAAACTTCAAAAAGAAAACAAATTCATTCACTCCAATATACTAGACCAGAATATATGAATAATGCTTTCCCACTAAAGTTTGTTATCTGATTACAGAGACCTCTGATAAAAGTTTCTCATCTGATAACAATAAACCTGGAGCAGTAGCACAAAGGCAGCAGGAAGTGGGCTGATGACTGATGATGTACATTTGTCCTTTAGATTGTAAGCTCCTTGAGCAGGGACTGTCCTTCTATGTTAAATTGTACAGCGCTGCGTAACCCTAGTAGCGCTTTAGAAATGTCAAGTAGTAGTAGTAGACTCAAGAGACCTGGACAACAGTCTGCTGTCTACAATAATTGATTAAAGACTTGACACAGATCGCATCTATGCTTTCCTTCTCAGATCGGTGATCAGTAGACCCAAGTAATCATCATCTGACATTATCAGGTTTCTGTTTTATTTTCAGGTGCACATGACTATAGTATTAGCGATCTTTTATTAGACTCGATTTTGCTTCATTTTTTATTTTGATGCCTTTACACAGATTGCAACTATTTGTTCTTACTCTGAGATTGGTAATCTGTAGACCACTTCATCATCATTTCACATTGGGTTTCTATTTTAATTTTCAGATGCACATGATTATAGTATTAATGATCTGTTTCGCTATCCAGCTTTGTCAAGGGGTATACCATAACACCGGGTCTGTTGAAAAAAGGATAACGTCTGTCAGCTCTTATGTTAGCAATATTACCCCATCGGAAATGTTCATGGCCACTGCGTACCTCAACTGCACCACCTTCTTCCTTAAGCTGCCACTCCGAACAAATGCCGGCGGCATCTTGTTAAAGATGGCTGGACCAGAAATGACTTCACATCTATCGGCATATCCCATATCCGGGTTGCCATCACATACAACATCCCCAATGCATGTATGTGTTTAACCGCCTGGGTTCCACAGTATCTAAATGGAAAATCCAAAATGTCTCCTGCTGCAGCAATTTCCTATTTAGATTGCCTCCTCTCTGCGAGGGGACTACATGGTCAATGACCATACATCTCAAATCACTCACTGCATGTTTATAGTGCATACAATGTTGCACTAACGGTGCTCCAATGTTCCAATTCGAGATTCTGGAACGGTGTTCTGTCATCCTTGCATGAAATGTTCTACTTGACTTCTTCCCAATATACACCTTATTGCATGGACATCTGATATAATATATGACGTTCGTGGTGCGAGAAGTAGTCCAGTGTCGTAAATGGTGCAGCCGGCCATTGTGTGTGAAACTGATCACTTCTAATGTTATTTCACAGGTTTTGCAATTGATTCTATTGCATTTATAATGGCTGGGTGCCTCCAATACATCAACGCTCCCCTCTACTGGTAACTGTGCGGGACTTAGCAATTCCTTAAGGTTTTTTGCCCTTGAGAAAGCCATTCTTAATCGATGTTGCATGAATAACTGGTGTGTTTTCATGATATCCCAGTGCTGTCTGATGATCCTGGCTGCCACTTCTTCTCCTGGAGCAAATCGTATTGCGAATGTCATCACTGGGTCCGTCTGATCTATCTGTGGTCTCCCTTGTAGGAGTAGGTCTCTGTTATTATATTTGGCCCGAAGATATGTTCTTCACAATGCTTTTTGTGGATACATTCTTCTGTCTTAAATTCGTGTGGAAGCACTTAGCTTGCATCTTAAAGTCGTCATCCGTTGTACAGATCCGTTTAAATCGAAGGAATTGTGAGAAGGGAAGGCTTTCACGTAACGCTCTGGGGTGGCAGCTACTAAATTCAAGGATAGTATTCCTGTCTGTCATTTTGGTGAATACCTTTGTAACAAAAGAGCGGTGAGTCAAGAGAATTTCTACATCCAAAAAATGAATTGAAGTACTTGAGGGGGACAAGGTAAATTGTATCCTCGGATGGCATTGGTTTAACCACATCTTAAAGTCTTCTAACTCACTGGAGCTGCCATGCCATAGCATAAATATGTCGTCGAAGTACCGGAGCCATAAAAAAAACCTTGCTCTGAAAGGGTGATTGTGAAAGCCACTTGTCCTCGAAGGCTATCATGAACAGATATGCTAATGTGGGGGGAAAAAGTCGCTCCCATCACCACCCCTGAGGTTTGCGCAAATAACCTGTTTTGAAACTGAAAAAAATTCTTGCATAATGCTAACTTTGCCAAAGTGAGTATGAACCCTGAAGGGACCTCATGTGGTCTAGGCCGTGCCTAGACCACATGATCAAGCCCCCAAGTAGACCGTTTATGTCCTCAAGGGGATCCTTATTAAAGCCCCTATCAGTATAAGTTGATATGTTTCTGAAGGAGGTTGTGACTAAAAATCCATCATACATAAAGGACACCATGACCTTCTTACAGTTGTTAGAAGACGTGGAATTACCAGTAACTCTAATTTTGAAGGTTACACTGGATATAAAATCCCTGTATACAATGATCCCGCAGGATGAGCAACTGAATAACATCAAGAACACATTGGAGGTACAGCCTAGACCACATGAGGTCCCTTCAGGGTTCATACGCAGAAGGGAGGCGATCTAAATAGGAAATTGCTGCAGCAGGAGACATTGGATTTTCTATTTAGATACTGTGGAACCCAGGGGGTTAAACACGTACATGCATTGGGGATGTTTTATATGATGGCAACCCAGATATAGAATATGCCGATAGATGTGAAGTCATTTCTGGTCCAGCCACCTTTAACAAGACGCAACCGGCATTTGTTCGGCGTGGCAGCTCAAGGAAGAAGGTGGTGAAGTTGAGGTACGCAGTGGCCATGAACATTTCCGATGGGGTAATATTGCTAACATAAGAGCTGACAGATGTTATCCTTTTTTCAACAGACCCGGTGTTACGGTATACCCCTTGACAAAGTTGGATAGCGAAACAGGCACCTGTCGGGGTGTTGAGGATTGAAAACACACCGGAGGGTTCAGATAAATGACCACCACAAGCCTGCCATAATTAGCACTTTTATGTTAGTGGATATGTGTGCAAGAAAGACTGAGCGTGTTACGCTGTGAATAGCAGCATAAAACGCTGAGTACAGTGGCATACCAAGGGGGGGGGGGGGGGGGGGGGCGGTGGGGGCGGTCCGCCCCGGGTGTCAGTGGGTGGGGGGTGATCCGTTTCGCTCCCGCTGCTCCCACCCTACCTTAAAAAAAAATTTTTTGAAGCGTCGCGTCTGCCCTGCTGGTAAAAGAAGTAAATCTCTTCGCTTCGAAGTTTGTCGTCTTCGGGCCTCACTATGTCCCGCCCTCGCGGAAATAGGAAGTTACCTCAGAGGAGGGCGGGACATAGTGAGGCCTGATGATGACGAACTTCGAAGCAAAGAGATTTACTTCTTTTACCAGCAGGGCAGACGCGAGGCGCTGCCTGTAACGATGCTTGAAAAAAATTTTTTTAAAGGTAGGGTGGGAGCAGGAGAGTCGGGTCGGGGTGGGGGGGGGGTTCTCAGATGGGAGAGGGGTATTGTGGGGGTTCTCACATGGGGAGGGGAGGGGGTCCTCACATGGAAGAAGGGGACTGAGTGGGGAGGGGGTTCTCAGATGGGAGAGGGGTGTTGTGGGGGTTCTCACATGGGGAGGGGAGGGGGTTTTCATATGGGAGAACGGGACTGGGGTGGGGAGGGGGGTCTCAGATGGGAGAGGGGTGTTGTGGGGGTTCTCACATGGGGAGGGGAGGGGTTTTTTATATGGGAGAAGGGGACTGGGGTGGGGAGGGGGTTCTCAGATGGGAGAGAGGTGTTCTGGGGGTTCTTAGATGGGGAGGGGGTTTTCATATGGGAGAAGGGGACTGAGTGGGGAGGGGGTTCTCAGATGGGAGAGGGGTGTTGTGGGGGTTCTCACATGGGGAGGGGAGGGGGTTTTCATATGGGAGAGGGGTGTTGTGGGGGTTCTCACATGGGGAGGGGAGGGGGATTTTATATGGGAGAAGGGGACTGGGGTGGGAAGGGGGTTCTCAGATGGGAGAGGGGTGTTCTGGGGGTTCTTAGATGGGGAGAGGGTTTTCAGATGGGAGAAGGGGACTGGAGTGGGGAGGGGGTTTCCAGATGGGAGAAGGGGACTGGGGTGGAGAGGAGGTTCTCAGATGGGAGAGGAGAGGGGTGTTCTGGGGGATCTCAGATGGGAGAAGGGGACTGGGGAGGGGTTCTCAGATGGGAGGAGGGGGCTCTCAAATGGGAGAAGGGGGCTGGAACTGGGGTCTGAGAAGGGGTCATGACGGAAAATGGGGCATGCCTGGGTCAGGTGGGAGAATGGGTCGGGCTGAAAAGGGGGGCAAGGCATGTGGATGAAGGGGGCTGAAACTGGGGGCTGAAAGGCGGCAGAGGCTGAAATTGTGGGGACTAGGGGCTGAAAAGGAGACAGGGAGAAGTGGCTGGGGCTGAAGCTCAGGACTGGTAACAGAAAAGGGCTGGGGTTGAAACTGGGGGCTAAAAAGGGGACAGGGAGAAGTGGCTGGGGGCTAAAGCTCGGGACTGGTGAGAGAAAAGGACTGGGGCTGAAACTGGGGACTGGTGGGATAGTGGGACTGGAACTGGGGGCTGAAAAAAAGGGGCAGAGAGGGGACAGATCCTGGATGGAAGGGGGAATGAGAGGGAGGGCAGACCCTAGATGGATGGGAGAGGGAGGGCAAATGGTGGATTGAGCGGACAGAGAGAAAGGGCAGACAGTGGATGGAAGTGATAGAAAGGGCAGAGAGTGAATGGAAGGGGGAGAGAGAGAGGGCAGACAGGGGCAGATGGTGGATGGAAGGGGCAGAGATAGAGGGCAGATGTAGATGGAAGAGGCAGGGACAGAGGGCAGACATTGGATGGAGAGGACAGCAGAGAGGGCAGGCACTGGATGGCAGAGAGAGAAGAAAGACAGATGCTGGATGGAAGGAAGACAGTGAAAAGAAGATGAGGAAAGCAGAAACCAGAGACAAGAAACTGTAAATAAAATATATATTTTTATTTTTTTTGCTTTAGGATAAAGTAGTATTGTAGCTGTGTTAATGTTTATAATAGAACATGTATACAAGGTAATCTTTTTATTGGACTAATTTTAATACATTTTGGCTAACTTTCAGAGAACAAAACCCCTTCCTCAGGTCCGGATAGGATATTGTAACAACACTATACTGTATTGACCTGAGGAAGGATGTTTTGGCCTCTGAAAGCTAAATGTATTAGTCCAATAAAATGGTATTATTTTATTTTCTATATTTGTTTTATTTCTATTTGTTAATTTGTAAAGTGGTGATTGGTACTTGTTAGTTTTTTCAAATTTACATCTGCTGTTTTTATGTTTTGCACAGTACTAGGGCACATTTTCTGTTTCTGTGGTGTTGCATTGTATGCAGAGTCTGGCATCGTGGGGGTTCAGTTTAATTTTTGTCTAAATAGAAAGTTTATTATTGCTTATTCTATAGTGGATTAGGGTGTATCTGTGTTTGTGAAAAAGACATGGCTCTCGGTTGGCATTGACTGTGCAAGATGGACGATCTGTGTTATTCTGCCTGGTTTCGTTTTACAGTAGGTGAATTGATGTTCTAGTGCTCACTGTAGTGTTTAAGATGCTTTCCTTTTCCTTGTGTGACTTGTAGAAATGACTGCTTATGGTATGCTAGAATTGCTCTATAGGTCCTGAGTGTTTTGTATTCTCGGCATGCCTAGTACTAGATTTTGGAGGGTGGGGGTGTTAAAAAATGACCAGCCCCGGGTGTCAACTACCCTAGGTATGCCACTGGCTGAGTATAGCAGCAAAAAACCTTAAAAAAAGAAAAAAGTCTAAAATATAAAAAAGTACTTTTCAACATAGGTTGACAGCACACAAAGGAAGGAAGGGGGTTATGTCGATGATTAAAAATTGTCACAGAAGTGGTCTCACCTGTTGGTGAGTGAGACGATATAAGAGTACCCAATGACTGTATATGAGACTTTTCCCTTAAAAACACAAGAGCTGTTTACTCCAGACAGTCCTATCTACCATAGAGTTGTTTTTTTTACTTTTCTATTAGGCATCAAATCTCTTTACATAGATTTTTAACATAGGGATTAATATATATAGCCTTAGTCCACTGTGTAAATGGTTAGTTATTCTACATATTTCATTTTTTTAGCAGATATTTGTTACTTATATATTTTTGATGATACGTTTCCATGCTTTTATAGATCAACCTTGTACTACAGCACTTTAGGAATACTATCCTTTGGAGATTTACCCATTCACGTAGTCAACAAGGTCAGTTTGAGTTCTATTTCATTTTGATTCTGGATTGTTTTTCGGTTTCACATCTGTTACTTATTATTCTGGTTTGTATGATTTTCTTTAGTTAATATCATTTTAAATTACTGTTCATTTTCTATTTTATGCTCCATGTATGTTACCATGTATGTATGCACCTTAACACAATACCATTTGTGATTCTGTTACCCGGAAATGGCAACCGCCATTACGGCAAATGTAAGCCACATTGAGCTTGCAAAATGGTGGGAAAATGTGGGACACAAATGCTACAAATAAATAAATAAATAAATACAATTTGTAGTATCGGTATGCGTTTTTACATTGACTTTGCTACCTTGAAGATTTAGACATTAATGATTGTTCTCTTGTATACGTAACATAACGGTTCATATTCTCCCCATTTCATAACACATGTGTTTTGCTCACTGTATCTATTTAATCACCCCTTTTTTGCATTAATATCAGAACAGTTCATACTTCTCTACCCCTCTCTTTGCTACACACATACAGATGCCTTGCTCAGTGGCATTCCTAAGGTGGCTGACACCCGGGGCGGATCACCGATGCGCACCCTCCCCCTCGGGGCAGAGGGAGAAGGGAACGCGCGTTGCCGACAGATGCACGGCACCCCCTCCCCCAGCGGCGTGCACCCGGGGCGGACTGCCCCCACCCTTGGTACGCCACTGGCTTTGCTTACTCTAAACATTTAAATATGCATCTATCAGTGTTTTATCATATATGTAATGTGATTTCACAATATGGTGCTTTCACCATTTATATCTAATCTCCCTTTTAGTACGGTTTCTTATACATTTTTTCACAATGACACTTGTGTCATTTCATTATTTATATTTTGATTAATTTAATCTGATATGATTTTACTATTTCATGATCCATATTTATTAATGTTTTATACTTTGATATATATTATGATTTGTATGTAAGTCATTATAATCAGATATGCTCTTACATTTTATATATTTATATTGACAAGTATTTTTAATGTTTGTGTGTTAGATGCCTGAGGCAGGCTTGTGGATGAAACACAGGTCTGTATAGTCTTTAATAAATTATTTTAGACACCAGACTGTTGTCCTGGTCTCTTGAGTCAACAGCCCACTTCCCAGTGTCTTTGCGCTGTTATTCTCTTTGTGGGATTTCGGCGTTCGTCCACCTTGGCGGACTTTTTACCTAATCAATAAAACTGGAGCATAAATATAATAATTTGTTTTATGTTTCATTTTCCTCCACATTCTTTCATTCCCTATCTACCATAACAGCAAAAACCAAATTGTACAGTACCTGCAGGATAAGCTGGGTGCTATCATACACTTTACTCTATAGAGGCAAGGGTCCCACAATCTCATTGCACAGGCACTTACTTGACAAATGATTAGTTGAAGGTGTTGGAACCACTTTAGGGACAATGGGACGAGACACAGCTGCTTTAGTGAGTGAGGACTGGATGGGCCGAAAGGAGCCTTTTCCTAAAAAGGCAAGATGATAAAATATACAAAATATTTTTCTTTGTCAAACCTACAACTCATGTACAGTTTCAAGAAAACTGAAGGTGTATCTTCCATAGGATAATTTTCAAAGGGAAATTAATTGCATTCTTTCGTATACACACACTGGCTTCTCAAGGAAGCTTTTTATAAAAATCGCCCTGTATATGAGAACAACCCATTAGCACCTCTGGCCCTTAGTGATGCAGTAAGAACTTCTCTTTCTTTTATGCAGTTTACAGTGCATACCAGATGTAAGCAACATTACTTAGATACAATAATGAGGACTACAATAATGTATAAGCTGGAATGCCAACATCACTCTCTTTAGTCACAGATAGATTTTGACATTAGTAGCATTAGCTTTTGTAAAGAAGCAAAATTAAGCTCGGTTTACATTTTCTTTTCAAAATAATAAACAGGACAGCTGCATCAGAAAGAAGACTTCTACTTTAAGGCTGCCATAACAAAACAAAGAAAGCAGAGAGGAGAGATTACCAATGCATTACAACAGGGGCATCCAGTGTGCAGTCCACCCAATCAGAGGATGCAGACTACTTACTACTACTACTACTACTACTACTATTTAGCATTTCTATAGCGCTACAAGGCATACGCAGCGCTGCACAAACATAGAAAAAAGACAGTCCCTGCTCAAAGAGCTTACAATCTAATAGACAAAAAATAAATAAAGTAAGCAAATCAAATCAATTAATGTGAACGGGGAGGAAGAGAGGAGGGTAGGTGGAGGCGAGTGGTTACAAGTGGTTACGAGTCAAAAGCAATGTTAAAGAGGTGGGCTTTCAGTCTAGATTTAAAGGTGGCCAAGGATGGGGCAAGACGTAGGGGCTCAGGAAGTTTATTCCAGGCGTAGGGTGCAGCGAGACAGAAGGCGCGAAGTCTGGAGTTGGCAGTAGTGGAGAAGGGAACAGATAAGAAGGATTTATCCATGGAGCGGAGTGCACGGGAAGGGGTGTAGGGAAGGACGAGTGTGGAGAGATACTGGGGAGCAGCAGAGTGAGTACATTTATAGGTTAGTAGAAGAAGTTTGAACAGGATGCGAAAACGGATAGGGAGCCAATGAAGGGTCTTGAGGAGAGGGGTAGTATGAGTAAAGCGACCCTGGCGGAAGATGAAACGGGCAGCAGAGTTTTGAACCGACTGGAGAGGGGAGAGGTGACTAAGTGGGAGGCCAGCAAAAAGCAGATTGCAGTAGTCTAAACGAGAGGTGACAAGGGTGTGGATGAGGGTTTTGGTAGAGTGCTCGGAAAGAAAGGGGCGGATTTTACGGATGTTGTAAAGAAAGAAACGATAGGTCTTGGCAATCTGCTGGATATGAGCAGAGAAGGAGAGAGAAGAGTCAAAGATGACCCCAAGGTTTCGAGCTGAGGAGACAGGGAGAATGAGAGAGCCATCAACAGAAATAGAAAACGGGGGGAGCGGGGAGGTGGGTTTGGGGGGGAAAATGAGAAGCTCGGTTTTGGTCATATTTAATTTCAGGTGGCGTTGAGACATCCAGACAGCAATGTCAGACAAGCACGCTGAAACTTTGGTTTGGATGCAAGGTGAGATATCAGGGGTAGAAAGGTAGATTTGGGAGTCATCAGCATAGAGATGGTAGGAAAAGCCATGGGATGAGATTAATGAACCAAGGGAAGAAGTGTAGATAGAAAAGAGGAGGGGACCAAGAACAGAACCCTGAGGTACGCCAACAGACAGAGGGATAGAAGTAGAAGAGGATCCACCAGAGTGAACACTAAAGGTGCGGAGGGAGAGGTAGAAAGAGAACCAGGAAAGGACAGAGCCCTGGAATCCAAGTGAGGACAGGGTATCGAGAAGTATGCTGTGATCGAAAGTGTCAAAAGCAGCGGAAAGATCAAGAAGAATGAGGATGGAATATTGACCTCTGGATTTAGCCAGTAATAGGTCATTGGAGACTTTAGTAAGCGCAGTTTCGGTTGAGTGGAGAGGGCGATTTTTCAGCAAAAAATTCATTTACCTATTAACTAGGACACTTGATTTTGAAGCATCGCAGAACTGGAGGATATGAAGTCACACTTTCAGAAGAGATTCACAGGTTTTACTATAAACCATGCTGTAGCAGGCTAAACCACTCATGCAAATTGCACACACAAGGATTTCTGACCATGTGGCCCATCGTGGAGAACACTTGGATGCCCCTGCATTACAGCATAAGGAAAAGTGAAGCACCTCAAGGGGTTACTATATATTTTACATCCTGACAGAGTGAAGGCCCATATTTTACTCCTAATTTATAAAAGACATGTGCACTATGTGAAAGTCTTAAGGTTTAATAATTTGATATACCACTTACTTGAAAACATAACAGCAATTTTCAATAGTTTAAAAAGAATGATTAAAATCATACATGGAAAACAGAAAATATGCAAAGACTAAATAAAATTAAAATATACATAAAACAAAAAATATATAATCATTTCATAAAATTATTCTAGGGAAATTAGGAGCATACATCTAAACCTGCTCCAGAGTAGATGTAAAGCAAGGTCATTTCCTTTCCTTGAGTCCTGCCAGGGCAGTCCAGCTGAGTGGGTTATATCCCCCAGCCAGCCAATGAAGGCAGAGAAAAATGGCTGAGAGCTGACTTCACTCCCCTTGTCAGGGGGCTGGTGTTGCCTTTAGCTACTCAGTATCCTATGCCACAACTAAGACCAAATGCAATTTTGGGGTTTACAATTCACCACCAAGGCCAAACCTGGTGAGTCAAAAATATTTCATGGTCACTAAGACAGGAATGAGGAGTTCTACGCACCAAGGGTACAACTACCTCCTGGATGGAACACAACAGACTCGCTCTTAGAATTTCAAATGTGTCAGTTTTTGACCACTGTGGCTTCCATAGGTTCTGGATTGGTCTTGCAGGTCTCAAGGACAGGAAATTAGCAGTTTATGTCCAAATTTAATCTTCCAGTTTCTAAGTGGAAGGAGAGAGGGATATGTTTATCACTTCAGCCCCCGATTGAGTCCAAATACCAGACCAGTCCAGATGAGTGGGATATACTCAAGTTCTATCCAGACCAGAAAGGACTCCTACACCTAAGGTGTCAAACTGCCAATCCTCCATACCCAGGCTGAGGCACTACCCTGCTATTATCCTATGAAAAAATAAATTCTAGTTTTTCCTATGTTGACTCCTGCACTCCAATCAAGTCCTCTGACTTGCCTTGATGGTGCGGTCCGAGGCTATCTCCTTGACTCCTCCTAAAATCAATTACTTAAAAACAACTATGCCTTTTATGACACATCTACAGTAAGGCGGTATATCAAGAGTGGAATAAACATCAACAGACCAAAGACCTATCCAAACTTCAGAAAGAATTAAGACACTTACAAACATGTTAAAGGTGACCAAAAACCCTGCCCTGACTTACTTCTTTTGACTTCTATACCATCAGAAGAGAAAATGCATGATTCTACCAGAAAAGTGAAGATACTTACCTGTAGCAGATATTCTCTGAAAACTGTAGGCTTCTTGTTCTCACAAGTGGATAGATACCGTCCCGCGTCGCCCGGCCCAGTAAATTTGCCATCGAAAAAAAAACTACAGCTTTTAGGAGTGCGAGCCCACTAGTTTAAAACAAAAGCAAGAAAACGAACAAAAACATGCAAATAGATAACTCCAATAGGAGATGGGCGGGACTGTGAGACCAAGAAGCGTGATGTCCTCGGAGAATACCTGCTACAGGTAAGTATCTTTGCTTTCTCCGAGGACAAGCAGGCTTGCTTTTTCTCACAAGTGGGGAATCTCTAGCATCCAGGCTCACCAAAAACAACACTGGACAACTGGGCCTTTGCAGCGGCAAGCACTTAACGCAGATAAACTATATACAAACTAGATGATAGTGCAGCCTGGAACAGACTAAAACGGGCCTAGGACGGTGGAGTTGAATTCTAGACCCCAAACAGATTCTGCAACACTGACAGCCCAAACTGACTGTCGCATCTGTTATCCTGCTCAAGGCAGTAGTGAGATGTAAATGTGTGGACTGAAGACCACGTCGCAGCCTTGCAAATCTCTTCAATGGAGGCTGACTTCAAGTGGGCTACCAACGCAGCCATAGCTCTGACATTATGAGTCGTAACACGACCCTCCAAAGCCAGCCCAGCCTGGGAATATGCGAAGGAAATGCAATCTGCCAGCCAACTGGATATGGTGCGTTTCACGAATGGCGACCCCCATCCTATTAGGATCAAAATAAACAAAAAGCTGGGCAGACCGTCTGAAGGGCTTCGTCCGCTCCATGTAAAAGGTCAACGCTCTCTTGCAGTCTAGGGTGTGCAAGCTGCTTTCACCAGGATGGGCATGAGGTTGGGGAAAGAATGTTGGCAAGACAATAGACTGGTTCAGATGGAATCCGACACCACCTTAGACAGAAACTTAGGGTGCATGCGGAAGACTGTTGTGATGAAACTTTGTATAAGGTACATCCACTACTAAGGCCTGAAGCTCACTGACCCTACAAGCTGAAGTAACAGCCACCAAGAAAACGACCTTCCAGGTGAAGTACTTCAGATGGCAGGAATTCAGTGGCTCAAAAGGAGCTTTCATCAGCTGAGTGAGACCGCTGTTGAGATCCCATGACACTGGTGGAGGTTTCACAGGGGCTCTGACAAAAGCAAACCTCTCATGAATCAAACAACTAGAGGCTGTCCAGAGATAGGCTTACTTTCTACACAATGATGATAAGCATTCATTGCACTAAAGTGAACCCTTATGGAGTTGGTCTTGAAAAAAGACTCTGATAAGTACAGAAGGTATTCAAGCAGGGTCTGTGTAGGACAAGAAAGGGAATCTATGGCCTTGCTGTCACACCAGACGACAAACATTCTCCACTTAAAAGAATAAACAGAATCTTATTGGAATCTTCCCTGGAAGCCAGCAAGACTCAGGAGACACCCTCCAAAAGACCCAAGGGAAAGCGCTGCCTCAGCACTATTGCTTACAGCATCTGAAATAGATCAACCAGGACAAGCACTTGGAAAGCAGGGGGTTGATGGGTGGTAAGGAGCAGCGTCCAATAAGAACATTCAGGGCTTTTCCAAAAGACTGTTATACCTTGGAAAGGGTGAAATTGCACCACAAATATAAGACTGCCATGTCTTCAACTCAGTGCGGAAATTTCCAAAAAAGCATGGCTACATATTCCAGCTTATTTTCGAAAGAGAAAGAAGCCCATATTTCAACCCAAATCGGGAGATGGGCGCCTTTCTCTCATGGGCGCCCAAATCGGTACAATCGAAAACCGATTTTGGGCGCCTCCAACTGCAGTCTGTCACGGGAACGAAAAAAGTTGACGGGGGCGTGTCGGAGGCGTGGTGAAGGCGGGACTGGGGCGTGTTTATCGGCCGAGGAGAGATGGGCGCGCTCGGCCAATAATGGAAAAAAGAAGGGCAGCAGAAGCAAGTGGGCCGCTTTTTTTTTTCACTAACAAGTCCTCAAAAAGTGCCCCAACTGCCCAGATGACCACCGGAGGGAATCGGGGATGACCTCCCCTGACTCCCCCAGTGGTCACTAACCCAAATAAAAAAAAAAAGAACTTTAAAAACTTTTTTTTTCCAGCCTGTATGCCAGCCTCAAATGTCATACCCAGCTCCATCACAGCAGTATGCAGGTCCCTGGAGCAGTTGTTAGTGGGTGCAGTGGACTTCAGACAGGTGGACACAGGCCCATCCACCCCCCCCCCCCCCACCTGTTACACTTGTGCTGGTAAATGGGAGCCCTCCAAACCACCCCCAAAACCCACTGTACCCACATCTAGGTGCCCCCCTTCACCCATAAGTGCTATGGTAATGGTGTAGAGTTGTGGGGAGTGGGTTTGGGGGGGGGGGGGATTTGGGGGCTCAGCACCCAGGGTAAGGGAGCTATGGACTTGGGAGGTATTTTTTTTTTACTTTTTACAAGTGCCCCCTAGGGTGCCCGGTTGGTGTCCTGGCATGTGAGGGGGACCAGTGCAGTTCGAATCCTGGCCCCTCCCATGATCAAATGCCTTGGAGTTGTTCGTTTTTGAGCTGGGCGCCTTCGGTTTCCATTATCGCTGAAAACTGATACCACCCAGCTCAAATCCGCACAAATCCAATGCATTTGCCCCGGCACCAACCGTAATATCGAAACAAAAGATGGACGCCCATCTTTTTCGAAAATACGGTCTGTCCCGCCCCTTTGCGTACCCGTCCTCGGAGATAGGCAACCATGGAGATGGGCATTTGCGTTCGATTATGCCCCTCATTGTGGCTCTGTCAAACTAGTCCCGAAAAGGCAATATGGAGGATCCAACCAAAGGAGCTCCTAGCATCACTTAACTCCATTGTGCAAGACTCCCCAGCTATTAATCTGCCTAGGAGCCATTATGTCTCAAGTAGGGATGTTCAAAACCTCTTTTTCCATACTGTTACCAGCAGGAAGCCCACAGCTCAATCTGGGGAACCCCTCCAGCTCTGCTTTTGGCAAAGTGCTAAATGCCTGATTACCTGCTTGCTCCCAAAGAAGGCCAAATGCACTGGTTGACATGCTGAACTGTTATAACTTACCTGCAGTGCATCACCTCCCATTTTATTCTCCCCCAGACATACTGGAAGCAAGTGGAGGGAGAGTAGACATCATTCATCCAGTTGATGTTTGCTTATCTGCTTGCTCCAAGGCCAGGACAAATGTACCAGCAGACATGCTGAACCGCCACAACTTACCTGCAGTATGTTGCCTCACTTTTTACCAGAAAACCAAGAAACAAGTGGAAAGAAGGGAGAGGGGAAGCCTGATCAATTTAGATCCATTGACCAAGTCTAACTCAGACATAGCGCTGAGGCAGTTTAGGAAGAGGTCATGCTATCAAAGAACAGGCTATCAGACCCAGCAAGGGTAAAAAGTCACCAGGCACCACCCAGTAATGGTCCATTGATATGGAAACTCAGCCCCAGCCGAGTCTATTCACAAGGGGGGGGGGGGGGGAATCAGTTCCAAAATGACTGTCATCTGCAGCATCCCTTGGACTCTGTCTATGCTCCACCAGGAATCTGGGGCCACAGCATTCCTGGGAGCACCTACTCATATTTGCTATACCAGGCCACATGTTTACAACATCTGTTGGAACCAAGGAAAACACTGAGTTCTGAAGGCAGCACCAGCCCCCTATAAGGGGAGTGAAGTCAACTCTGAGCTGATTTCTAGCAGATGAATTCAGAGACAAAGGGATATAACCTACTCACCTGTACTAGTCTGGTATGAATAAGAATATTGCTTACCTGTTTCAGCTGTTTTCCATAAACAGAATGATAAAGCACACAAGTGGGTAACATTGTCTAACAGTACAGGACAAATAGCTCTCTCACAACTCAGAATTTAGTGAAAAGATCTGAGAATGGCCAGGCTCTCCTATGTACAGTGTTCACCTCATCTCTGCAGTTATTTCTAAAGCTGCAGAAAGAAAAAACTCTTGGGAAGGTCAGTGAGATAATATGTCTCACCAAACTTGCTGTCTATGGAAAATATCTGTTACAGATAAGCTTTTATCATCTACAAACAGGACTGAGTTGGGTACCTAACCTAAAAGTGCGTGACAAGTTTAGGGCTGCTCAGTGTCTTTGTACTAATATAAAGATGGATTTTAGAAAGAATCTATAAATCGGAATCAAGACGACCAGGTTGGGATGTGTCAAGTTCCACTAGTATTTAACAGGATCAGATAACGGAGCCTATTCTAAAATACTTAGCTGTTCAGAGAAAACTTTCACTGCTGAAAAGATGCACATCCATGAGTATCTTCCCCCTCCCCCACCCCCCCATATAGAAAAAATTGAAACAATTCCTGCAATGTTCTCCAGTCATGGTCCTAGAACATTGCTGTAGCCCCAGGTTACATGATTGACCTAATCAATCTCCCAATCAGAAATAGTATCAGTTCATCACGGTCTTCTCTGAATCTCCACTACCCTAATTGCAAAGGACTAAAATACAAGACAACCCATGCGTCCAACTTCTCTTACATAAGCACGCGCCTGTGGAACGCCCTGCCACAAGTGGTGAAAACAACTTATGATCACCTAAAATTCAGAAAATTATTAAAGACTCACCTTTTCGGAAAGGCATATCCGAATGACCCAACTTAAGTGACTCAACCCTGCAACACTTCACTATCAAAGATCGTATTGAACATTGACAAACCCTTTTACCTCAAATCCAACTTGATTGAATCTTATCTTTCCTACCCCACTACAACATTTTGTATTTATTCCGTACCGGACTTGGCGAATGCCTTCATGGTATTATGTAAGCCACATTGAGCCTGCAAATGTGTGGGAAAATGTGGGATACAAATGTAACAAATAAAATAATAACAGTCTATGCATCACTGAAACCCACTGGTAGGTTTCTGGGATGTCACAGGAAAAATAGCCATAGTGAAATCAAACAGCTCAATTGTAGAAAAGGTTTTTTGTTTTTTTTAAATAACCCGGCCAGGCGCTCAGGCCTAAAGTGGCTGCGGGACATGTTTATCCACTCCTACCCTTGCTGAGATAATATTTAACCATCTCTCTGCCCTCATGTGCAACTTTCTTCAGTCACCTTACTTTCTAACTCTTCCTACTTTCTTACCCATCTATATGTTACAACTTTGCCTTACCCATCACTACCAATTATAATGTTCTATTACATATTGTGTTGACATTGCAAGTAGTATACCATGCCATACTTCGTATTGCTAGTTGAATATTTTTACTGCTGTAATTGCCTATTGCTCATGTTTGATCTATTCTTACTGTACACCACCTTGAGTAAATTCCTTCAACAAGGCAGTAAATAAATCCTAATAAATAAATAAACGGTATAGAAACACTTAAGGGAGAGGGGGGAGGATGAGAGAGCAGACATGGCTGCAAGAAAAAAGTGAGGTAATCAAAGATGAGGATAACAAGCTTACATATGTTAAGTCTTTATTACCCATAAAGTTCTGAAGGCCTATTGTGGGAAGACTCGACACAGCCATGTTTTGGCAGGTGTGCCTGTGTCAGGAGCCTTTTTCCCTTTGTAATTGGTGGCATAGGATAAACAGAAAACAATTACTGAAACTACACAAAGTACATCAGATACAGCAACTGACATAGTTTGTGCAGACTTAGTAATTGTTTTTGTTTATCCTGTACAGACAATTGCAAAGGGAACAAGGCTCCTGATGCAGGCGTACCCGCCAAAACACGGCTGTGTCGAGTCTTCCACAATAGGCCTTCAGAACTTATGAGTAATAAAGACTTAACATATGCAACTTGTTATCCTCATCCTTGATTACCTCATTTTTTTCTCGTTGCTGTGCACAATCGTGAGGATTGGACTTTTTCCTTTTTTTCGCTTGGTTCTTATATATGGCAATCCATTCTGAAAAATTTCTCAGCTGAGAAAACAGCCATGATTTAAAAAAAAGCTTTTTGCCAGCTCAAGGAATAACATTTGGCTATTTACTCCCAGGAATTATATTTTGCACATCCCCAAAGTTTTGAATTTCCACCTCTAGATTTCACTGTTAATCAATTTGGCCTATTTTACAAATTTCCGAAGCATGTGCTAAAATGCAAAGTAAAATGGGAACTCTGTGACAGGTGCATTGAAGGCCTGCAAACTTTACCTGCTACAGAAGAGTTAGATAAGATGGAAAAAGAGCAGACATGCGGAGAAGCATTTCCAGATGGCCTGGGAAGAAGCGTCCTCTGCAGGGGAAGAAAAACAATTACAATTAAAAACTCAATATAAATGAGAAAAAAAAAGATATGCCAATACATGTTTCTGAAAGCCTAACTTGTTGTCCAGTAAACTGAGAAAGCGAGCAGAAACAGAAGTCTCAATTTCTAAATCTAGAAAGACTTCCTTCTACAGACAGAAATTTTGAGTGGTATACCCAGGTTCAGAGGGAGTTCTTGCTATGAAGCACTGGAATCTCCCTCCTTTGTCATCTACCTTTTCCTTTCATGGCTGTAGTGAAAAGAAAAGACAAACAGGGAAAGAAAGAGCAAGCAGAGAAATTGCTCATAGCCTCAGAATCCCTTCACAGCAGTGAAATATGGGTTAGTGTTTGAAAATGGAATGTTTCAATGTTTCCCCGCCTCATTCCTTGAAAAGCCCAAAAGATATGTGCTGGAGAAAAAAACAAAACTAAACAGGATTTCTCATATTGCCATACATTGGCTAAAACAAGTCTTCAATCCAGATAGTGCACGTACCAATTAAAATATTGTTATTTGCAGCACCAAAACCAATGGTTTTCATATAAGCTAAACATGCAAATCAAACTCTTCAGGATGAAACCCATCACTTCACTTAAGCTATTCATTCACAAGTACATCAGGAACTACAACAGATTTTTTTTTTTTTTGTCCTATGGTATTTTCACCAAATTAGATTTATTGCATAGTATACAAGCAGAAACTATTAAATGTTCTGCAAGATTTTTATGGAAAATAACCTTTAATAACCATTAAAATATAAAGATATTTCAGAGAAATGCACTACAAAGCCAACTAAAACAGGAAATCGGTGTTCAGGCCACCAAAGTGCCTGATTACTCCCATTCCTCCCAACAGAAAGTCGGTTTTCAAATTTTTTTTTTAAACAAAGATTTAAAAATATTTTAGTCATTGATTCCATGATTTATGGTAGTCCCAACACAATTCAGTAATAGCTTTGCCACTATGGTAGGCAGTCTCTAATGACTCAAAAGACAAGGTACAAGGTTCATTAAGAATGCTCTCCTGATCTGTACCTAATAATTAGGGCTCCAGATAAGGAATCTCCCAACCCATGTCTGGTAAAAATACAGTTACTACATTAAGAATATTAACCCAGTTGCTCACTTAGCAAGAAGGGCCAAATTATTTACAAAGACATATACTACTCACCTGTACCACTAGAGGTTTCCGCAGATGCCGGTTCCGAAGTTTTCTCGGTTTGGGCAACAAAAAATCAGACTGCATTTGACAAAAGCAATTCACAGATAAGAACATGGAGAAACCAGAGGCAGAAATAATCACAATAAGGGCTCTAGGTAAAGAAAGATAAGAACAGGAAGAAGCATACAGCAGATATTTCAAACAAGTGCAATGCATTTCTAGTAGGTTGCAATACTGCTTAAGTAGAAGACAGCTATCTGACAAAATCTCCCTATCACTCAGTAAATTATCAGTGTATTTCAGAAAAACCTTTAGAAATAGTCTAATTCTTAATTTAGGACAGGATTAAGTGCATTGAATGCCACATTGTAGTGGCAACTCTGCCTTGACCGACCAGTGCACTCGGGGTCTATAAAACAAGTTGGAATGTGGAAGATAAGGCACGTCTCTGATCAATTCAGTGTGTGCAGGAGGGAAACAGGATATGCTCGGAGTTCAGGAGATGAGCCATCTGGCCAGTGGTTTGTTTACTTGAGCTGGAAGCATGTGACTGCATCCTCATGTACATTCCTGTAATTTTCCTTAGCTCTGAACATGAGTTCTAAGCCTTATAAAAAGGGGAGTTTCTTTCAGTGAAATTGGGAGCTCATCTGTGAGTAACGTACGAACTGTGCAGAGAACAATGTTTCCTGGTCAAAGAAACTCCTGGTTCTCGCTGTGAACAGGGCCCCCCCCAGCTGATAAGAACCTGGATGATGTAAGGACCAGTGATGATTGTTTTATTGCTTCTTTTCCTGGTCTAGGAACTCTTAGCATCGCTTAGATGTAGAGACCAGTGATGTAATGATTGTTTATAGATAGGTATTGTTTCTTTTTAGTTATATAGCTAATCATTGTGTGTATATAGCTAATCATTGTATATGTTAATCATTGTATACGTCTTAATCACTGTATATGTCTTAATCATTGTAGATTTTAGCACCTCTAATAAAGGTCTCATTTACCTAATATGAATCCAAAAGAATCCACAGTAATTACTGAGTAGTCTGTGTTAGTGAAGCAGGCTGTAAATCAATAGCAGTACACACATTTATGATTATCTCCCAGTTGGTGAGAGGTTATGAATGTTTACTTTACAAAAGCGCTCCACTCTCTTAAAGCTAGAACAGCAGACTATAGCGGAGAACTACAGTTGCATATTAGAGAGGCCCACCTCCAGTCTGGCAGCCACTGTGCTGCCTTGGAAAAGGGAGGCCAGTCAAAGAGGACAGAATCATTTTGGTAAAGCAGGACCTGCCCTCCAGGGATGCAATATCCTCTTGTATAAACAAGAATGTCTCTTCAGGGGCTTAAGCCTAAGAAGGAAGAGATAAGACAGCTGATTTAGCTGGAGATTGAATTATTAAGCACGTACATAGCTGGAAGGCTGGGAGGGGCATGAGGATCGCCTGGTCACTTGTCTGACGGGTGCAAAGATGGTGGACCTCATGTTATCACCTAGATAAGATTTTAGACAGTGTTGGGGGAAAGCCAGTTGAATTGATACAAATGGCTACAAACAACATAGGAAAATGAGGGAGAGGTCCTGGAAGCCAAACTTAGGCAGAAAGTTGAAATCCAGAACCACTAGGGTAGCCTTCTCAGAAATACTCCCCATTCTACTCACAGGCCCAAGAGTCAGACAGAGTTCCAACAAGGAAATAGCTTTTAAAACAGAATCTGGAAGAAAGGCAAGTTGCTCAGGAGCTCATAGTTCAGACTGAGGTATCTTTGAAGATTTGAAAGACATTTGGATTTTTTTTTTTGTGGTTTCCGTTGCTGTTATGCTGCACAACCTTGGTAGGATCACTGCCTAATAAGTAATTCTACTGGATGGGTACTCAAGGATAAGATCTCGTATTGTTTAGACTTAATCACTTTACCATATTTGCCGAATGTGCTGATTATTTACAGTGCTTTTTTTTTTGTTGCCTTTTCATATGCCTGTTCTAGATGGAGTTGGGGAGAGAGGGCAAAGCATCTTCTGTGACTTGGCCTTATTAGAAGGGGGGAGATCATTGGGTTTGGATAGGTGGAGGGAGGGGTGGGAAGAGGGTTGTGTTTACTTGGATCTTGAAGGGGGTAATGCATGGGATGCTTTTTGGATCTACTATTTTTCTTGTGATAGGTCATTTGTCATCCTCTGTACTTGGTTGGATTTTACAACTTTCTCCTATTTGGGATGCTGAGGGCTGGGCGGCATACCAATTCCATGGGTTTTCTCCAAAGTCAAAGAGATCCCATTCCTACAGGAATTACTTAATGGTTATAAAGACAGTGTCTTGGAATGTGGGGAGTATATCTTCTCCCATTAAGAGGAAAAGGATTATACAACACCTTCATAGGAAACAGGTCACAATAGCTATGCTTCGGGAAACCCATCCGACGGCAGAGTTGGTTCCTATGTGGATGCCCCCAGCTAAGGGCAAAAAAGCATGAGCAATTATTTTGTTCCATAAACCTCTACAGGTTCAGAGGCAGACTACTGTGGTTGACTCGGAGGGCAAATAAATACTTGAACGTGTTATAGTAGACAGAACGTCTTTGCTTTTATGTAATGTTTATGCCCACAATGTATATAGCAAGAGATTCTTCACATACCTCATATCTCTGGTTCAGTCTCATGCTAGTGCACTGAAAATCATAGGGGGTGACTAACATCATAGCGGATCCCACTACTGACAAGACATTTCATCTTAAACATGAAAAACTAGATGGTAGTAGAATGATCCCCCTACTCTGTACAACTCTGGGTGTTGCTGATGTTTGGCAGACTCTGTATCCTGGAGTTCCGGGATGTTAGCCACCTATCATGGGCTCAATATGACACTCCAGAATTGATTATATTATTGAATACAGGTTTATTTTCCAATGTGGTGAAAGTGTCTATTGACTTGATTGCAATATCAGACCACACACGTTTGGATAGAGCTACAGGGCTTGGAACCCGGCAAACGGATGGGACCTGGCCATTTTGTTTAGATCTGTATATAGACACCAAGTTCTTAGATTACTTAAGACACAAATGCTAGATTATAAGCATTTTAACTCACAACATGAGTCAGATGCGTTATTATTTTGGGACACAGCCAAAGCTGTCCTAAGAGAGGACATTATAGCTTCTAGAAGTACAAAGAAGAAAATTAGAGATCAGGCCATACTACTGCTTGAATGTCAATTAATTTGTTTGTGTTAGTGCTGTGATGGTGTTACTCCTACTCCCCAACATAGGATCCAACTACTGGCCACACAAGCAGCATTGAATGATTTATTACACCAAAAGGCTAAAGAGTCAGTTATGTATTACCAATATCAGCTCTATAAGCTTGGACACACTACTGGTAAACTGTTGGCACGTCTGGCTAACCCTAGGTCTCACGCGCTCCTAATGTCTTAACCTTGACACATACTACAGGTCCTTTGGTTCATATGGATGGGGAGATTAATTTAATCTTTAAAGACTATTATCAGGCACTCTATAGTGCTACTGCCTCTGAGGGATTGGATCCTTGGATCCTGATTCTTATATGGAGAGTCTTGACTTTCCCAGTATTATGCCATCCCAATCTGCCTGATTAGATCGTCCTATAGATGAGGTGCTGTGGGCCGTCTGCAAAAGTTCTTTTTAAAAGACTCCTGGCAGAGCAGAATTTAGTACACCCTCTGAATGCTATGTTCAATAGGATTATTATAGATCAACATCTGCCTCAGTCCTTGGAGTCAGTATGGATAGTAGTATTCCCTCAACTGGAGGAAGAATCCTTCCCTGCCTGGATCATATAGACCTATTTCACTGATCTGTTATGAAACTAAGTTGTTAGCCACCATCCTATACAATCGCTTGGTGAAAATACTTCCATCAATTAAAGCAGAACCACAAGTGGGGTTTATACGAGAACACCAAGCTGTGAAAAACATTTGGAAATATAAGCTACATTGGAAACAGTGCGGACCAGTGGAGAACAATCATTGCTTATCAGCTTCAATGCCGAGAAAGCCTTTGATAGGGTAAGTTGGAAATTTGTGTTTAAAATCTTACACAAATATAGTATTGAGGAATGTTTTGGGGCTGCTATCCAAGCTTTGTACCATGCCCCTAAGGTAACGGTCTCCATGAATGTTATGTTTGAAGCTTTTCCAGTATTCAGATACACTAGGCAGGGGTATCATTTATCCCCACTGCTGTTCGTGCTGACTCTGGTTCCGCTCATTAGGGAAATACTTGCCAATCCTGAAATTACTGGCATTGTGATAGGGAAATCTGAATTTAAAATATTAGCTTTTACAGACTTCTTACTGGTGCACTTGTCTCTCCTATGGCTTCTCTTCCAATACTTTTACAAAGTTTCACTGAATATGGTGTAGTCTCGAGATTTAAGATTAATATGGATAAGTCAGAAGGAGCTCCTACTGACATCTCCCTTCAGAGGCAGTGGGTGGGGGTCTTTTTGTTAAAATGGGAATTGAAGGGCTTCTGATATTTAGGTATTTACTTACCAGTAAATCCTCAATCCCTTTATCAAGCTAATGTTACACCTTTATTAGAACAAATAGAGACAGCTGACTATTTGGAATACCTTGCTGCTATCCTTGCATGAGAATGACAATTTATTCCAAATGGCTGTATTTCCCTGATGGCTTTATGTTCAACAAATTCCTATTAGGGTCACATTACATTGTATCTTAAAATTCTGTTGGTGGGGGGAAAAAGCCTAAGATAAAAAGGGATTTATTATTTAGGGGGTGGTCCAGGGGCAGGTTGGATATTCCTAATATATGGAATTATAATATAGCATGTTTGCTACATCATTTTTATGATTCAGTGAGGGGATCTAAAGAGTTTACTCTATAACATGTGGAATGTGATTTGTTTTTGCCCTTATATCCTTTATATTTACCTCATGCCACATCTGATAAACTCACTTTGGGCCTTCACCAGCATCTGCTATTGAAACCAATGCGAGACACATGGCACAATCTCTTGTCACTGTGTGATGAAACAGTGGGTTTCTGAGCCTGAAAACTGCTATTATTTCATGAAGTGTATTTCTCCGAATTGGTCAACAGATGGCACTTATTTTGAGTTTTAAAGCTGTTACAGAAAAACACTTTCTCTCTTCCAGTTTCAGCTTATGGAAAGACAGTCTGCAGTACCTTTGGACAACTACTTTCAAAATTAATGCCCTGGGCTCTGATTGGCCTTGGATTTCAAATCTAGCCTGAAGGTACTGGATTTTCCCCAGTCTCAGCCAGGGAGCTGAGAGAGAAAGATCTCTTTACTGAGGCCCTATGAGCAATTATATTGTATAACCTGTAAGCAGCTATATTTCCTGAACTCCCAGGTACTACTTAGGTTATAATTGATCCATATTCAGTTACCTGTTATTGCTTGCTGATTTCATCTTTTTTTTTCTGTTTACTGTTCAAGTTATGTGACAATAAACCTTATTTAGTGTATTCACTCTGCTGTTCAACACTGACTAGGAATCCTGGGTCATGTTTTAGAGTCTGTGGGTGTTTTCTGGGAACTGTGGGAACCCTGGAGTATGGTCCCAGTGTCCTAGAAATCAACAGAGCAGTGCCTGGGACAGACCCTCCAGGTGTCCACAGGGTTAACCCCAGGCAGATGCTAGGCGTTTCTGGACACAATGCTCAAACTGAACTGTAATGTCAATGATTTTCTTCCCCTAGATGGAAACTTGGATATCATACCTGGACTTGACAGTGGGGTATTTGGATGGTGGGCCACCCTGGGGTTGTCTGCATGGATGATTTGATAACTATAGAGAATACCCTCAAATCCTTTTATACATTCCAGCTCAACCTGAGCATTCTGAATACGGATCTTTTTGCGTATCTTCAAGTACTACACTATGTTACGGGGCTATTAAAGGGACCTTGCTTTAGGGATCTGGTTGGCACTTTAGACATCACCTTTGCCCCTTCGGGTCAGCCACAAACCTCAGTGTCTGGTTTGTATAGTGTGGTGAAACAAGGGACTTATAACTGTGATCTGTTGTGGCTTTATGACATTTTCTCCCAGTGCATTTCTCTTGTTTGGTTAGCAGGTGGTTCCTGTTCTCTGCTTTAAAGCTGTTGCAGAGGTAATTGTTTTCCACTCAGCTTAAGCCACTAGGGAAAGTAATCTGCACTGCTATTGGCCAAATACCTCTCAATGTTAATGCTCTGGGCTCTGATTGGTCCTGAAGGTCAAACTCTCAGTATGTGCTGGACACACCCAGTCTCAGAGAGGGAGTGTGGAGGGTAAAGATCTCTGCAAGGAGACCCTGTTCAAAACCTGTGAGCAGTTATTTTCCTGAACTCCTGTGGGCATTTTCTAGGAACTGTGGGCCCCAGTGTCCTTAGAAACCATCAGGGAATTAACTTGCAGGTGGGTGACTTGCCCAAAGGCAAGAGAAACCCAATGTGGTGGGGTGAAGAGTATGCCAGTGTAGAGCACGTGTACAGGTGCAGACGACCCTCAGTAGTACTGGGACAGACCCTTTAGGTGGCCACAGGGTTAGCCCGAGGTGGGTGCTAGGTAGGGTTATCATTTTGTGTTTTCTGAAAAAGAGGACACGTCACGCCCCCTGCCCCGCCCCCATCACGCTCATACCCCGCCCCACCACGCCCCCTATTCCCCTCCCCGTCACATAGTCCCCCTCCCCTGCCCCCCCATCACATCCCCCCCCCCCCCCCCCCGTCACATACCCCCCCCCTCACTTACAATCTAGCCCTGGTGGTCTAGTGACGTCTTCAGGGCAGGAAAGAGCCCCCTCTTTCCTGCCCGGAGCGCTGTCTGCCCTTGCCAGCATCCTCCTCAGTCTCAGCTGGGGATTCAAAATGGCCGCCGAGAGTTGACGCAGCCTCGTGAGACTTCAACTCTCGGTGGCCATTTTAAATCCCAGCCGACCGAGAAGGATGATGGACAAGGGAGGCAGCACTCCGGGCAGGAAAGAGGGGGCTCTTTCCTGCCCCAAAGACGTCACTAGACCACCAGGGAACATGGTAGGGAAGGGGAGGGGAGATGAGACCAGACCCACGGCGCCGATCGCCTGCCCGCGCCCACATTTGTCCAGAAATCCGGACAAACGTGCGTGCGGGCAAAATCCACTGGACACCCCAGGACATGCCCTCAAAAAGAGGACATGTCTGGGGAAATCCGAACAAATGGTAACCCTAGTGCTAGGCATTTCATGACATATAGATTTGTTTGATAAGATTTCTCATTTTAAGAATTATGATTCCACAACAAAGTGAAATATGGAACTCGGGGTATAATACACAAATCCAAAGTGGGATACATAACGCCATTGCCACATAAACACCTAGCACCCGCCTGGGGTTACCCTGTAGCCACCTGAAGGGTCTGCCCAGCCTCACCTGCACTTGGGCTCAAGCTCTATACTAGCATCATCCACCCACCAACTGGATCCCTCCTCTGGGCTAGTCTCCCACTCAGGTTAATCCCCAGTGATTTCTAGGACACTGTGGTCACACTCCAGGGGTCCCACAGTTCCCAAAAAGCACCCACAGATCCAAAAACATGAACCAGGATTTTTAGTCAGTCCAGGACAGTAGAGTCAATAAGCTAAATAAGGTTTATTGTCACAGAACTTGAATCAGCAAGCAATAACAGGTAACTGAATATGGATCAGTTGTCAAACATTTGTTTATTACCTGGGTAGTACCTGGGGAGTTCAGGAAATATAGCTGCTCAGAGGTTATAAAATATAACTGCTCACAGGGCCTCAGTAAAGAAATCTTTCTCTCTCCACTCCCTGGCTGAGACTGGGGAAAATCCAGTACCTTCAGGCTAGATTTGAAATCTAGGGCTAATCATAACCCAGGGCATCAATTTTGAAAGTAGCTGCCTAAAGGTACTGCAGATTGCCTTTCCATAAGCTGAAACTAGAAGAGAGAAAGTTTTTTTTTTCTGCAACAGCTTTAAAAATCAAAATAAGTGCCATCTGCTGGCCAAATTAGGAGAAATACACTTCATGAAATAATAGCAGTTTTCAGGCTCAGAAATCCACTGTTTCATCACAGCCAAACAACGGGAATGCCAATTTCGCCTTCTGACGAGGTCATATTTTTCAAAAAAACAGGCGTTTTATGAGGGATGGGCTACCTCTTCATTTTGCTGAAAGTGTGGTATTCAAGAAAATACCCTCTCTCATACGTTTTGAATTTGCCCCAAGGTGCACCGTTTCTGGACTAAAATATGTTTTTTTTAGAGACTGTACTAGGGAAAACCATCATGCCTTCTCCCCTGGCGATATTATTTGGCAAAATGGAACATTGTGGCCCACTTGCTAGATAAGAATGACTTTTGATGTATAAATTCTATACAATTGGGAAGAAACGTACTAGCATTGGAAAAATGTATTTCATAAACTTATGGTGCTGGAAATTTGAGATGCTTGATGGTTAAATGTAAGAAACGATTCTGGGTAATTTGAGGATCCTATGTTTAACATCTGCCAACCCGAGCACGTAGCCTTAAAATTAATGAGTTAAATTTGTGACTCTTGCCAATTATGACATTCCATGCCCTTAGGTTGTCAGGGAAGGGGAGAGGTTGGGAGGGGATGCAAGGGGGGTATCGGGAGGGAGGTGGGGAGAATGGGGTTCAGATTTGGTCTGTTGTGTTTTCCTATAACAGAGGCCCTCAACAGTTACTTACATTTTTCATTCCTACGTTTTCTGCCTTTCGTTATATTTGATATAACGTATTTAAAAATTTAATAAAAATAGGAGAACATTTTTTTATTCAACATATAGTTAAGTTCTGGAACTTGTTGCCAGAGAATGTGCTAGAAACAGTTAGTGTAGTTGGGTTTAAAAAATGCTTACAAAAATTCCTGAGGGTAAAGTCCATACACCATTATTAAGGTAGACCCAAGGAAAGCAGAGTTTATCCATGGGGCATAAGTAAATCTTGCCACTTTTGGGGATTAACACAGTTACACACCTTCTACAGGTGTTTTCTGACGATAGCAAGATGTATGTTCATACTGTTGGGTTACATCATCCAACGGAGCCCGCAAAAGGCAGGGCATACAGGGTTCTGCAATTACTCTCTCTTTTATTAAAGCAACCTGGAATTTTTAAAAAAAGGCCTAGAGAGTTGCAGTTAGTTGCTAGACCAAAGTATCACCATGTCAGAAGACCCGTTCCAAACAGTAGTAAGATATAAATCTGTAGACCGAAGGCCATGTTGTAGTTCTGCAAATTTCCTCTCTGGAGGCTGATCTCAAATGGGCTACCAACACTCAATGGCTCTGACATTAGCCATGACTTGACCTTCCAGAATCAGCTCAGCTTGGGAATAAGAAAAAGGAAATGCAGTCCACTAGCCAATTAAAAAAAATATGTTTGCTGATGGCAGCCCCATCCTGTTTGGGTCAAAAGAAAAAACGCTGGGTGGACTTTTTATGTGTTTTAGTCCACTTCAGATAGAAAGCCAAGGCTCTCTTGCAGCCTGAAGTGTGCAGTATTCTTTTACCTTTGCGTGAGGTTTTGTAAAAAAAAAAAAATGTTTACAGAATGACTGGTTAAGATGGAACTATAACCACATCACGAAGGAACTCAGGATGTACATGCAATACCACTATTGAAAAACAGTGTAATGTGGATCAGCCTCTATGGTCTGGAGCTCACTAAACCTGCAGGCTGAACTGACCGCCACCACAAATAGGGCGTTCCAGGTCAGGTATACAGCAACTCAAAATGAACCTTCATCAGCTGAGTTAACATGACACTGCAGAGGGTTTAAGGAGGCTTCAACAGAAGCAAGCCCCTCATGAAAAAAAAAATAAGGGCTGAGAAGAGATGGATTCAGCTGATATTCAAGGACAGTAAGCACCAACTGCACTTAGGTGAACCATAGAGTTGGGTCTTGAGATCCGATTCATATAGATGTAGGAATTGAAACATTTTTTTGAATAGGACAGGAAAGAGGATCTAAGGGCCTTGCCCTCACAATAGACAACAAACTTCTTCCCCCTGAAACCAAAGGACCTCCTAGTGGAATCCCGTCAGAAAGCCAGCAGGACCTGAGAGACACTTACTGGCAAGATTAAAGAAATTACCACTATCCTCAACATCAAAGCCAAAAGGGCTAAGGACTGGAAGTCAGGATAGAGAAGGAATCCCCTGTTCTACATAAGAACATAAGAATTCCTGTGGCGAAACAGGGAATTTTCCTGCTTGTAAATTGTATAGCTACTTTTTATGATGTGCATTTCCCTTGTTTGGCCAGCAGATGATGTCTGTCCTTGGTTTGTAAAGTTGTTACAGAAGTAACAGTTTCTTCTTCCCGCCTAAGCTGAGAAGAAATAATGTGTACTGTTGTTGGTCAGAAGGCCTTCAATCAGTGGCGTAGCAAGGGCGGGGCAGTGCGGCCGTCTGCCCCGTGTGTCAGCGGGTGGGGGGGTGCTTCATTGAGAGCCGACTGCTCTCGTCTCCTGCCACCACCCTGCCTTTTTTTTTTAAATCCATACAGCGAAGCAGGCAGCGCCTCGCATCTGCCCTGCGTGTGCTGTGAAGAGAAAATCGCGTTGCTGGCGTCGGTCCTTCCTTCGCTGTGTCCCGCCCTCAAGGAAATAGGAAGTTACCTCAGAAGAAGGCGGGACCAAGCAAGGGAAGGCACGATGCCAGCAACGCGATTTTCATTTATTAGCTCTGCTTGTCCTGGACTGACTAAGAATCCTGGTGGTTTGTGTTTTGGGTCTGTGGGTGCTCGCTAGGAACTGTGGAACCCGTGGAAGTGTGGCCCAGTGTCCTTAGAAACCACTGGGGAATTAAGTTGTGGGTTGGAGACACGCCCAGAGGCAAGCATAACCCAGCAAGGGGGAGGAAGGGTATGCCAGAGTAGAGCACGTATACAGGTGGTAGTGGGTCTGAGCAGTGCTAAGACAGACCCTCTAGGTGGCTGCAGGGTTAGCCCAAGGTGGGTGCTAGGCATTCTGTGACAGTAGCCATACTGAGAAAGACTAAAAGTCCATCAAGCCGAGTATCCTGTTTCCAACAATAGCCAATCCAGGTCACAAGTGCATGACAAATATACTAAAAGAGTAAAACAGATTTACTGGCTTACAGACTTTTCTTTTAGGAAATTAGCCAAACCTTTTTAAAACCCTGCTTTTACCACATTCTTTGGCAACGAATTCCAGAGTTTAATTGCATGTTGAGTGAAGAAATATTTTCTCTTGTTTGTTTCAAATTTACTACTTAGTAGCTTCATTGTGTGCCCCCTAGTCCTAGCATTTTTGGAAACAGTAAACATGTGATTCACGTCTATCCATGCCACTCCACTTAGTATTTTATAGATCTCTTATCATATCTCCCCTGAGCCTTCTTTTCTCAAAGCTGAAGAGTCCTAGCTGCTTTAGCCTTTCCTCATAGGGAAGTCATCCTATCCCCATTATAATTTTCATCGCCCTTCTCTGTACTTTTTCTAATTCTGCTAGATCTTTGAGAAGCAGTGACCAGAACTGCAAACAGTATTCGAGGTGTGGTTGCACCATGAAGTGATACCAAGGCATTATAACATCATTTTTGTTTTCTATTCCTTTCCTAATAATTCCTAACATTCTATTTGCTTTCTTAGCAACTGCTGCACAGTGAGCCACAATGATGACACCTAGATTCTTTTCCTGGGCGGTGACTCCTAATGTGGAACCTTGCATCATGTAACTATAGTTTGGGTTCCTCCTTCCCAAATGCATCACTATGAACTTGCTTTCATTAAACATCATCTGCCAGTCTCCCAGTCTCATAAGGTCCCCTTGCAATTTTTCACAATCTTCATGAGATTTAACAACTTTGAATAACTTGTCATCAGCAAATTTAACTACCTCACTAGTTATTTCCATCTCTTGATCATTTACAAATATGTAAAAAAAAAAACCAAAAAACAAAACAGAGGTCCCAGCACAGACCCCTCTGGAACCCCACTATCTACTCTTCTCCATTGAAACAATACTGACCATTTAACCCTAATCTCTTTTCTATCCTAATAGGATTCAATGTGGATCACAATAAAGAGAGATCATCCATAAATGGGAGGAACTATAAAATAATAACTAAGAGACCTCTAAATTGATCCAAGTCATTTTCAGAGTATAAATAGGTTTTCAAATTTTTACGAAATAGAAGATAACAAGATCTTCTAATTTGGCTCGGTGAACAATTCCAAATTTTAACACCTAAATATTTAAAAGACCCATTTAAAATTTGGAAATGTCAAAGTTAGAATTTGAGCAGATCAAGAAGCCCTACTAGAATTCAATAGTACACAGTAATTTGTTAATCTTGCTGAATTTTGACATATTAGAGACTTAAAAATCATACAGACTATCTTAAAATCTATTCACGATTTAATCAGAAGCTAATGAACTTTACTAAAAGGAGAAACCTTCTCAAATTTATTAACCCTAAAAATCAGCTTAGTTGCTGAAATAACTAATCTTTTTAACATCATTGCAGAAATTCCTCCATACAAGGAATTACAATAATCCAGATAAGGTAACAGTACTGCTTGCACAATACTCCTAAAACTTTAAACACTTAAAAGATGAATGAATAGCTCTTAACTGTCACAACCAGAAGTAAAATTTCTTAGCCAGTGCATTAACTTGATCCTCTAAAGTCATCTTAAGAGTCAAGTATTACTCCTAAAACCTTTTTTATTATTTTTAACTTTCAATCAAGTTTCACCAGTTAACAAGCTGTAAAAGCTTTCCGGGTAGAGATCAAAATCCCTCAATCCAACCACCTTTAGTTTTTTTGTCTATTAAGTTTTAGAAAATTATTTTGAGCACAGGAATCAAACAAAGAAATATTCTTATTCAATAATTCCACAGTTTTATCAAACGTTTCTAGAACTGGACATAAAAAAAAAATATATCATCAGAATATGACAGCATCAAAAGTCCAAGATCAGTTTAAAAATCTAATGATTTCATATATACATATTAATCAACAAAAGAGAAAGTGGTGACCCCTGCGGTACACCACAGCATGGAAACCAAGAAGCTGAATCTTTTTTTTTTTTTACCTTATATGACCTTTTCCCCAGAAACTCTTTAAACCATGTAAGGACCATTCCCAACACCAAGCTCACTAAGCCTATATAGCATCAGGGAATAGTCTACTGCATCAAATGCAGCCGAAATACTGAACTGCAAAAGAACAATTTGCTCTCCTTTACTCAAAATCACCTTAATTTCTGTGGATAAAATCAGTAATAGTGACTCAGTGCTATGTATTGGATGAAATCCATGCTGAGAAAAATGCAAAAAATTATTTGGAAATATAAAATCATGAAGCTGCTGATAAACCACAAACTCCAACAATTTAGGGGGTCTTTTACTAAAGCTTAGCTTGAGTTACCTGTAGCAGGGCCCATTTTATTCCTATGGGCTCAGCTGCAGATAGCTAGAACTAAGCTTTAGTAAAAGACCCCCTTAGCTAACTAGTGAATACCAGTCAGTTGCCTGTAATCAACTTACCCCTATACCTAATGACTTTGGTATAGGGATAAGTATTTCTGCAATTACATTTACATTAATTATGTAATTTTCTCTCTCAGGGAAAAGTCTTCATTTCAACTCGGAACTGTCAAATTAAAATATCCCTCTTTTAAAGGTATTAGGCTAAAGTAATCATATAGCAAATCTTTTGTACTTCAGTTAGTAAAATATTAGAATGCACTACCAATTAGATGTGGATTTACATTCATTACATTTCTGCTTTTGGTCCCTCAGCTATATGGTAAGCCGTATTGTAGAAAATCTTTAGCATCATATCTGTTAGTTGAATGTTCTAATGAATGCTTATTAGGTATATCATTAGTATTATACATTGTATTATATCTCTGGTATTTGAATTCCAGTACTGTTAAATGTGTATATTTTCTATACCGGTTCATAGTAGCTCTATTACTAGGTTTCAATTTACTGTTTTCCTCATTTATTGTATTTATGTTTATTCTTGGCTATTTTACTATTGTTATGCTGTTAAAAATTTTAAGTTTTATGTTAAACTGTACCTGCTGTACGCCACACCTTGGGTGAATCTCTTTATAAATGCACTTACTAAATCTCAATAAAATAAATATTTTCAGTTTCGCAAATATTTGCAGTTCTTTTTGTTTATAGTTTGCTAATACCAATAATAAAGTTCATAGCGGATTACAACCAAGACACTAGATCCAAACAGATCTAGGAAGTAAGAAAATAAACCAAAATAATTAGTTACATCTCATACTTGCAGTTAAAAGTAAACTGTAAGTGGAAGCGAGGCATAAATGATGATTCCTTAGTAAACCACATGAAACAGCAAAACCTGGAACAGGATTTTGTAATTGCAAACCCTGTAATGCAAATAACAGTGGATCCTATCTTACATTTTGCTGCTCAGTGAATATATCCTATGAGAACAGTGGAGTTGCCTCGTTTGTTGAATTGGTTACTGGTCTCCAGCCAAACAGAATAGTGATGAGTTGAGTCACTTTGAAGCGGAAATGAAGCTGAAGCTGGTTACAATTCTTGGTGAACAGACATTGAGGCATATTTTCAAAGCACTTAGCCTTCCAAAGTTCCAAAGAAACCTATGGAACTTTGGAAGGCTAAGTGCTTTGAAAATGAGCCCCATTATGTCTCTATCACAACAGACTGCTGGTCATTCCATGGAAAATTTTACGAGTCCACTCTATTGATAGAGTCTTTAGAGAAGAAATTTCCTTGTCGGGTCATAAGAAAATTGAAGGGTTTGCACACATTTGATGTTCTTACATCATTTCTCAAAGACATTCATATGAAATTTGCTATCAGACAAAATAATTGTTTGAACAAGACAATGATTCCAACTTTGTGAAAGCCTTCTCTGTAACTGGACAGCATGATAATAACGAAGGTGAAGACACAAGTGATGAATGACAACCCTATTTCTAATACAGATAATGACAATGATGATGATCAAGCATTCGTTGCTATAAGGAAGTGCTTCAGAGACTCCCTTGATCAATAACTGCAGACCCAGTCTGAAAAGAAAATTAACACTGCAGCCTAGCCTGATTTGAAGGAACTTTTTATCAAACTGAACAATCCACTTCTTGCTACTGCAGTTGTTGAACGGCGTTTCAGCCGTGCTGGATAAATGACTCAGAAGCGCATGCTCATGAGCGAGAGTCATTTTCAAAATTTAGTTTTACTAAAAGCAAAGTAGATTGAACTGTAGAGCAATAAAGCTGGGATAAAAATGTTAACAGTTCCATCCATTATAGTTGCAGTACTTTTACTTTTTACTCAAAAAGTATATTGGGAATACATTTTTTTACATTCATTTAAGTACACTTTTAATGTGTTCTTCACTATACTTTTTACTTTTACTTGAGTATTAACATGTGCATTTCTTTTTATTTTTACTTAAGTACTTTGAACACCACTGGTAATTCCTCATCTCCGTCCTCTACTCCTTCAATAACTATATCCTCTGTTTTGTTCAACTGCTGCATGATTTGGCAAAAATTTCAGTTAATGTATGATTATTTACTCACTTTTCACACCAAGCGTCTCTGTATGACAGAAACCTGGCTCCTCCCCAGGGGAGGAAGCCTCTCTATCAATGCCTTCCTCCAGATAACTCTGCCATCTACTTCACGAGTTTGACAGAGTGGAGAAGGACTTGCTGTTATTTTTTCTAATTCCCTTTCTGTTGGGGAAGAATCCTCCTATACTTTTCCCTATCCTAAATTATTTTTGGTTGAACTTTATGGAAACACCAATTTACTGCTTTTGTACTGTCCGCTTTCCCTCTGCGCAGCAGAATGGGAACTGCTAAATCAAACCTTAGCCGATGCTGCTGTTCAACTTCATAATCTGGTTATAGGAGATTTTAACCACATGTATGAACCTAATCATCCTAGCTAGATCTGCCTATTTTCTGCCATTTCTTTCTAATTTGTGTAGCATGTTAATTTTCTAACCCACTCTGCAGGCCACACCCTGGATCTGGTACTCACTCATTCCCCATCTTCTATTAGTTTGATGCTCTTAATTGCAGCCCAGTATCATGGTCTGATCATTACCTTTTATCGTTTAACCTGACAATTTCTACTTGCCAATTTTCTACCTCCCGCTCAGGTTACTGGACAAGGCACCTTCACTTTGTAGATCACACAGCCCTTTCCTATCGTGCTCCATTATTTCCCACTGATTTTCAGGCCTTATTGCTTGGGATTCTTTGTTTCATTGTACCTTAGACTCCGTGGCCCCAATTCAATTTTATAAATTGTCAAACTCTAAGAATCAGACCTGGTTTCACCAGGGCTTGGTACTGCTGAAACGCCAGGTACAACGAGACAAGCATACGTAGAAAAAACACAAGATGGCTAAAACCCATCAGTCCTATCACAGTATACGTTTTTTTACCAATGAGTTGAGGAAAGCCAAAAGATCCTATTTCTTTGACGTGATCAATAAATCCTCAAACTCTGCTAAGCAGTTATTTCCTACTTTTTCAAATCTCAATAAGTCTTATTATGCAACCACTTTTAAGGCTTCTCCTTCACCAGTTGCCTTTGTCCAGTACTTCTGTACCAAAGTCCGCTCACTACAGAACACCTTCACCCCTACTGTCGTAAATTCCTCATCTTCTCCTTTCACAGCTCTCTTTGGACATCCTTTAATATAGCTTCCTTTAACTCCTTCACAAATTTTTCACCACTGTAAATTCTATCACCTGTTCTCTTGACCCTTTTCCGTCTACCTGGTTGAAGCTGCCCTCTTGTGTGCTGATGCTCAAAACCTAATGCCAGCACTAGAGCCGATTAGTGCTGGCATTAATCTGTACAAAATGGTCAGAGGGCTCTAGAAAAAGAAATCACATGCATGTGAAAGATTAGCGCAAATAGTACTTAAATGTAGTCAAATGGATGTTGATGAGGTCATTTCCTATTCTCTCAAAATGCTCAGAACAACACACAAAAGCAAAGCTGCTCTTATTGCTGAAAACTTAATGCCAGCTCAGAACTAGAGTTGAGGTGTTTGAAAAGAGGATTTCCTATGTCTTCTTTAAAATCTGCTGTTTTTTATTTAAATTTGGAAGAAGGAAGCCCATGCAAGCCACTAAGTGCTGGAAGTGAGAGACGAATGTGTGCAACCCGAAAGTGAAAGCACACATTGGTGCTTGTTTTCTGTGCTTAAATAAAAGCTTTTTAGGCGGAAAAAAAGTTTGAAAAGCTTATATTTAAAGGCACAGAAGAACAGTGCCATGTGTGCTTTGTTTCCAGGGTTGCCTGGCACATGCATATAAGAGCTCAAAACTCTTGTGTGCATACAATAGGCATGTTCCTTCCCCTTGTTTTCAGTCAAACAGTGCATATAATTTGCATCTTTTTTACAGTTGAGCATTGGGGAGCTATTTTTCTGCACTGCTCCCATGGTATTGGTTGGGCACTGTTCCATATTGTGATGGAGTTCTGAGCCTAGGCCTGTTGGTCTGATGCCACTCACGCCATCATATTGTTTCTAATAGTCTTTCTACAGGTACAGTGCCCTCCTCCTGAAAATGTGCTATAGTTCATCCAATATTTATTGCCCTAATTTATTTACAGTTCCTGTCAAAGCTTACAGAGTGTTTTCTTACAATTGCAGTCCCATTTTGATTCAGTGAGTGCCTTACATCATCAACCAGACTTCGGGTTCAGGCTTCAGCACAGAAACAACCCTTACCCTGCTCAGTGAGTTTCATAGTAATTCGAACAATGGTTTCATTGCCCTCATGGTATCATTAGATCTCTCTGCTGCATTTGACTTGGTGGATCACTCTGTTCCTTCAATGCCTATCCTTCCTGGGTATTGCGGGTTCTGTTCCTAATCAATTTACTTCCTTTTTGCAAAATCGCTCATTCCAAATTTCCGTATCTTCTCTCTAAAAATTATTTGTTCACTTGCAGAGTCCCTCAGAGTTCCAGACTCACTCCAACACTAATCTTTTTCTGAGTCTGCTAGCCACATTTATTCAGTCACAAGGTATCAGCACTTACTACTATGCCAACTTCCTTCTCATCCATTACACTATCTTCAACTTCCCTGAACTTCTACTGCTTCAATTATGCCTGAAGGACCTTGTTGCCTGGCTTTTCAGTCACCATCTTGCTTTAAATACAGATAAGACAACTGCTTTCTGGCCAACAGGTCACCCCTTATACCAGTCTTTAATCTGACTGTTTTTGATCTACCTGTAACTCTTCTTTATCTGGGAACATCCTTTTCAGAGTGAATTTCATCTGTCTTACATGCAGGCTTTCTAGCATTACGCCAACTACGATCGACCTGCAGCTATTTAGACAGCGACTCATTACACACTATTTCATGTGTTCATTACATCCCATCTTGACTACTGTAGCTCTTGCTTATACAGGTATCCTTAAGCGTGATCTGAAGAAATTGAAAAACTTTCCAAAACACAGCAGCAAGTGTGCTGTGTCATGCTAGTCATCGAGATCATATCTCACCAGTTCTCCAACTTCATTGGTTACCTGTGGAATCCCAAATTAAATTCAAAATTCACTCACACCGAGCATTAAACACTGGTATCCCTTCTTATTTATCATCTCTCACGATCCCTTATGTTCCTACTCATTTTCTCTGCACCATAAAATGATTTCAGATTGGTACTTCCCGGCCATTCCTGAGCCTGTTGGAAATCTACCAGATAAAGTATGTTATTCTTCCTTTTTCCTTCCCTCTGGAATGCCCTTTCCCTTACCATATGTTCTGAGCGTTCCTTTATTCAGTTTAGATCAGCTCTGAAATCTCACTTTTTTCAGATGGCTTTTCTGACCTAATTAACAATGAGCAAGATGGGGTAGATGGCAATGCTGCTGACTGGATGGATCCAGGATTTCTTTTCCACAATGTAAATTGATGTATGAAGGATGTGAGTTTGGACTTTGAATTAACTTTGTGTGAATGAAGGACTGGAGTGTTGAACTATTATTTTATGGAGTTAATTTCAATCTCATAAACCTCATACTGCAAACCAACCTGACAAGCTCTGCATATGAGGTGCTATGTCAAGCTCAAATAAATGATAAATGATCTCTTAAGCAATGATACTAGGCTCTAAAGGCAAACAATCTATGCTGATGGCCAAAGACTCTCAAATGTAATCTATGCTCGTGGCCAAAGATTCACTTCGATGAATGGACTAGAAAAAATTATTAAAGTAAGGGAAATACCTTATATAGCTGAAAATGAAGACTCACGGCATAGTTACATAATAGAAAACCCAAAGCAAAAGGAAATAGACCCCCCCCCCCCTCCAAAAAAAAACCCCAGTTACCTGTAGCATGTGTTCTCTGAGGACAGCAGGACTTAAATCCTCATGTATGGGTGATATCAATGACAGAACCCAGAATGGTGTAGTAATACCCCACCAACTTTCTCCATAAGCATTTCAGTAGTGTCACCGCACATGCGCCTGTTCCTGCCTGCTATCATGCAGGACCGCCTCAGTCCATTACAAGCTTGTCTGAGGACAAGCAGGATTGTAATTACATTCACATATAGGAAACCCTAGCTATAGGCTGCTTTCAACAGGAAAAGGGAAATCAACCCCGAAGTGGTGCAACACTTTTCTCCTTTTCTTTTTAGGAGAGGGATGGGAAGGGTAAGGAGGGGCTGCCTGGAACTGAAAAAGAAGAGCATTGGAGGGATGGAGTTGGATTTTAAACCCTAATCAGATTCTGGAGGACTGTGGACAAATCTACTGTTGCATTGAGAGTCCTGTTCTAGGCAGTAGTGGTGTGTGAAAGAAAATACAAATATGCAATAAGACAGACCAAAAGGTCATACTATAAAACTAAAATAGGGCCAGATTACAAAGACACGAAGAAATAATACAAACTTGTGAACAAATTACTAGACATCACCTTGGTCACCACAACCAATACAGACATCCCATCTGCAGACAACCTTGCTAAATACTTCAATGAAAAAATTGCAAACCTATGTAACACGCTACCTCAGGACAACACCGATATCGAAAATTTCATCACTGGCTTAGACCCCAACCCCTGGTGAATACCCAACGGACTGAACCTGGTCAAACGTCGCTCTCCTCACCGTGGAAACAGTCACTCAGGAGATTAATAGGTTCTCCAACTCTCACTGTAAATTGGATACCTGCCCCAGTTACCTAATAAAATCCACCCCCCACCACTTCATAGCAGACTTTACATCCCACTTAAACTAAATGCTTCAACAAGGTGTCTTCCCTAAGGAAAATGGCAACAGCCTACTCACCCCAATACCAAAAGATCCCAAGAAAAAAATCAAACGAAATCACTAACTACCGCCCAGTAGCATCAATCCCTCTGGTGGTCAAACTGATGGAAAGCATGGTAACTAAACAACTTACTGATTATATAAACAAATTCACAATACTTCATGAACCACAATCAGGATTTTGCCCCCTCCATAGCACTGAAACAGTACTAATTACCCTCCTAGCCAAATTCAAGCAGGAAATAGCAACAGGAAGAAGCATACTTCTCCTCCAATTCGACATGTCCAGTGCGTTCAACATGGCAAACCATAAAATACTACTAAGACTCCTAGATTACTTCGGGATTGGCGGACAAATACTTAGTTGGATCAAGGGTTTCCTAACTACAAGAACATATCAAAGTGAAATCAAGCTCAAACATACCACCACCATGGAAAGCAGAATGCGGAGTACCTCAAGGATCACCACTATCACCGATCCTTTTCAACCTAATGATGACCCCACTAGCCAAATCCTTACCCAACCAAGGCCTTAACCCTTTCATCTATGCAGACGATGTCACAATATACATTCTTTACAAACGTGATCTGACAGAAATCACCAACGAAATCAAGCTCAGCTTGAATATCATGGACTCATGGGAAAACGCATTTCAACTAAAACTCAACACAGAAAAAACACACTCATCCCAATACAATACGAACAAACCCAAAAACGTAAACACCCCAGATTATACCCTGCCTATCTCAGACAGCGTGAAAATTCTCGGTGTTACAATCGACCGTAACCTCATACTAGAGAACCAAGTAAAATCTACAACAAAGAAAATGTTCCACTCAACGTGGAAACTCAAACACGTGAAACCACTCTTCCTGAGGGAAACATTTCACAACTTGATACAATCAACGGTACTAAGCCATGTAGACTTCTGCAACGGAATTTATGCGGGATGCAAAGAACAAATTATAAAGAAAATTCAGACTGCTCAAAACACGGCAGCCAGGCTTATATTTGGAAAAACGCGATTCGAAAGCACCAAACCCCTCCGAGAAAAACTGCACTGGCTCCCAATCAAAGAACGTATTGCTTTCAAAATCTGCACCCTGGTTCATAAAATTATCTACGGCGAAGCCCCGGGATACATGACAGACCTCATAGACCTACCAACCAGAAACACAATAGGATCAACACGAACATACTTAAATCTTCACTGCTCAAGCTGCAAAGGACTCAAATGCAAATCAACCTATGCATCCAGCTTTTCCTACATAAGCACACAACTATGGAACGCATTACAAAAAAGCTGTGAAAGCAACTTATGATCACCTAAACGTCTGGAAATCATTAAAAACTAACCTGTTCAAAAAGGCATACCCTACCAACCCATCTTAAATGCCTGTACCCCGCAACACAACGATACCAAAGCTTGTAATGGACATATATTAACTCTTCCTCTCTACGATTCCCTAATGTGTCTGTACACACGAACCTTATTCTACCACAACATTACTGTATTTGTTCATACTGGAATTGGCTAACGCCTTTACGGTACTATGTAAGCCACATTGAGCCTGCAAATAGGTGGGAAAATGTGGGATACAAATGTAACAAATAAATAAAATAAAAATGGAGAGATACATATCTTTTCTAGGAAAGCGGGTCCCATTTGGGCTACAGACACAGCCTTAGCTCTGACATCATGAGCCACGAAAAGACCCTATAAATCTGGAAAAACAAACACAGAGAAGGAGACAAGAAGGATGAGGAGAAAACTGGATTCGACATGAATCATGTTTGGGCTACTCAGGCCTGCCTTAGGAGTCCCTGTAACTTGTATCTATGGCGATTTCTGGAAAAACTATTGTTCCTCAGAATTGTGTATCAGCATAGAGTAAAACATACAGTCTTGAACTCGATTCAAATGCAACGTCACCAAACTCTGAAGAGCACCATTAAGTGGAGGAAATGCAGTCTGTGTCACGTCTGTGGCCGTGACCACCCTCAGACTTACCTTATTTCTGAGGGTCAGCTTCTAAACTGGCTTCTGTCTATCCTTTCTGGAGTAGTTTTCCTTCTGTGTGCTGGCTGCTTCCAGCATGGCTCTAATTACTCCACTCTACTGCTCCTCGGGGTGCTGCCTGAGTTAGCTCTACCTCTGTCTCCAGCCTGGCTCTGTCTGCTCCTCTGTGCTGCACCTAGGTATTCTAAGTCTCTCTATGTTCTGTGTGTGCTCTGCCTGCTCCTTGGTTAATGCTCCTCTCACCCGCTGGTGGCCAGAGCCAGTGGCTGCCATAGTTTGTCTTGCTGTTCCTACCCATTCCAGACTTTAGCCCAGTCCCGTCCGGTTCTTCCAGGCTGCCGGACTTGTCTCTCTTGTTTGTGCCTGGACAGCCTCCGTAGTTGCTTACTGATGGCTGCAGCTGCTCCTCAGGTGTTGAAGGGCTTTATTAATCACTTAAAGACTGCCGCCTTTGCATCATCTAAGGTCCCTGGTATGTTAGAGTGCTCTGTGCATTGCTACCTTGTCCAGTTCAGTGTGAGTTTCTAGCTTGTTACTAGTAGCTTGGGCATAGCTTTTCTTGTTGGCTTGTGTACAGCTTTACTAGTTTTCTTTTGTTTAGCTTTCTGGTTTTCCAGTGTGTGTTTTCCTTTGCTTCTGGAGCTTCAGCCCTAGTCCTGTCTGCTGCCAGTACTCCTTGCTACTGGAGCTCCAGCCATAGTCTTGCTACTTGACCTGACCATTGCCTGAATCTGACTACTCTCTGCCTGACCCCTGATACTTGCTGCCTACTGCCTGAACCCGGATATTCTCTGCCTGTGGCCAGACCTGACTATTGCCGGAACCCGGATATTCTATGCCTGTCTGCCTTGCTTTCGCCTAGATGCCTCCTGTCTGCCTTGCTTTCGCCTAGGTGCCTGGGGGCACTTCTGTATCCTGATTCCTGTTGTTCCTGCTTGCTAGTTCCAGTTCCGGGTTTCCTGTAAGCCCTGCCGGCTGCCCGAACCTGAGGGCTCAACCCTCGGGGAACGGTGGCTAAGCGTAGGTGAACACACTGGTCCAGTGTGTTCCTGTCCAGAGGGTTCCGGTCCCATGTGTTCCAGTCCAGTGGGTTCCAGTCCAGTGCGCACCCGTCCGGTGCGTTCCAGTCCTGTGTATTCCAGTGCAGAACTCCAGTCCAGGGTTCCAGTCCAGCCTTGCCTCGTCTCTGCTTTGAAGGTGACCTTGCCTGCCACTGCCGCTCCACGGTAGTGGTCCAAGGGCTCACAAACCCAGTGCTTCCAGGGAAGAAGCCTGACAGACTGATAACAAACTGAATAGTGTGCAATTGCTGATGGCAGCCCCCATCCTGAAAGGGAATGGCCTAAACCATTTCCTGTTGAAAATCAGTAAATGAGAGCTTCTCTGGTAGGTATGTGTCTTATGAAGTGGGGAGGAATGTGAAGAAGACCAGTCGAACTTTCCTTTGAGAAGCTCCCTGGATCCAAATTCCGGGAACTCTTCAATTCAGACTTGTAGAAAAAGTCAATTGGTGAAGTCTGAATTTCTGCCTGTTTCACACTACTGACTGTATGGTCAGTATATCCTGTGGCATCAAGATAATGAGGATTCCTGATGCATTGGTGAAGCGCCTCCCCTGATGCACTGAAATGGATACCAGGGCAGCAGACCTAGACTCCAAGCCTCCTCCAGGCTTTGGTGTCTATCTTAGTGAGTATCAGCTAGATTGCCTCTGCTTTCAATGATATCAAAGCTGTAGTATTACATCAAATGATGACGCACATCATCCGCTCCTCGGACTGCTCCTTGAAGTCTGCCATCACAATAGGAGTAACCAAGTCTTCCTGCTTCAGCTGAGGAGTGTCGGAACCAGGATCTTGAGTAAATGGAGGCTGTTAAACCCTCTCAGACTGTATGAAGAATGAGTGGTTCTTGTGTCAAGGATTTTCTAGTACACCAGTGACCTTGGTGTCACACTTCGATGGGGAGCAATACTGAGATGTCTCATTCTCAGTCTGATGTCCTACATCGTGCCCCCTAGGCATCAATGAAGATGAGGTTGAGTCCTCCTCCTTCAGACAGGAATCAGACACTGACTGCTCCTGGTAAGCAGCTTCTGGTCCCATGGAGACGGACATTTCCTATGCCAATGCGCCATTCTTATCCCTGAAAATCTTTTTCTTCATCTATCATAAATCTCTCTGACACGGAACAGGGAATACGACGAGAGGGATTATGGTTGGGTTCTAGGCACCCTGAGTGGGTATTTGTAATAGATATGGTCCTATTTAATTATTTATTTGTTACATTTGTATCCCACATTTTCCCACCTCTTTGCAGGCTCAATGTGGCTTACAATACATCCTAAATGGTGGACATGTATAAGAGAATATACATTTAGTAATACATATAGATCTTGGGTAGCATGATAATGAAGAAACATGATATTAGTGTAGTCCTATTGCATTGGAACACCTCTTGAAGCTGTAGGCATTTTCTTTTCGAACATCTTGTTTGGAAAAATAGCTGCAGCAAAATCAAGCAAGTTGATGCTGAGAAAAATACTTGGACAAGGAGTTCAAGTCCTAAAAATGGCCCACACTGAACTAATGTGAATAAAGAATAAAACACTTCAAATTCACCATAAAACCTGACTAGAGTTACAGAGTAGGTGCAAAACACACGACAGTCTTAGGACTACAGACTTTTGAAGAATGATACACAACATTTAAGGAACTGAGGCAACTGTGATGGAAAAACACAGGTCTGACTGGCTCTGAGGAAGAAGTTAGACTAAGGGGTTCTACACAACAGCAGCAGCAAGTGGGAACAGGTGTACATGCATGGTAAGATTACCCAAACAATTCTGAAAATAGCTGCCGGGGTACAGTTCCTCATGCCAGGTTCTGTTGGTAGTGTCGCCCATAAGTAAGGATTTTAGTGTCCTGATTGTCATAAGAACATAAGCGATGCCATACTGAGACAGACCGAAGGCAAGCCAAATATCCTGTTTCCAACAGTGGCCAATCCAAGTCACAAGTACCTGGCAAGATCCTAGTGAACAGAATTTAAACACATTCATAACATACCTATCAATATACAACAAAAAACAATCCCAAGCTTGATCTAACTTATCTCCCAAAGCACTCCATTCATCTTCTATCCATCTTTCTTCTACCCATACCTTATGTCACATTTGTTCTCAAATGACCTATGTCTTGGTGTCACTTACACTGATTGTGTCCAAGTGGTGTCGGAAGGTCACGTCCGACTCTTTGCTGGATGAGAACAGTTTACCATGGCGGCTATTGGGTGGTAGTGTTGTTGGAACTGCAAACACTCCTCCATCAGCATCATTGCTTCCAGATCCAGATGTGCTGGTCACCATCAGCGGTCCAGAGGAGTTTCTGAAACCTAAAATAAAAAGTAAATAGTTTTAACTGAACTGTAGGAACAACATACCCAGCACTTTTATCTCATAAGAACATAAGAGTATCCATACTGGCTCATACCAGTGGTCCATCCAGCCCAGTATCCTATTCTCCAAACAGTGGGCATGCCAGGTCACAAGTACCTGGCAGAAAACCAAATTGTGGCAACACTCCATACTATAAATCCAAGGGCATGCAGTTGCTTCCCATGTCTGTCTCAATAGCAGGCTATGGACTTTTCCTCCAGGAATTTGTCCAAACTTTCTTTTTTAAACCCAGATACACTAACTGCTGTTACCACATCCTCCGGCAAAGAGTACCAGTGTTTAACTATTCGTTGAGTGAAAAAATATTTCCTATTCGTTTTAAAAGTTATTTCCAGACTTCCGGTTGGGGGATGGAGTACCGAAGTTGCAGGAAAGTGCTACTCTGGAGCGCCTCAGAGTATATGCATTTAATATCCCCGATTTCCCTCAGAGCAGAACAAGAGATTGGCCCACCGACATTTGGAGCACGATAAGGAAACCAGAGGAATTGGTTGCGGGTGCAGATGGCATCCAAATTGCTGCGGAAAGAACCGAAAGAGAAAAGCCAAGCCAGTGAAAATAAGATAGCGGTTAGGGCCACGCCGCCATCGCCAACGCCTAGCTCCCTATGGGCGGCAGACATCACAGAAGAAGTAAAGGCAGCGGTTGCACAGGCGGTGGGGAAGAAGCTGCAACTAATTCTAGACAAACTGGAGGGTCTCGAAGAGCGGCATGCAAAGCTGATAACGGAGGTGCAAGCGGTCCAGCGAAGAGTGGGACAAGTGGAAGAAGACATCTTAAAAGTCTCGAAGGAGCAGCCACGTTTAAAAACTCGAATCGCGGAGATGGAAGCGAAATTAGAGGACTTAGAAAATCGCTCCCGTAGAAATAACCTTCGCCTAGTGGGGCTACCGGAGGCACTACCAGAGCGAGATCTGTGCACATTTCTAGAAAAATGGCTGCCAAAAACGCTCGCAAAAGCTGAGCCGACGGGATCCCTTTGGAGGCAAATTTATATGTGGACAGAATGCTGGCAGCAAAACAAGTTGGCTGAGGGACGATCAGTTGCTGGAAAGAGGAGAAATGGACGTAACAGGGCAGGATAGATCCTGTGGAAAGTTTAACTTATGTTTGAAGTTGCACAGCACAGGTTGCTGGAACTCAAACAGAAAAAGGATCTGGGAAATGTTACCGAGGAAACTATAGACACCAAGATATGGACACAGAAGACAACGGCGCGAAATAGACTTTTGAACGAGACCGAGATATAAGGCCAATGGGAGTGGTGAGCTATGGAACTGGAGGGGGGATGGAAACATGATAACCAAGGTTTTAAGGGTAAAACTGGAAGGTATGCAAAGAGGCATGAGAGGGATGAAGGAATGGGGAAGGGAAGGGGACGGGAACGTTCTGTATGTATGCTACGTAGTTAGTGCTTTAGAGCAGGAGTGCGGATTGAATCCAGAGGTTGAATGTTATAAGGTGAAGGATGCCGGGAGAGTGGAGGCTGGGACACTCTCTAGGTGAGGGATGACGGGGGAGTGGAGGTTGGGACACCCTCTAGGTATGAAATTAGAATTTTAGAACAAAATCCAAAATGGAACACTCTAGAATCGAAAAAGGAGTAACATGACTACATTACAGGTAATAACATGGAATGTGGGGGGTATACACTCCCCGGTAAAAAGGCAGAAGATATTGAAACTCTTGAATGAGCAAAAGGCTTTGATAGCGTTTTTACAAGAAACGCATCTCTCGAGAGAAGAGCATTCTAAGTTGAAGAGATGGTGGGTAGGAAAATGGTTCGATGCTCCAGCAGTGGGGAAAAAGGGAGGTGTAGTGACACTAATCAGAAAGGGTCTCAATGTAGAGATAAAGCGAGTAGTAGCCAAACTGGGAGGGAGGTATGTCCTTGCCTCAGGGTTGTTAGAGCGACAACCATTAACGTTATGCAATATTTATGCACCAAACACCTATGAAAAAAGTTTTTTTACACAAATTTCTCGCAAGATGCATATTTTGGGGGATATGCCAGTTCTGGTGGGGGAAGATATGAATGATGTGATGGATCCCACATTAGATAGATCTAAACCGACAGGGAGGGAACTGGCGAGATTGGAAAGGGGTATTTCCAGACTGTGTACTGTTCTGGAGCTGGTTGATATGTGAAGAACATTGTATCCTGTAGAGAAAGACTTTACAAACATATCCAGGGTTCATTTAACCATGTCTAGGATAGATTACATTGTTGACAAGGGTGGAGAAAGCTCAGATAGGCCCAATAATGGTCTCGGACCATGCTTGGGTAAGAGTGCAAATAAGGTGGGGCGAGGGAGCTCCCACATTTGGGGCCTGGCGTTTTCCGGCTTCTTTATACCGGGACAGCCATTTTTTGCCCTTTTTGGTTGATAAATGGCATGAATACACAGACAATAATGAGCAACATAGGGAGGATCAAATACTCTTCTGGGAGACGGCAAAGGCCGTTCTCCAGGGAGAAATTATTTCCTATGTAGCTTTTAAGAAGAAGGCCAGAGACGGGAAAGTGATAAGAATGGAGAAGCAGGTGACAACTCTTAGAAAAAAGTATGGGAAAGGACAGTCGTTGAGCATCAGGAAGCAATTACTGGAGGCACAACAGGCCTTGAATGAATTGCTGCAGGAAAGAGCACAGAAGTCGAGCATGTATTATAAATATCAGTTATATAGATATGCAAACAAAAGTGGGAGGCTTCTGGCTAGGCTAGCCAACCAGAGGGCTAGTGCTACGAAAATACTCACAATGATAGATAAGGGAAAGTGGGCCCAGACGGATGAAGGGATAAATTTAATATTGGCGAAGTTCTTTAGACAATTGTATATGCGGAGGTTATGATGCCTAGTATTGAATTGCCACAGGTGTCTGAGGCAGACTTGGAAGTGCCGAATGTTCCGGTAGCAGTAGAGGAGGTAGAATGGGTGATCAAGCAAAGTAGGCTGGGTAAGGCGCCGGGGTCAGATGGACTGAGATCTGAATTTTATAAAATCTTGGGCGCAGAGATTAGTCTAATACTCACAAGGGTATTTATATTTCAACATTTTTATTAATGACAAGACAAAGA